>NC_059482.1:6997293-7307293 GCF_018139145.2 Gymnogyps californianus
ATTGACACCAAATATGTAACACAAAAATGAATAAAAGTCAACTGGCTTGAGATCTAAACTCCTCTAACCCCATGTTTAAAGTGCCCAGGTGACAATTCTGCTATTAACTCTCTGAAGCTGAGCAGGACGATTTTGACCTGCTCAGAGAGTACAGGATGGGATGGGAACACCATGGCCAGAGACAGGTCTGACTGGCTGGGCCTCCTCCTCTGCACTGGGGCTGCAGTTCATAGGAGGACTGATGTCCTAGCAAGAACACATCCCATGTGACTGCCTTCAGATCTCTCTAATTGATTATTCACAAAGAAATTACCTGAGTTGTCAACAAAAGGTGAGGCCATCCCCTGCTCCTTATAAAGCCTCCAGGGCTATCAATGTCCAGGGGGCACTTCAAGGAGTTCTCCCACTACTCTGTCTTGTTAAGGATGAGCTGGCAACTCACTCAAGGATCAGGAAGTTATAAAGTCGGGATAAGAACATTTTTGCATTTCTCTTACACTTCTGGAGGCAGGCCAGCGTCTCAGAAACAGCTTAACTAGGACAACATCATCTTAGTGACAGGTACGATTAACACAGAAGTCAGTGGCAAAGTGGTTTCAGTGGGAAGAGATTTGAGCTCTTTCTCAGGCTGTAGCGCAGAGCAGAGCAGCCAGCCAGGAACTGGGCACTGCCCGTCCTCTGTGTCAGCAGTGGCCAGCAGGAGTCCTTCGGAGCAGGAACGAGAGTTGCTGTGTCTGGATATGGGAATTAGAAATGGTCTGTATACCAAATGCTGACCACACTGGACAGAAGCATTTCTTCTCTTAGTACATAGACACATGAGGTGAGCTTTCCAGAGACGTAACGTCTGTGAAAGGAAATAGATCCCAGGCCTGCATAGAGTGGGAAAGAAATTTTGAATTTGGCCCGTGGCAAATTGCTGTATACTACTACTTATTCTGGTCCCCTTTGTTATTGTTCACTAAAATTCTTCTGTGAGATTCATCATCAGCTTTGAAATACATAGAAATCTGCTCAGCATGGTGAGCAGATAGGAACAAGACAGAAAGAAAGAAAATTCATAAATTATTTCCCTATGTAAGTGGTCAACTCCCTCTCACTCAGCTTGATTAATCTGAGATGTGCACCACCACAGCCCTCGGAAAAGAAACCTTACAAATCTCCTTTCTCACAAAACAAAGGCTGCTCACTGAAGTGTTCAGATACTCGGTTACATTCAACACAAGCTAATTCACTTATCTTCAACAAGTGGGCTATTGATTTTTTGCCTGATTTCTAAGCTGCCCAGGGCTTTCTGAACTACAACAATAGCATCCTGCATTAAAAAAAAAAAAGAAAAAGGAGGAGGAAATTCAGTGGAAAATATACCTTTGCTCATCAGTAATTAGGATGACTTCATGTTTGCTTAGATATGTCAGTATATTTAGCATAGCCACGGCTTGGGAAACTTTCACAATCCCGTTTCACTTGCCTCTGCTATATAACCTGATGCCATAAACTGCATTCTACTTATTTCTGGGCTGAAAACATTGCAGATGATTTTTCTCCACCAAGAGAAACTGTCCAGTTGCTAGGAGGCATTTGCTAATTGTGCTACCGACGTCCTTTCAGAGTCATAGAGTCAGACTCTCATGGTTTTTATGGTTACCACACACGGTCAAGAATGAAATGGCACGTGACTTATGCAATTGTGGTAATATTAAAATTTAAAAATAGATTTAAACCCATAAGTCATATCTACTATTGTGATATGAGCATATCAACTGCACTACATTCAATAATTCAGCCTTTTCGAAGTTTATATAAGAAAGGTGTATCACTGCTTTTGCCCCTGTCGGTACACAGAAAGGCTGAAATGCATATTCACAATTTCAAGATTTAGATACAAACGAACCCTAGGAAAACTCATAGTTTTGAATGTGTCAAATGAGCTTTGTTCATTTGCAAGATGAAATATGCTTATGTGAGTATTTTTTTACCTTTTGCATCTGAGCTTTAAGATACATTTAGCCTATGTTTTAGTAAGCTGTTGTCAGTGCAGGTCATGTACTGTTATTATAAAGCCTGTAATAGAAAAAGAACTTAATTTACAGAATAAAGCCTTAATAAAGATGACTGGATATTGTATTGCTGAAAACAGATTTATAGATAAAACTGGTCTAGTAAGCCAATATACTGTAATTAAAGTAATTTTCCTTTAAGTAAGAATAATCTTAACAGTAGATTGTAGTTTTGAGTGATGGGTTCCTACATAGGTGAAAGAGAGTCCTAATTTTACATACCAAAGAGGAAATCACAACCATAACCCTTGGTCCTAAAGCACAGCGGACTAACAGGTAGCTAAACCCAAGTGTCAGGAATCTTCCAAGCCAGGCTTTTCCTCACACTTTCTCACTGAGGGAATACCTTATTTTCTCCCATTTTTTCCCCTTTTGTCTGCTACCTAAAGTACAACACTACTGGAAATCTATATACAAGTGGGGCCTCACATATCTATCAGATAGAAATTTTTTCCCTGCCTGTTTTGTATTTCTAGCTATATGCTCCCAGTCTCCAAATTTGGAATCTCATGGTCTTTTTGCTTCACCTCATGCTTCCAAATTGCAACTAAGAAAAAAAATATTTCTCCTCCTGTCACGTCTTAGCAGACAGGGATGGTGCTGCATTTTGTTTGACACAGACAACAACAGTGACAGCTTTAGAAAGCCTGACATGCAGAAGCTCTGACCTGCGAGAGCTCTGCCAGTATCACACAGAGATCTTGCCACTGAAGAAGTCCATATACCATGTGGGCTGTTCCCAGCGCTGTTCCCCAATGTATTTAGAGGCTTCTGCAGTATGAAGGGGGATTCAAAGAGGACAGGCTTTTCACTTGCGCATGGGATGTGTTTCTTCCTACCCATCATCTATCCTTGCCAGTTTGTTAGCTCAGCTCTGCTTCCAACTCTTTCCATCGCCTCTTAAAATGCACAATTTCCAAATAAGAAACACAAACTTAAAGTGTATATACCCAGCTGGTCCATGGGAGAAGATGACACTCTTACACACCAGTAATGCTACGGCAAAGCCAGACTGTAGCTGAAGCAATGCATGATCCCCCACCTGCTCAGTCAATACCTGAAGGTGGGGGGAGGAATCTGTCAACTGTAATACAGTTCTAGTAAAGACATCTCCTCTGTTCTCTTTGTCAAATTGACACACACAGGTATTTCAATCTATACTTCATGGTTAAAATTGATCCTAGTGAGAGGATATGTGGCTTGATCAAACTTGTGTAGGACTGAATCAAACAGGATTGATGACAAAAGATACCTGCTTTAAAAAAGAAGGAAGTTTTTCTTGTGATAACAGGGAGTTGAAGTCTTGGTGAGGGACCGACAGGACAAAAAAAGCTCCAACGTGACCAGTTCAGCATAAATAAGCCCAATATCACTAAAATCAGTTAATATAGACACAAAAATAAAAATTATATATCTATATATATAATTCTGTGGCTTTGAAAATGGTGCCCTTTTACACTGTGTTTAAAATCTATGCATTTTCAATTCCTGCCCTACTGTGACAACTGTTAGTTCACAGTTCTGTGCCTGTGGAGGGACGTGAGAGTGTGTGTGTGCGCGTGTGGGTCTTTTAAGACTTTAAGCTCTGCTCATTTAGGATGAAGTCCTAAAATAAATAGAACCATAAGCAGAGATGAAAAGGTAAAATTCAATATCATATAAACACAACTACAGAAGCATTGTATTTAGATTAAATTTAACATAGAAAAATGACAGGTTTTATTTATCCCTGTGTAGTCATAACGTAATGTTAACTGAATCATAATTTTCACATTATAAAGGATCTGACCAGACAATTAGCATGTTATTAGCTTGGCAAACAATCTTAAATTTCGTGAATATTTCAGAGCCAAGATTCATATGCACCTGCTAGCAAAGACTTAGCTCCCAAAAAACCTTTTTGGGTATCAGATCACACCTTTACATTATTGTACATCTGAGCTTTAAAAGATAAGTTTAAGAATATATTCTATAACTAAGATGTATTCTGAAAACAATTTGAATAATTGCCATAAGGGAAAACCAGGGTTGCCAATCCAGTTTCAATATTCTTTCTGTCATAAATTTGCTTGCTTCAGCTTCTTCTCCCACTAAACTGTACTTGGCTGGTGTTTGATAGTCATTTTGTATTTTCATGCCAAAGAAAACAATTAATTTAAATCATAAAAAACCCAAAATGCTGGTGTAAAAAAGTCATTTCACATTAGTTCTGGACATAGAATAAGATATGCTGGTTTGGGCTAAGATCCTGAAAGCAGCATATCATTACAGCACTACAGCAGGGATGTAGGAATCTCAGGCTTATCCAGAGAAATATTAAGAAGATGGGAGAATATAATAAGGCTTCTGTAACAACTGATAGGACCAAATGGAAAGCAAACCGAGAAGTAAAAATACATATGATAATTCAGGTAACATATAAGTTTAATAATAAATTTTGCACTAATGATAAAAATAACTACCTTGATCTACAGGTATTCTGAATCCCCTCCTTTGAAGATAAGGATGGGATGCTCAACTATTGCTGAAAATCTGACATGATGACATGACACTGGGACTAGTTTGCCGTCTCCAAATACACAGGGCTGATGGCCCAGTAGTGACCAACTCCCACTTCCCTTTAGCAGGATTACAGTTTTGCCTCTGTATTCTTCTGCAGTCTTACAATTAGTCATTTCAGTCAGAAAACAGATGAGTACATTAAATATTTCGTATAAATGTAAATGTTATGAAGCAATTTATTATTTATCCTTCCGTAAGGATTTCTAGATAAGAACACTTCAAGACCCAGTCCTAGAAGTTTCAGTCTATTAATCATCAGCAGGAGTTCTAATGATAGTTATAAAAATGTGAATTATAGGCATATGTCTAACCAGTATGGATTTTGGCAAAATAAAAAAACATAAGATGCTCTTCAATCCATTATTGCCCACAAATGCAGGAAAAGACAATACAATGTCAACATTTGCCAACCATATACCACAGAAACTTCCTGTAATACATAGAGAAAAACTAGAGTAACCTGAGGTTCTAATCTCTATAACCCATTGAAAAATGCAGTTTTATTAACAGCATCTATAGTGTGACTAAAAAAGATTTAAAAATGGATAGGAAACAACAACCCTTGAAGGCCTAAAAATGTTACACAGAGATAGTTTAGGTAATCATTTAATACCATATAGTAAAACTCAATGAGGAACCTCAGCACACCTAACATATCATTCAAAAAACCCTGTCAAAACAATCTCATGCAAGAATATTTACTCCAGTTACATATGCATGAATCAGGTTTCAACATTTGGCAGGTAAACACTATGTGCAATTTAGCTGCATAAATGATATTTCAATTTCAGAAATCTAGAACAAGGAGTCCCTGTTCTCCCTCCTTGTTGTTCCCCTCTGGGCAAATGCAAGCCCAGGCTAAGAAGGTGCTGTTAGGAAAATGTGCAACTTAGAAGCACTTATCTCGTTTTTAAAAGTGACTCAGGCAGTTGGAAGTGTAAATACTACTGAAATTTGGTAAGATTCGGGAACTTAATTTTTAAATTAGGAATTAGGCTTTTAACAGACTTAGGTTTTAGGCATCACTAACCGTATTTTCAAAGGAGTTTAGAAACTTGAAAAGGAAGCTATGGGCCTACTGGTATTTTCAAAAGCATGTGTGCAGTGCAGTGGCTTACCTTCCTGGGCTGCTTGAATTTTGTTTTGAAAATCATGAGATGCTTATCTGTAGCTCCAAGTGCCTAAACCATTTATTTGATATCACAGTATCTAATAATTTAGGTATATCTGCTCTATTTTCCAAAGAACACTGAAAGTACCATAAGGAAGTCAAAGAATAGCAGATGACTACTTTCTGAGTTTTTCATTGTAGTTGAACGAACTATCAAACAGACCGTCATAACCCTTCCACCTATGGTAACATGTTATTTGTGCAAATTTCAGAAATGGGTTATCAAGTTAATAACGAATTTTACAAAACAGCCCCAACTTTCATGGTACAAAGTAAAACTAAAATTCTAAATCTCCCAGTGTCTGAAAGACAGCCTCCTAATAGGCTCCCTCTCTATGTCTTAACTGATGTTTGGCTGACGCTGCAAATTCATATAGCAAAGTGAAACACAGAATGTTTTTTCTAACAAAACAACTGAATGACACAGCAAAGCACAGCATGGCATTTTAAACACAGCAGTGTACTCAAGAGTCGAGATCTGCATAGTCTAATGGTCCTAGTATTAATCTCACCTGTCTCTACTTTTCCACAGAGAAAATAATTTAAACAATCAGTTAATGAAACCATGATCATATAGGTACCTCAATCTTTTGTTCTTTCCAAACAAAGAACTGGTGTTGATTGCTACTCCAGTTTGCAATTTTCATCACAATTTTTTCATCCTGTTCTTATTGGTGTATTAATGCATCCCCTTGCTTTACATTAAACTATTGCACACATTTGCATTATGAGGTCTGTGTACTTAATTGAGGATTTCTATTTACTGCTCTACTTTTCCCTGCTCCCTGGTTACACAGGTGTCAAGGAAGTGCCTATACTACAACCTTTGGACTGGCTGATTCCTGGCTGCAATGTACAGGGAAATGCTAGAACAAGATGATGGGATTTGGTTTTTGATTCATGCAGGGCATACATGCAGGCAGGATGCGATGTAACTCATTCTACCAACAGCAAACTTTTTCCAGATACCCTGTTCCATGTGGATGCTTCATTGCTAAAGTAAATTTCAGGGGTGCCTGTTTCCCAGAACTGCTCATCACAGCTGCAAGCTACAGAAAGACATTTCCACAACCTGTGGCTTGTTGGCAGTTTTCTACCACATTTCTGACAGTCACTAGCCAGAGTTAACACTGATTACTACTATCCTGCTTATCATTCTGCTTGACTTTACAGGGAATACAGAAGGATGCAAGTTGGTGTTCAACATTTGGCATAATTTATATTCAGCTATAGGTCTCCTTTTCCTTTTAGGGATGCTGTTGTGGTGCTGAAAAAGAGCACAAAGCTCTTGTGTGATGCTGTCTGTTACTCCGATCTAAAGAATTACCAATGTAGTCAATAGCCTGCAAATCTGAGACATAGATTTCTATGTTTCCTGGGATCACCCTCAACTACATAATGTGTGGTTAAGAATCATTTTTACCAGAGATAATTTATTGAATGTTTTGGAAAAGAACAACATAAAAGCCAGCATTTAGTCTTTTTTTCCTAGATAAGCATATCACATGGGTAGTGGTGCATATGCACATGCAATAGGTATTATACGTAGAAAATAACACTACACACACATCTGCCTCACAGGATGGAAAAATTCTTCTCTTCCAAGAAACATAACAAATATTTAAAAAAACACAAGTAAACAAAAGCAATGTCAGCATCTCATATTATTTATGATTTACCAAAAGTGGGAAAAATACTGGTTTTGGTAGAATGACTTCATACTGTAGAACAGAGATGGAGAAATTACTATTAAAAACATTCATGTGAACACACAGGCATACCCTCCCCCCTCCATCTCACAACATGTCTGTCTGGGGGGAAGGGGACAGGGATGATGGGATTCATTCCCCAGGGCCGTCTCCTTCAGACAGAAAGGTTCCCATTTGCATCCGGATGGTGCTAGACACTATCAACACTCACTAGTATAGACGAATGCCAAACAAATTGAAAGGGTACCTTCTCATTTACTCCATAACTAGTTGTTTTGCAAGAAATATATCCACTATAGGACTGTGTAACAGTGCTGCAGTTTCCTAAGACAAGAGTTACACATTACACTCTAGGAGACATCTATGGAAACACTGCAAAGTTTGACTTACGTAGTTGCACTAGTCTTTTGTATTAAAAAAGTGACTCTGACCAAACTAATACTGCCTTGATACCCCCCTTTCTCTTAAAAAAAAAAAAATCAATATTAAAGTCAAGCTATGTAGTATACCAACAGGTGACATTTCCCAGTGAGGTGAATATTGTTTATAGTTCTCTCAAGTCTGAGTGATTGCTTACAGGTCTTCCTCAAGATGACTAGCTCATGAATCATCTTTGAGCCTATATTCCACAAAAATCAAGGTGATGCATCTTACCAAGAAACAAAAGATAATTAAGGTCACAAGTGGACACCTAAGGGTCAGACTGGATGACATTATGAATGCATATTTGTGTATTTTTCTGTATGATTTTGTTTAATTTGGACTTAGCCTTCAGTGAAAGCTAAAGCAGCAGGACAGAATTTAAACTCTGTTTATATGTTCCAACTTAAAACACCTCTACTTTCCCTGTGTCAGACCTCACAACAGCAGGATCTGCTGCATATGAACAGTACACAAGTAAAGCAGACGAACGCACATCAGTGAGTAGGTTAATACCACTAAACTGATTCAACTTTAGTGTGACTTGTTTTTTAACCCACACTTCAGGAGGTGTCTACGTGGTATCTAATATGTATGAGCCTCTATACACTATAAAGCACCTACAGCGCATTTTAAAAAGTTACTCCTTTTATAAGTTAAAACCTACAATACATTTTTAACCAGTTCTTGAGTATTCTAAAAGGCAATGTTTTCTGTTTCCAAGCCAGAACTGGTCATTTCTTCTACAGAATATGATGTTTGAAAATCAGTTCTTCCTATTATAGATTTCTCCCTCAGCTTGTAGAAAATCCATGATTCCCTAAACATTGGTCTTTGAAAGCACATTGACTAAAATCTTCATGCCTAATTCATGAAGTGTAGTCTGGAGATTAGTGGAGCTGGACATAGACCAGGAATACTTTATCATATTCTAATAAGCAGAGGCTGAAAATTGCATTTCTAAAGCTACAGTATTAAAGGGCACACTGCAAAACATGACCCAAACGTAACTCAGTAGTTCTACACTGTCTGTAAAGGCTTTGATATGATAAAGTATGCTGACGAGGGGAATAAACACAACTAGAAATTTCTGTATTTAAGAAGAGAGGGAAAACCAGCAAACACTACATGTATACATCAAAGCATATATTGTATATTATAAACTCATATAATGTGATCCCAATGGAACAACCCTTGTACTGTTATCGATTATTTGAACACACCACGGAACATCATTGCAATAACATAAAATTAGGCTTATGTAGCAAATGTGACAGTGAAAAAGGCTAGTAAAAATAGTCTATAAGGCTAAAGTAATCATTACCATAAAACTCTTAATGACATCTTGCCATACAATACACCAGAAAAATGTGAAAATAAAAATTACTAGAGGAGAAACATGAATATTTTTGACTTATGGTGTTTGTGTTATTTAAAAAGTAAATTGCTCACCACTCCTTTTTTGTTTGGTTGGGGTTTTTTTGGTACAACATAACTAGATTAAAAAGGGAATGATATATGCCAAGGTTTCTAATTCCCCCACAGCAGGATCTGTGGGTAGCAGAAGACCTTGGAAAAGGATCTTTTCATATAATAGATTTTTCTTCTCATGTAGAAGGGTGAAGATAGACATCTCTCCCATCTCCTCTCTCCACGGGAGCATGTTATAGTGTCAGGATCTGTTTTAGGAAGAAGACAGACACCGAACAGCTCTGGGTCAGGGAAGTACCACAAATTGTACTGGAAAGACAAAACCATAGAGCATTGCACTATTTCTATACATCTTTTCCACCTCTACAAGCGGAGAGACAGCAGAGCATTTCCAGGAGAGGTGCCCCAGCAAGAGGCACGTGAGAAAACAGGGCCGTTGCAGAGGCATGGGGAGCACCCACAGTGATTTCCATTCACCCAAGCATACACACATCTCCTGAACGTTACTCTGGCATCCATGCCTGAAAATTTGTAATGTTTCCTGTCCCTATGCCTTTTCCCTGTTTCTTCACATCTTAAAACCTCCATAGAAGTCCAGTCCTATTTACAGGCTAAACACTGTCTCTAGATTTAGTACATTGGTCTGGTCCTGGGAAATTTATAAAGTAGAATCAAGATGTTGCTAACCTGGGGAACTGGTGCCATGTTCTGTAACTTGTGGTGACTGTTCATTACACAGGTAATCGGATTGGGCAAAGCATGAAAAATAGCTCACATATTACCTATAAATCAAAAATAAGTAGTATAAACTGAGAAAACACTAAAATTATCAGTACCTATGTTCATAGCAGTCATCTGTTGTTACTGACACCTAATATCTGATTACCTCTTGTTTTATCTGTGTTTAAGACAGGATTTCAGCAAGTGACTCACTGAATTTTCCCAGGAATGAAAATCAACTTTTTTTAAAAACAAAATGTCCCTCTAGAGTCTAAGGAATTGCTACAAGGCTTTTATTTTCCACTTTAGCAGTGGTCATGGTACACACAAAACTTGAACAGGCAGGGATGTTGTATTAAGGAAAATGAAGAGAAAGAACAAAGCACTATTTGGTCAGAGCTGCAAGACTTGGAATGAGTGAAAACCATCAGTCACAGTGACCAACCGACCCTGGCAGTATAAACAAGGTAGAAATGATAGTCAATAAAATCACAATTAGGTACACTGAGTGACAGCGTTCCTCTGTGCTCACAATCAAGGAAATCAATAACTAACACTGAAAATTCTCCACTACTTGCTTTCATTTTATATTTTCCATTTATTTTTTTATTTGGCTTCCCCAGCTGATTCCACCAAGACTATCTTTAATAAAAAGCAGTTCCAATTACTGGCCATGGTGCAATAGGAACCAAGTGCAAGAGAACTAGGGAGGCCTACTGGTTACTATTGAAATTAAAGTGGAGGGAGTAAAACCAACAGGTTTACAAACAAGTTAAGAGATTGGACACTGTTCTTCACACCCAGTCAATTTATAGAAAGGAAGTATAAGCCAGCAGCTTTTACTGCTCCAAAGCTCCTTGCCACAGAAGACTCCTTAGTGTTAGAAACTTACAGAGAATTAATCTACCTGCTAAAAAGTTAGAAGTGGCATGTCTCGTGACAAAAAACAACAGAAATTCACAGTAAAGACAACAACTGTTGCTACTTCCAGGAAACCATATCTCACTTGGCATACCACGTCTTTCTGAGTACTTCCCAAACACGCATATATCCAAAGGAATTCAAGCATCTCTGCAGTTTGCCAGGAATGCATACAACTGCATTGGGTAGTTCACTGAAAAACGGCTCTTTTAATAATTCTTCTATATTACCTCTGGGAATCTTCAAATGCACCTACACACAAATCACACTCATGATTTAGTCAGAGTAACAGTTTGCCAACAAACACAGGCTTTCTTACTGTATCTTCTAAATTTACTCGTTTCATTCCTATAGTGATATAGAGCACAAACTTCTTTAGGTCTCCTCATTCTCAACATCCATCATTCAGAGGCATATCAAAGAACCCCTCTCCAACTGCACAAAGGTTTAAGTGATGAAAATGGACGGCTGTAGAATGGACCCTTAATTACCATACGAGTGAAAAATGTAAGCTGCTTTAACACTTCTTCAGATATATTTTTATTAGCAGTGTGCATGCACCACCCACCTATAAGAACTGGTTCATATCTTTTGCAAATAGTCATTTCTAGACAGGAATTGTACCTTACTTAAGATAATGCATGTAAATGCACATACAAGACAGAAACTTAATGATCTGAGTGGCTCCTGACAGCAGTGAGTTCCTATATTTTAGAATATTTTACACTTGTATGAGAAAGACTTTGGCAGAAGTTTTCTAACACAGCATAGACCAAGAAGTGCCCTGCCTTTTGCATAAATATAAAATCATTAATCTTAAGCTGTATAAACACAAGATATCATCCATGATAAATGCCCTTCTCTATCTGTGACATTTCCCTCATGCTGTTTTCTATACATAATAGGTACAAATCACACAATACATGAAAAGAAAAAATAGCATTTTGCCTGATCACTGTCTGTTTACAGTAATCAGAGAGAAAAAGTGAGACTCTTATAATGACATTTTATAGCTTGTTTCCAATCAATAAGACAGTTATTTTGAAAGATTCACATAAGTTTAGAATCAATTATGAATGGAAAGGAAAATGAAAAAAGGTGAATATTACTGGCTTGAGATTGTTCATTTGAGAGTTGTATTTTTTCCATCTTGCCAGACTCTTGTAAGTGATGCAGCATGGTTGAACTCTGCAATAAATGCTGCTACAGAATGATTCACCATCCTCAGGAATCAGTCTGGTAACTTAAAATTGAGTATATTTATTTCTAAAACACGTCTACTGCGTTTTCTGTGAATACTAGTTGTTAAGGATATTATTTTTACACTGCTTTATATACTATACTCCTGTGAAATACAGCTCTTGCTACGAGGAACTTTTCTCCTTTTATTTTATGCTCCTGAAAAATATATCATTTAAACATTTAGCACACACAAATAAAAAAGGGGAAAGTATTGAAAGAGATGATAATTGAAACTCAAAACAACCAACACAATAAAGAAATCTTAAATTTTAAAAGCATGTCTTCCATTCTGTGAGCAAGCTGAGGTAGCGGAGGAGGGGGACAAGGAGCTCACATTGCAATGAGTGCAAATGAAATGAGAGAGATGTCATTAAAAGTTTTCTAAATGGCAGACCGTCCTTGGGGTCACTGGGGGGAGAGAGACAAAGGGAGACAGTGAGTCACTTTATGTGGTTGTTCTCAGCTCTTGTGTTCTGCCTTTAAAGTCAGACCTTGCTCCTTTTCAGAACAAGGGAGGAAAACTGGGTACAAAGTGGATACAAATCAAACCATAGTGAAATGAGGCTCCTCTTTAAGTTGACACAATTCTAATAAATACCCC
Source organism: Gymnogyps californianus (assembly GCF_018139145.2). NCBI lineage: Eukaryota > Metazoa > Chordata > Aves > Accipitriformes > Cathartidae > Gymnogyps > Gymnogyps californianus. The sequence goes on from NC_059482.1 coordinate 7,010,131, forward strand.
ACACAAGCCTCCTACCAACTGTGGTTACCATTTGGCCCCATAGCTCATGTTTTCTTATAATTAAAGCAGAGTTAATCATAACATTGCTTGTACCCTTTTTGACACACTAAATAATATTTCTAAGTTTTAAAAACTCACCCACTTTGGATAGTCTATCATTTCAAACAGGAGAAGGTTCTGCATTTCACAGTCCTGAGAGTCTTCTTTCTTCAGCTTCTAGTGCCCCCAGAATGCTAGAAAATATATCTCTCCAAGTAAATGTCCAAATAGATAATGCTTACAGGAATTAGCCTTTTCTTTCCTTTTTTTTTTTTTTGTTTGGGGGGGAGGGGAGAAAATCACCTTAATTATAATCATGACACATAAGTCATTCATGTAAAAATCACCATTCTGAATAAAATATTTCACCTGAAAAACTGGAGTTCAAGATTCCACAGGAGCCACACTGAGGAGCTGACCTTATAAAATAATTTGAACTTTCTTGCTTTTGCTTTTAATAAGGATATTAGAAAGAAGAATAGCAGTTGGAATTATGATTCCTGAATGAAAAAATGAAAATCTTAATTCCTCACATTTTCGTGGATAAATTTGTCTCACAAACCAATGTCTCCACTGACATAGACCCAACAGCACTGATGTAGCTCCAACAGTAAAGCACAACTAACAACGTGTTGTGGAGTACAATTACCTTTCCTATGATTATCCACTATGAAAACGAGATGGTTCCTGGTCTAGCACTACATTTTAAATTTTAACAGTATCCCTGCCAATCCAGAGCAACTCTTAATGAAACACAGAGATAGATTTAGATCAATGTGGTATCAAAATCCTCTCCTTATCTAACAATTCTTACACTTCATATTCAAATGAGGCGTTAAAATGAATCCAAATGGGCTCTTTTCATCACATCATAATAGCAAAATTTTTATTCAAATTTATAATTATTTTGCATCTCCCCAAAAATAATGAAGTATTTTATAGATGGAAAAAAATAAGTAACACCCTAGCAAGTTCTGCTTTAACAAAATGCACAATGAAGTCTTAAGGATTACCACTAACAAAGGAAAAAATGCAAATTAAAGGACCAAATGACAATGCCTTCATCTGTCAATATGCTTAGTAATAAAACCAAAAAAATACAAATCGGAGTGTAAAATCTCCATATCTCTTTTGAACTCTTTATTTGAATACTGTGCCTGAACCCTCTGCATGTTCAAGATACTATCCACATTCACAGGTGGGAGGACCTTTATTTGCAGTGAGAATTACCCCTAACTGCATGGCTATAGGAGCTGCTGTTTAACAAAAATATCAAATATCACAATACCCATAATGCAGCTTTAAGACTCTGCAAAATCAGAGTCATAAAACTTCGTCTGTTCACAGACATTTGAACACATTGTTTATGCTCAGACTTCTTCCTCTGCACAATTCTTCACAACCCCAGAGATAGATTGTGATAGAAAATTTCTGGCAGTTTAGTCTCCTGATACATGCCTTTTCACTAAATTCTCTCCGTATGCCTCTTAAAGGAACACATGATCTATAATTCTAGTCTGAGTGGAAACATTTCTGTATTTTACTATGAGGATTTATATCACATTAACAACACAAACATGCAATATTTATTCCTTTCCTGATTCCTTTTTGTGCAACTCCTCATAATCCTTCAGCTGCTTTGGCATTAACTACTAAAATGCTAGAATGACAACCATGCCATGGAGCAACTTGGATGAAGTTGAATTTATCCTATAATGTGCAAATGCATCCCTGACAGAATTTCCAGTGTGAACTGAGACCTCAAAGGACTTTCAACAATGTCAAAAGAGCACTTGTGTGGAGAAGACACACAGCACCTCCCTGTTTGGTGATGAGACACTAACCAGCTTTAGTTCTGATAAGATGCTTTACCTGAGGTATTCAATTACATCCCTACCAGACTGTGCTGAAGGAATATTTAAAGTCTGCTTTGCCCTTGACTCTTGATTCTGCATGTCAAAAACACTTAACTCAAACTCTTTTGGATTACCAATACTGCATTAAGTTCATTGACTCCTGTACCAGATTATCCAGGACCAGATGAACTGATATCACACACAGAGATATTGATGTTGTTTTAATATTAGACAAAACCAGCACAGCTTTACAAACATTTTAATTTTGGGGGGAGGGTGGGTGGCCTGGGAGAGAAAAAAAAAACTCTCTCACACAACCTGCAGTCAAGTATTTTATGGAACCCTCCCTTGAACTTACTGTGAAAACTCAGAAATTTAGTGAAATAGATCCTCAAGAAAATGCTCTTATTTGAGAATTTCTGGTTTATGAAGCCACAGAACTGTCCACACTAATCTACAGCTCCCCTTGCTGGGTCAGCTGCTGAACTGCATTCAAGCAGTGGCAAACAAATAAAGTATTTGAAACATTTAGACTTACAAAATGTGCATCATACACATGTGCTGTTGTGTACAATGAGCCTCTGTGCTGTACACATTGCTTAGAGATGGAGCTTCACTAATGCAAGACAAATTTCAGACCAAAATTCAGTGCTGAAACTGAAGAGATGACTTAAAAACAAAAAATGTATACCAATTTCCCTCTGACTTCTAGGTTTCTACAGACTTCCTTAATTATCACAGGGAATCCTCACTTTTCTTCCTTATCCCTCCCACTCTGAAAGACATTCATGAATAGACTGTTATTCAGAATGGTCATGAATGAGCCTCAAAATCCGGTAACAGCTTTACTCAAAAGCATAACCAGTCCTTGCCCGCTTACTAGAAATGAGTATGCCACAGCACATGCTGTTCAGGCCACCTGCAAAGTTAGCGTTTTGTGCTCTTTCACAGAACTAGGTACTGCTACTGTTTGCCAACTCTACGGGCTTTTCTACTTTAATAAAATTTAGGTATCTCAGTAAATCTGTTTTTTTTCGCGAAGTACATTATATCTGTCATCAGTTATTCAGATACACCCATAAACACACTGCAAAGGTTTTTCTTTCTTGAAATGTCTTAATAGTTTTGATAGTCTATGATAGTTTTCAATAGTCTATGATAATTTCCATAACAAAGAGTAAAATACACTCTATATCTCAGTCAACTGATCTCTAATGCAAGACCAATTGCTTAGACAAATGATTCAGCACAATTTCTCATTCCAAACACAAGGTACTCAGGTAGCAGCATCCAACGATGCTTGGATGGAATTCCATCTACAGAAATACTTTCTTTTCCCTTGACCTTTCTGGTTGCAATTTGCATTTTCAGGTAATTCAGAGTGTCTCTCATGCTTTTGTCTGGACAAGTTTATCTTCGTTAGTTATCTTGACATCACTGTGGCGATATAACAGATAATAATATGGTTGGAGTGTAAATGATACTGCAGTGGTTTTGACACAAACGTGAGACTATCATCTCTTGTATTGGTTTGGATATGAACACAGACACAGGCGTATAACACAAATTGCTGTAGAAGTTTTGTAGGAAAAAAAAAATCTTATCCAGGGAAAATAATAACACAGGCAACCATATCTTCTAATGATAATTTTTATCTGAACCTAGTGAAAATTTGGAAGCATGATACATTTTTCTGGTTAAAACTAGTGCATACAGACCAAGTGGAATTATGATTATTTGTCTGGATAAGCAGTATTCCTATATTTCTTTCTCCTCAGTGACTGTCATTAAAATAATTGTTACAACTGACTTAAAAAAAAAAATAGAAAAGTAAAAAGAAAGCAAGCATATGTAAGTCAACAAACATACAAATAAAAAATATAGATCTATTTTTTTATATGCCTCTGACACCCTTTTGACCATGTATTGACCATTTGTGACCATTTTGCTCAGACTAAACCAATCAATAAGTTGCTCATCCAGAATGTAAAACTGAATTTTTTTATTCTTACAAAATTGATAATTCAGAATAAGATGAGAAGAAGATTATATTGCTATAAACTCACAGTATGGATATCAACAAAGCAGTGAGACCAAATCACACTGGAACAATAACTACTAACTTAAGAATTATTACTGCTTCTAGCAAATGAAATATTTTTAAAATGTTTTGATAGTCAAAGGTAAATTTGACATATTTGTCAATTTTCAAAGGAGTCTGAAGTGATTAGATTCAGGGGTCAGTCACTTTAAGGTCATTGTGAGACCACAGATTTTACTTTCAAATTAAGAACAAGAAAAATAATAACCAAAACTTCACACACACACAAAAAGTGACTAGTTGGTATACGGATTTGTGAAGCTAGTCTGTCACCCACTGAAACGAATCCCACTTACTTACCAGACATAATTTTTCTGACAAATAACCTTGATAGGTAAAGGTAAAGCACACAGACAATTTACTGCTATTACAAAGTTCTTCAAACTGTGTGCCAACACTCATCCTCTTCAAAATAAACCAGGGAGCACCAGGTCTCATGTTACAAAGTATCTACAATTACAGAACACTTTCCAAAATGCTAACAATAAATCTAAAACAAAAATCAATACTATTAATTTGTGAGATGGATGCTAAAAAAATCAAAGCTGCCACCGTTCAAAAGTGTTAAAACATAAACACAGTGGAAATCATAAATGTGCTTTAAAACTCAATTTAAAAATACGAGTTACAAGTTTTTCTAATCTAAATTTAAGACCCATGTTGCTTATTTATTTCTATGAAAAAGGATACAGCAGTTGAATTGTGAATTATGTTAACAGACATTTTCCCAGCCACAGAACTTGTTGGCTTACTGCCCAAGGAATACAATAGCCACATGTTCGCAATCTTTAATTATCCAATTAATGTAGTGTCGTTTTAGCAATTAGTTCAGATGACCGTATGCAACTTTTTACAAATAGCTCTTTCTTAACTATGACCAGAATGCCAAATGTACCAAGATGTGTTTATACTAAATGCCCAATTTGAACATTAGAAGGACTTCCATAATTACCTATGTTTAACATACTGTGACTTTTGCTATTAGACTCTTTCTAAAATTGATCTAGTTTCTTAAGTAAGGTTGATTTTTGCAGACTTGTTCTTTTGAACCTGCAATCCAAACTCCATATTTTGTTTTCTCTTGCAATGGTAAAACAACACAGTCATGATGAGGTCACAGCAGAGCTGTCAAAAACCAGCTTGGTTCAGTTTTGGTGGTTTCTTCAGACAAAACTTCAAAACCAACCTGATATAACATATGCATAGACACTGCAAAACCTTCATCCCCACATCTCTTACAAAGCTCTACAGACTAACTACTTGCTTTAGCCAGTGTGCCATGACAGCAGTGTACGTGGGAAGGGTAAAGGAATGGCACCTCCGCATTTTGCAGTACTGCAACACAACTCCAAGCGCACTGCGTACTCGTGCTTGATTCAGGGCCAGCGGGCTGCTGCCTGTCAGTGCCAGGTGGCTGCCAGGTCAGCTCTGCGAAGGCAATGAGCCGAGGCAAAGCCAGAGCATCGTGTCCCTTCATCGACCCGGAGCGGGTTGCAGGAGACAGGGGTAGGATCTCACCAGCACAGGGGAACCTTGAGAGGCACCATGTCTTCTTCCTGTAAAGCCATTATGCTTATTGAACATGATTTAGCTCAGCAGACTGAATTCTCATACTTAGTGTTATCTCATGCTTTACAGTTTAAGTTACACTCTAGAAGAAATTAAGACAAGGATGTAGATCACACTCTCCTTTTTTGAAGCATATGGCACTCCTTATATAAGGAATATTCCCATAATCCTTGCAGTAAGATGTTCTCTATATTCTCACTGGTTTAGGATCTGGTCCCAAATACAACTTCTAGTTGCTCTGGTGATACAAACAATATAAAAATACTAACAAAGAATAGAGACTGGCAGAACTGACTCCTGATTTCAGTACAATGGAATACAATAGAAAGCTGAAGATGAAAGCAGAATGTCTGCTTGAAATTAATACAAAATACCTTGTTTATTGTCTGGGCACCACAGTATTAAGCATTAAACAAATTCAGAGAAAACTATTTTCTGTCACAGTATTTCTCTGCAGCAAAAAGATAAGTTATTTTCTCCTTAGGATACTCAAATTATAATCACTAATATACAGGTAATTGTTGAAGAAGGGAAAGGAAAAAGCAATTGGTGCATAAATACCTTGAATTTCTATTGTTTATACAACTGCATTTAGATGAAGGTATACATACAGAAAGACACACAGGTCTCTATTTCTCCTTAACTGGCTTCATTTCTCTCTAAGGACTCTTAATATACAAAAACTGTAAGCATTTTAATGTAAAAATCGTATCAACCTAAATGAATAGGTTAGCATTACAGTTTTCTGTCACTATAATTTATGAATACCAAAAATGTTGAATTATAAGGCATACTGTTGTAGATCATTTTATTCATAATAAAGACATTATTTTTGCATCTTTTATTCTGTCCTTCATTTTGACTACCTGTCCACATTTCACAGGGCCTGTTTTACACTAGGGTTTTTAGGAAAACAAATGCAACTGGCTGACCTCTGGTCTCCGATACAAACTGTAGCTTCCAAGATATGTTTCATACCAGCCCCAAATCTGCTATGATAGCTGGACATGCTATTTAACAAGACTTGTTAAGGATCCTTCCAATTACGCACCTATGGACTTGAAATACTGGAGGAGCACAGCTACCTCAGTAGCTCTTAAGATAATTTCCTCTGACAACAAGGGAAGTTCTACTCAATCACAAAAAAAAGATAGTGCTATCCTGAGGGATAGAAAATTTTGGGGGATCAAACAGCTTTTTAACTTGACTTCTACCATACATTCTCAGACAAAAAGTAATAAACTCTTTAAATGCTGGACCTACTTACCACCAGATTCATACTCTGATGAAAATCTGGCCCTCTATACTGATTATGGTAGAGCAATGCCCTTAGGAGAACGAAAAGAATTAGAAATGAGTGAGTCAGTACATGTTTTGGCCACAGCGATGAGCTCTTGCATGCAGATACATATTGGGACAAGTAAAAAATACCTGGACATTTCCCTTGATGTTAAAATTTGCTATAGCCTGGTCTTTTCTGCAGAAGTTTGTTTGAAGAACGAAGGGATAGAGGAGGTGCATTTATAAGATTCTTCAAGATTATTCTGATTACTTCCTCCCTTTCAAACACAGAGTATATTGAAGCCTCTTTAAAAAATTCATACAGTAGAATCATTCTATGCAACTCTAAGAAGAAACTGTCAGACAACATTCCCAATTCAATATTACATTGTGCTTCAAGAAAAGATTTCCATATATTCTAGATTAAAAAAGTCTCATAAATAAATGATAATCCATTGCTTGCACTGAAAAATGAAAAATAATTTTCTGTTTGCATTTTACTCTGCAGAGTAAAATTTAATCTCTCGTTTAATATAGTCTTTGTATATACAGAGAAGTAAAAAGATGTAACCTTATGAAAATTGGGGTTTTTTACATGGTTAAAAATATTTCTATCGAAGTTTATCTAGAAATCTTACTTTTATGAGTGCTGGAATATATCACATATTGATAACTTAAACACATTATTTCAAACAAATTATGATAATGTTCTTTTTTTTAAGAGAAGGGAGAAAACTTAGGTTTTTAACACTAAGCAGCATAGAGACAATGATAAAGACAAGGGAAACTCCTAAGAGGTTGCTACATCTGGCCACAGTTCAACAGAAATCTGTTAGTAATTTTACAGAATTTATTGTATCAAGACTTCAATATATTTTACATAAATCTAAAATAATATAAACATATACTATATATGGGTGCATATTTATAAATAAATTTACATTTTAAGTAATGTGATGTGTTAGTGTTGCACAGAATATAAATTATACAGTACAAACTACCTATACCTAAATTCACTGGCAAGATTAGAAGTACACTGAGCTTCTTTTAGCTGATACAAGAAAATAAAATAAAATGTTGGTTCTCATAAAACAACTTTTTTACACCCCTGAACTTTTTTTTAAGTGATGAAATAAATTTCCCTGATAATTAATTTGTCAGGAAAAAAAAATACTACATAATTCACAACAAAACATTTTGGGTTTGGCTCTTGTATAGAAAAGCAGCAGAAAACAAGGTTAGATTCACAATTCTGTCAAAGAGGCATCTTCCTCTTACTTGTGATGTGGGAGTAACCTGGTTTAATTCCCTTCTCTGCCTGGGGGGATTGGAACGCATTGCCTGTCTCTGGTTGATAGCTATGCAGTGGCTGAGGGCCGCTCACTTCTCTCCTTGATACAATTCCACTTTCTGTAAGTAATTAAAGTTTCACTGAAGCAGGTACTGAAACCCCAGTGGCCCACTTCCCAGGTAAAAGCCACAATCACCATCCAAAAGGGTCATTCTCACTTACTTTATTTCTCAATTAGTAGTTACTCCATACAAGATAAAACAGGACAAAATGCAGTCCTATTGCTAAAACGCTATTTTGGCACAGCCATTTAGAGACTTTTCTGGGAGAGGTAGGCTGCAAGACAGAAATTGTGAACTTGAGATAGCAGCTAAGATGCCATTCTGTATTCAGTTTTGTAGGGAATAACTGAACGGTCAGTGTGACAAGAGAAGGAAAGCGATTCCTTGCCCTGCTAGTAACCTGGGAGTATTTATCTGACAACCTACCTCTGATGTGTGAACCGTTCTGGGGTCACTGAAAACATGGTGGTTCCTTCCATCCTAGAATAATTTACTATCTATCTTTAAATATATCCACTTGCTGTAAAAGCCTTGCCATCAGTTACTTCTACCACTGGCAAAGGAAAGAGTTGCACTGTCCTGTAGCCATTATATGGGAGCCTGCATTAACGCTCCTTCTAGTCAAAAGAAGTACAGGTTGAGGCAGCTGCAAAGAGGTCCCAAAAACTTAGAAATTCTGTAATGACAATTTTCTAGTCTGAGATTTGGCCCTATAAGTGACTTCCAGTAAAATACACAGATAGGTATGTGTATCTTTCATACTGTGATGGTATTACATCACCATTTATCTAACCTGGAACCACATCAGGAAAATATTATGAAAAAAGCATGTAATTAACTCCTAACAGGATGCTGTCAGTATGCAAATGTAATAGCAATGTACTTTTAGGTGACTTGCATACAGCTATAAGAACATTTTCAAAAGTGTGAAAATTATTTCTAAAATGGCACAAAAGTACCACATTTTAAATGGGAATTCTCACTAATGGAATTACTCTCATCACTTCAGGAAGTGCTAATTTTCCTGCTCACTGGCAGCTTAATAAAAGTGCTGTATTTTGTCCCTAATTGTGATTAATCAGTGTGGCACTGTGAATGGCAGCAATTCCTTTTCAAACATGGCAATTTTCAAAATTTGGCAAAGTGTACATGTTATGCAAATTACTTCATAATTGTACTGCATGCTAAAAGAAAGGAAGACAACTCCAGGCAGAAAAAAAAAAAGCCATTCTGCAGGAGAAGTAGCATCCTGGCCAATGCTGGGCACAGGCAAACAACACAACTGCATACAGCAGCAGCCAGCTGAGGACACCAAAACTTTGTTTCTGCCACCGATTTGCAGCACTCAAAAGCCAGTCACCATTACCGCTGACATTGCACGAGGATACGTGGGACAGAGGAACTTGGTGAAGTGATGGTGGATACATTGGGCAGGGAGACTTGGTGGAGATCCTAGTACATCTCTGTTGTTACCCACAGCTCCTCTCCCATCCCAATCCCAGATCAGCAGGAGCAAGCAAGCTCAGTACTCTGCAAATCTCACCCCAGACCAAGCCCTTCTCTGTACCTGTCTTTCACTGCGGCAGAATAAGAGGAGCTCGCAGCCTTGTTTTTTGTGTGCACTGTTGGGAAGCCTTGAGCAGGCTCTAACCAAACCTAAATGACTTCAGAAACATTTGAGAAGTACTGCTGCCACGTCTACACACAGCTAATTCTTTATGAAACTATTTATCAGCATGGTATGTGTTGATACAAAAGTCTGTTGTAAAATAAAAGGCACAAAAAGAGAAAAATCATTGCTTACATAATGAATATACCAAAGGCAAATATTTCCACTGCTTCTAATAACCACACGATATTTCTATTTAATCTTACAAATTTCCAAAGCTGCATGAGTCAAAAAAGCTGCAATGTCACTGGGTTATTAATTCTTTAAACAAAATAAAAAGATCCTTATATCCTTATTACTATTAAAATATAAAATAGTATTCAGAGATGTGATATATCTTCCGACTATCAGAAGCATCATTTTGCAATGCTTTCTCATCCCTAGTGAAGTCGAATCTGTACAAAGACCCTGGTAGTGTAATGGGCCATACATGCTGAAAATAAGGCACAAGAATCTCATTGCAATGGCATCTACTAGATGACAGTATCATCATATGGTCCAACTTGGATTATTCATCTGTCCCTGGAAGCTAGGATCTTTCCTAACAGGAATAACAGCTTCCCTATTTTTTTCCTAGCTAATAGAGAATGACAATAACTAGATCTCAAGTGTAAACACAACATTGTTTTTGCCAGAGCTTATTTAAAACTGGCCCTTAAAATTAAAAAAAAAAAAAAGTAATAGAGAAAGTTTATGATATACTTATTGAAATCAGTATCTGACAATAATACCACTTACCCATTCATTTTCTACCTCTTGTTTCTGAGAGCCTGAAAGTTCTCTTTCAGAAATGTGGAAACATTCATTTTGGGGTGCACTAAAATGTGGTTATCAAGCAACTCTTCCTATTTCGTATTTTTCATAACGGTAAATTTCCAAGGTCTGTAGTGCGTGTTGTCAGTGTTTCTCAAAAGAGGGTTTCTGATCATTACTTCAGGTTAAAATGACTTACCATGCAGCCATCTGGTCACATGCATTAGTACACACTTCAGAAATCCACAAACATTTTATAACTGCACTCTCCACTGTGCTCTAAGTGCAGCGATGGTAGCACGCACCCAAGTACAGTATGTAAATAAGACAAAGACTAATAATGCCTTCAATCCTTCGAGCGCAAAGGCTGCTGTAGTATGTAACATAGCAACACATTTTCCATTACACCCTAAGATTAATAAGCCTCATGGAGACCTGGAAAATCTGACAGAAAACAAGGGCAATACAATGTTCATTTCTGTTTCATTAAACACAGGATGAGCTGATGAATCTCTCCACACTTTGTCACTCCGCACTGTTAATGGCTCTTTGACATTATTATTCACCATGGGTGAGATTGTGTAACCTCTGCTCACATTAGTGAGCATTTACAAAAGTAGTCCCACTGGCAACTGCTTTAGAGAGGTTACCTGAAGCATATGGTACTTCTCAGCTCAAGTAAGAGTGGCTGAATCTGACCATAAAAAAGTGTTTGTGAAGGATTTTAGTAATGTGCAGATAGTTGGTGAAGGGCACTTTAGTGGATACAAAGGTTTAATGCAGCAGTTAAAAACTCTGTTTTCTAGCAGGCTAAATAGTTGAGTGATACTTCTTCATCCTCTTTATTTTTACCTGCCTATTTTTAGCTCTGATGGAACGGTTTTGCAATGTTACTTTTTCAAAGCAAGCAAATAAAATACCTGGAACAGGGACACTGTGAGGAATAGCAACACAACACAGGCAGCCAAAAGGTGCCTGCACAGAGGCCCAACACCTCCCTACAGATACGACACATAACGTGAAAAGCCTTGGGAGAGACAAAATAATTTCAACACAAGAAAGTTTATTATTTTTTCTTAATTATGTATTCACAGTTTTACTTGTTGTAGTGTAGTTACAGAAAACAGTCATACTTTGCATTACCTTTCTTTTAGAACTGAGTATGTCAGACTGAATTGGAAAATAAACAGCAGTGCTGAACACAACCACAAATCTCACAACAACGAACCAACAATGAACCATTTCTGTGTACCTTCCCTATTTTCACTTGAAATGACTCTAATGAATGACAATTCTTTGCTTTTACTCAAGATGGTCTCCTTTGTGAAACTCAGAGCATTACAGAAATATGAGTAAACATTACCGTCCTTGTCTTACAAATAGTCCAAACAGTCACAAAGATATGAAACAGCTTCTTTTTCCAGCTCACCTTAAGTTTATACAGACTTACCTTTTTCCATTTGAAAATTTGACCTGTGCACAATTCACCCTGAACGAAATCTAATTCAGACAAAGACGCAAACAAAAATATTTCTCATCGCATATGTTCAAAGTGGCACTTGTGCAAAGCAGCTCACTGTCATTTCTGTTCTTGTCTGTGATCTGCTTCTTGGACCTTTTCAATATTTCTTCCACTGCTACATAATGACTACGCTGAGCTGCTAGCCATCTTCCTGCACCAATCTACCTACTTTTAAGATCACTACACACAGATTTTTAATTTTTTTCATTTGGCAACTAATAAAGAAAAATACCAATACAGTTCTTAAAAAAAAGACACTAGGGAGGGGGATGTTGCAGTCATACAGAAGTTATAAAACTTCATAATAGTGCAAGTGAGTAGTGATGTCCAAGTGTTCCCTGATGACAGTTTGCATGTGAAAACCCTCATGTTTGAATTCAGATGGTCATGTGGCTTTTCTGTCCAACTGTACGTGAACAGCAAAGACTGAGAATTTCATATAATAGAGATCAATACATAAGTTACAAAACAATAACAAAGGACATCCATCCAATAAATACAATTAATGAACCAGCTTGAGAAAATGCCTGTCTGCCTGTAGATATTACACAAATAAAAAAATGGAACACTATGTAAACATAAATCACTGAGGATTATGTGTTCAATTACAGTTTCAGGTTAAAAAAGCAAAATTAATATCACCAATCGTTCCAATTCATATCAGAAAACAGATTTTAAAGAAAGCTTTGGTAAAGCGATGTATAAATTATATGTTCAAAATTATAAATTAGATTTCCCCAGACAATCATGGTGATTCTGCAAATAGTTTCATAAATAACTCTGAGTAAGTGATTAGCTTTCTAAAAACTTACCAGACAACTTGAAAACAGGAATTTTTATAAACAATACAATTCATTATATGAAGACTGCTGCATGAGTTGCAATACAAATTCTGTTCTGTCTTGAGAGCATCCAAAACTAAAGTGGACACTACAATCATTGTGGGAGATACAAACCATAGGCTTTTTGCTACAGCACAGAGATGTCTTTTAAAAAGCTGAGATGGAAGCAAAACCTCAAAGGTTAGTCAGATGCTTGAAACCTAGAACATGAATGGCAGCATGCCAGGAAATTAAAGTTACTAAATTAAAAATATGGCATCCACTAAAGACAGTCAATTCTGTGTACACTGAAGATTTCTGGGATTCCTCAGATACATCTAAAACAACTTGATTTTGGTGAGGAACAGTATTAACCAAAGCACAAAAAAGACTCAGGTCCATTGGATAGAGTTGTCAGGAAGCAAACGCAATGTGCCTAAGCACCTGGTTTGGAAATGTTTAGTCTTCCATAACACTGTTCTAGGAGATAAATATATCTGCTGAGGACTGAGACAGAAGGGGTAAGCAGTCCGATATATCACAAATCCAAAACAAATAAGCAAAGGCCTAATAAGCAATCAGTTCAAGAAATACAAAACCTCCAGTTCAGAGTTTCCAGCCATGAGACAAATTCCCACAATGAAAATGCAAAAAGTGGAAGATTTTCCTTACATGTAGGTCCTGAGCACAAATAGTGGATGATAAGCAAATTTGGTGCCAGTCTAAGCTTTGACGCTGTATTTCAGTAACCAACACGTGTAAAACATAGTCCATTAAAGCTGACTGAGCTAGCTCCAAAATTTTTATGTCTGCAGAGCAATACTAGCTCTGTTCCTGAAAATGGAATAGTAAAATAATTACAAGCCTTCAATGTGGAAGGGTTTAGTTAAAAAATAAGAAGCAGGAAAAAAACTGTTAAAAAATGAATTAATAACTTAAAAAAAAACTGAAAGGGACAATGCTGAAAGTAAAATCTGAGAGTAGAACTAGAGACTGAATGATACAAGGAGGAGATATCTGTTCTGTTCACATGTAGGCAAAATGCTTCATCACATCATATTGTCACAGAGGAAAAGCGTGACGGAAGCCCACCTCTCTTCTCTCTGTGTATGTGTCTGTATTAAACCACTTTACAGACATGCCCTCACACATCTATCTTTGTCTTCCATCTTTGCAAACTAATTCCCTACAGAATATGAACAAGACTGCTCATGTACCATAATTTCCCAGAGAAAGAAAAAAACATCTTTCACAAGTGTCTTTGTTACTAATGCTACTTAAAGAAACATTCGTTTCAATGTCACTAATTTCACTGAAGTGCCGCAATAGCAAACTTCTGAAGACAGAACAGTATAAAAAATGTAGGCTCAAGTGACAGCTGAAGAATTGGGGTGATCTACAAGAAACAGCACAAACTGAGCAAAGAGAAAAGCGGGTGGATTAGTATCGCGTTCCTGTATGCTTGGGGTCACTAAGATGAATGTGCATGAGATTCTTTTGTCCATTTGTTCTATAATTTCACACACTAAGAACAAAATTGTGTTCTCTGATATGCTCATAGAAGTCCCTCTGGAATCAGTGAGAATTACACGCCTGCATCTAAGGGCAGAATTTGGCCCAAAGTCATTAGTTAGAACTCTCTGCTGAAACCCTACAGAGAATAGGGGGTTTCAGAGGACGATGAGGATCAAACTGATGTAGCACACTCAGAGATTTACTCTCACAGGAGACCATCAAATACTCAGACATTCCAAAAACCCCATCTGTAAAGATAAAAATCTTTACAAGACTAACACCATATTCGTAGAGGCTGCTTTCAGTTAAAACAGACTTAAGCAGCATTAAAAAGAGTGGCAATGTAATTGAACGAAAGTTTAGAGGAGAAAGATAGGCCAAGATTTTCAGACCTATATAGAAGAGCATACCAACTACTAACAACCATTTCTCATGAAAAGACAAACCCATTGAAAGAAAAATAACATCAATACAGCTATTGTACGTATGGTGCACATATTCATAGGCAGCCTTAAATCTATTGAAGAACTGCTCTGTCCTGAGCTAAAGGATAAGCTAGTGAAGTTATTTTACCAAAATTTCCTGCTACTTTGGAAGAGTTTTGAGGTGTGTGTACATATATATATGTCTGTGCATTTAAACATATGTGTATATATATTTTAGTGTTATTTCCTACTTTCTGTTCTGAAAGAACTGCCTGTGCATTAATGAATGCCACTGTACTTGTTTATATTAAGATCTCATATCTATTATTTATTTTGAGCTTTAAGCGAGCAGTTGATGCAAAAATAATTACAAACAGTATTCTGCATCAAATGCTTTTAAATTTTTAACAGTACTATTTAGCAATACTATTTGTGGCTGGTCCTACCTTCAGACAAATGATTCACTTCTATGATAAGTACAGACTGTTTTATCTCAGATATTTCCTGGGCACTTGCAGTACTCTGACTCTAAAAAACGAATCTGCGCTTCTCATCAACTGTAGTGATAAAATTTATCTTTTGTTTTGATCAAGGACTGACAATACTCCAATTCATACTGGCTGCAAAGTAACAGCTTAAAAAAAAAAAATCCACGCTATTTAATTCTAAACTCCACTGTATCTGTTGCAGGATAGGCTGGCATTTGCTGTTAAAGCAGAAAATTACAAGGAGGGCCTAATTGACCCTCTTGTGTCTTTGAAAAATCCTGTCTGTTGTCTCTAATTGACCCTCTAGATACCTTTATGGAACAATGAATGAATCCTCAGTAAATAATGGACGGTGATGATTAATAGCCATGGTTTGGCTGGACCTCTGGCTCATGGAGTTGTGCTACTGAACATTTTTTTTGTTTTTTTACCATCACAGTTCTCTGTACTTCATAAACAAACTATTTCAAGATAATAAATATCCTATTGTAAATAACATGAAATGTTAAATAAAATTAAATGCTACCTCATATAATGGAATGAAAAATAGAATTATTGGCATTATTCAAAATGGCTTTCCATCACCACCTTTTTTCATGTTTCAGTAACATGTCATCATATACCCATATGCTTGATTTAGAAAGAAAAAAACTTTACCATAATGGAACCCCCTCAGAAGACATCATTTATTTCTTTACTATGCATTGTAGTCAATAATAACAATGTCATATTTCTTTCTCTTGACACTTCATTGCAATAAAAATCTATGGTACTAAGATACTTCTAGATTTGGTTTCATTATAACGCTGTCAGAAAACATTATGAAAACATCTCCAAATGTCTCTTCTCTTATTTAATAACTCTAATGTCTAATGTTTTCAGGCTTGTCAAATTATAAACACAAATATGTTAAGTTACACCATTACTTTGAAATACCACAAAGAAATCTTGCTGTTTTGAAAATAATATTTACAACTTAGTAAAACAACTGGCTCGATGCCAGTCGAAGAAATCACATGCAGCAATGAATGTTCACATACATCATATTTCCTACAGCATAATGACATTTGGTGATGCCATTGAAAATCACTTTCTAAAATTCAGCATCCCATACTGAATATGTCAAGAAAATAAAGGACAAATCAACACGTTCTTGCAATATACATAACTGAAAAACCAGGAAGTTCAAACAAATTCACTTTTCCAGACTTAAGAAATATAACAAAGATGAGCACTCTTCTCTACATGTGAAAAACATGAGCGTGGAGTGTGTAAGTTTATTTAGATAGCTGATCCTGACAAAGTAGTTTAAGCTTAACCTTTCAAAAACAACCAACTAGGAAAGTTCCACAAGATCTCAAACAAAAAGCAGCATTCCAGGTCTCCCAGTGAAGAAATAGATCACATTTATCTAGTCTTCTACATCCTAAACTCTCTTGGATACAAGCTGGGACTTGTTGGCCTATTTACGAACCTTTTATAACACTGAAGATAAATGTGCGACCTGAGGTTCATCAAGCAGCTTTGAACTGTTCTTAACAACACTCAGAGAACTTAAGTAAATACTACCATAATTTTATCATGGGAAAACTGACTTGACCAAGGTCACAGAGAATATCTGTAAATTTAGCCTTTGGCTAACCCCAGATTATCTAAAAAATGGTTTTTTTAAATCCAATAGCAACAGTTTTAACAGTAGATACCTCAATTCATTGCAACTAAATTGAAATATGAGAAACGTTCCTTTTAAGGCTAAGATTAATACAATACATATATAATCATGAAAACAAATCTTTGCGTACTGAAATCTGCCCTTCTTTTTAATGTAGTTTAGTTTCTTGCAGGCATTTATCCTGATCTTCCAGGAGAAGATGTCTCTCACTGCTGATTCACTGACAGTTGCCCCAAGTAAAAATGTGAATGCTTTTAGAAAGATTGTACAATTTGGGCAAGTAAAGTTTGATGATGACTGCACTAAACTGCCTGCAAATAAGCAATAACTATGGGGAGAGTTTAACTGGGAAGCAAGAATATTTTGTAAGTTCATTGATTTAGTGTAGGTGCAGCATCCTTCAGAGAATGATCTAAATAAGCAGTTGAAGTCAACCTATTATTGGTGTTGCAATAGGCAGCAATATGATACAGTATTTAACATGTTTCTAAGTGTTATATATATACCACTTTCCGAATTTCACAGAGTCACAGAACGGCTGAGGTCGGAAGAGACCTCTGGAGATCATCTAGTCTGCAGTGCTCAGAGCAAGGTCACTGGAGCAGGTTGCTCAGGACCACGTCCAGTTCTGTTTTGAATATCTCCAAGGCCAGAGATTCTATAACCTGCCCAGCAACCTGTTCCAATGTTTTACCACCCTCAGAGTAAAAAGTTGTTTTTAATGTTTAAATGATATTTTGTGTTATTTCATTTTGCGTCCACTTCCTCTTGTCCTGTCATTAGACACCACTGAGAAGAGTCCGGTTCTGTCTTCTTTACTAACGCCATCAGATTTTTTTTACACAGTTTATATTTATCAAACAGAAACCTAAGCATAAGTTAAAGATGTATTTATGGCCTCACATCCAAATAAAAGTAATTTATTCACACACAATTGTCCAAGTTACGTGTTTAAGAGCGGTAGTCACTAATGTAAAATAAATGTAGAGACTTCACATGCAAATTTGAGATGAACTTGCTTCAGACCCTGAAACCTACATTCCAAAACACCCTGCGCTCAGTGTTACTGGGCTTGTGCAAACAGCAAAATGTGACTCTGTGTGTGTTCAGTATACAAATACAAACACAAATACTATATTTGTATGTGCCACCATTACAAATTATGCTGATTACCCACTATCAGCAGGTGTACTGCGTAACTGTGTTTTGTATGCTATGCACCTGGAATACAAAGCCTATCAGTTGCTTTTGTGGTTACTATTAAAGATACAAAAACTAAGCAGAGAAGCTTATTTCCTTGTCTGACTAATAGTAAATGTTTGATGTGAATTTACGTAATAATAAACTTTATCAAAATATAAATATAATTATACAAATGTATTTACAACTACTTTAAAAGTTCTTATTTATTATGATTGAGATACAGTGGAACATATATATTCTCTAGGGGAACCTTTATGACAGGAGGTAGATTCATATAAATCATAACACAATTTACAGTAGGAAGTTGTTTGTCTAAATAGTAGAAAACAGTAACCTTTGTACAACTGGGGTTAAACTAATTCTGCTTTAATGAAAAGCAAAATTTACATACAGCTTTGTTACCACAATAAATAGGGGTCTTAGTCTCTTTCATAGTCATTCCCATTGTGCCTCCATAACCTCATCTGCTTCCACTAAAATCATGGTATAAAGCACATTTTTCTTTTAATATCAGGGAGAAAAGAGCAATTCAGCCATTAGGTCTGTTTCAGTGCATAAAGATCACAGACTATAATAGATGCTCACACTTCAAGTAACTTTTTGTTCTCAGTAGCATATACTGAGCCCAAACATTAGGAACTTGATTCAATTAGTAACCTGACTGCTAAAATACCACATCTTGTTTTAGTTAAAAGCCTGAACACAGAAATGAAAACTGATTATTTCTCTTCAGCTTTTAAAAATATATATTTAGCTCCAACTATTCTCTCAGAAAAATAACATGGCATATGCACAAATGTTTTCACAGTCGGTAACCCAGAATAGTCATAAATGGATTTCCAGGACTGAAGACTCAATAGTATAATTTTTATCCACCTCTTAAATTAAAAGTTGTTACTTATGGTGATGACGGTGACATAGTCTCTAGTTCAGGATGTCTGACATTTCCCATTTCAAGGGTTCAGTACAGTTGCTCATAACGTTAGCAAGTTCTAATTGTTCTCACTGAAGTTTCCTATTACAGATGTCCATGTGGGGCACAACTTATGTGGGAAAGTTCAGCAAACGTGCTTTCATAATTTCCAAAAAGCCAACAAGGGAAAAATACATTATTTTCAGAAGTTTCAAAAAATTCTTACAAGTGTTTTCTGGGAAACCTCCAAGCCCCTAAAGCAGAGAGGGACCTCGAAGTCACCAATTCCAGTCCAGCATTGCAGGAACAGAACATCTAGCTACTTTTAAGTTGCAGTTTGCTGAAGTGACTGCATAGCTGGCGTGGGAAAGCCAGAAGCTCCCTCCCACTACTCTAATATTAAATGCAGGAAATCAGAGCTGTGGCTAAGCCAAGAAAGAGGTAGAGTAAAAGAAAACCTGAACAAAAAATTTTATGGGAAACAAGAGTGGAACAAAATGTGTAAAAGACTGAAGCTGAAAGAGATAACTTGGGATGGGAAAGACAGAAAGAAGGAGCTGAGAGAAGATAGGACAAAAGAAGGAAAGGTTGGAGTGGGTCTAGGAAAAAGAAATCAGACTTTTGGGGAAAAAGTAGTAAAAAGGGATAGGGACCATCACTTTATTTCAAAAACTGGATAGAATACACAATTCAGTTTCTGCACTGTTCTAATTTCACAAATATTTTAAAAATTAATTTAAATACGTCACACTAATCACTCTTTGGTGGCTTGTTGAGGAAAAGGCAACCCATTATTACAGTTAGAGGTGATTAGTTCAGTTCAAAGGACAGTGTCTGTACTTCAAAGGAAAGAATCCAACACCTACTCGTAATTCTGTAAGGTTTTCAACACTTCCCTCCATCTTCCTACCATCCATTGAATATTAAAATAATGAAGGAATAAAACAAAACCCTTAAACTTTAGAAAATGCCAAATTTAGATTGTTTATGAAACCTTAATTCTGTCCCTTGGTGTATGCAGATTGGTAGAAAATTTTTAATTACAAGAGAATACTTGACTACATCATTTTGCCTCTTTTTTTTTTTTTTTATTAGCCCAGGTGGTTTTAGCTAATTATTCTGCTAAGCATATGTCATCATTCAATATACTTATCCACGCCTATGTTTCCAGTGGAAACACCTAGAGGATCATATTTAATGATTATGCTAATGTTTCTATCACTTTCTTTTCAGCATGCCACACATTACATAAATCCATACATACTGTAACAGGAAACAAGTTTAATAAATAAGGCCTCTTCTGTCAAACATCTTGGACTATCCCCAGATCTCTGGTGCTGCCAAGCGACTGATTTAAGAGATGGACAAAAGTAGACACACAAAAGTACAGATACTATGATTAATGGATGATCCAAATTCCCCTGAACTTCATATCATGACTTAATGTGAAACCCTGAAGAGATTAAAGGCAGGAATTACATTATCATGAATAATATAAAAAAGTGATATTCTGTTTAAAAGCTTTTGAGTGCAAGTGAGTCGAACAAATACATTAACACAGCTTCGAAAGATTCAATCAGGTTGAATGTTACCCTGAATTTATTTTGAAATAAGCTTTATATATCTCATATGTGAAGTACAAGTCTATTTGTGACTGGCACTAAAGCTATTAGCATGTCAATTTTAATTCTTTCTTCAGTTATATAAAGCTTACAATATCTGCATTGTCCTTCTCTTAATAATGGAAACTTCTCCGAATTACATATGAAGTACATCTCAATGCTGCAGGTACAGACACATAGACAGAGATATATACATATATAACTAGATCGTTATTCTTTCCTTTTATTATAATCTGAAAAACTGTCTCCTTGTTATAGTGGCACAGTAATGTGGGTGTTGCATCTTATTTCTCAGTATTGAATTCATAAACAGGAGTTTGGAGGGCATTTAGTGTTTCATATTATTTCAATCGTATCAGTTGAAAATTTGTATTGAAATTATTCAGGCAGTATGTAAAGCTCTTCTATAAAAGATAGCTCTACATTAACGTACAATTAAATGATGGTTTTAATGAAATTATAGTGTGTGACAGGTTAACGGACTGATGCTGAAAGGCAAATGTCAAAATGAAGCCAAGACGTTTATTTTCAAACTAACAAATCTTAACTCAACCATAACACATAGTTCCATTAACATTATAGTTATTACACAAAATAATTTGGTTGAAAAAAATACGTAATAGTCCAAGCTGCCAGACCGTCAGTAGAAACCCTAACCTCACCATGTCCCATGAAAGACAAACCAAGCCAACGCCAAAGTGGCACACTGGTTTTGTTTTAGACTTGGAGAAAGGGCTACAAACCTAGAACCAACCAGTCAAACACCTGCTTTCTCTTGAGCAATGTCTTTAACCTTTACTTTTATTTGCTATTCTCAGTACTAAGGTCAAGCCAGCAGCCTCATCATTGCTTAAACAGATCAAAAACTGTTAATGGGGTCCTGAGTCCTAACCTCTGCTTATTCTTCCCAACTTCTATGGCACGAAGTGGCACAAAACTGTTAACATTCGAGTGAGGGATTTCTCTTTTGGAACAGCATCTCTGGATAGCATTAAAGACATCATTCCTACAGCTTCCAGCAAGTTAATGTTTTAGACTGTCAAGATATGATCTTGCTGCTATATACAATTTCACATAAGGGAGTAAGATGTTTAAAAGAGCAAAACCCTTCCCTCTGAAAAAGTCCTTCTGTCCAAACTGTTTAAGCATGGGCTAAACATCAGCAAACCAGAAAATGTGACAGAATGACCAGCAGGATATGCAGAGGTGACACTGAGGATCTTTTTCTTGAAACAAATAATGGCACAGGACTAAGCTGATGTACTGACTTTCGGCATGGCCAGGAAAACACAAAGAAACAACAGAGGTGAGAAGAATACACCTGTAGCAATACGAATTTTTCAGTAACTGGAAACACAACGGACTGCTGTAAGGAGAAGTGAAATGCTGAAAAGTCTGCCTAAATACTTTATCTCATCATCATCATCATCAAGGAAACGGCTCATGGAACCAGCCCTGGGACAGAGACCTCCTCCGCCTTGTTATTAGCTTGAATATACTATGAGTGGCCAGCGACCAAAAGTGATTCTCATACAGCAGATGTAATTTTGCTACTGTGAAATGAGTTATGGTCTCAGTCCAGCTCCTACCGGACAGCTTTTCACATCACAGAAAGCAGGCAGGCTCAGGCTGTTGGGGAGGCAGGGAATGGGTATGGAGGCTTTACCCTTTCACCCCTTCAGGTCAGAATGAAATTGCAGTGCTGGGAAGCCTGCACTACGCGTCAAAAATTTATAGCTGTTAAGGCCAAAAGGGGCTCTTTGTGACCATCTAATCTGACCTGCTGCTTAACTCAGACCATAGAATTTCAGCTAGCTACTGCTATCCACATTGCACTTTCTTTTCTCCCCTCTCTACATCTCTTTCTCAGTCTCTTTTTTCTGGTTTGTTTGTTTGTTTGTTCTTCAAGTACAAGGAAGCTTCAAATTCCCCAGCTGCCAGGTCACCATTTTTTAAAAAATGACTTTGCTTTCTAAAATCAAAACAAAAGCTTGAAAGGAAGCAGTACCCATGTTTGCCTTGTTGCCCATCTTGTTACCAAATCAATGTCATAGACTGGGTAAAAGTAATCGAGATTATATGATCCAAAGCACACTTTAAGCATCTCAGTGTATGCAAGGCATTAAACACTAAAATATAATTTATTTTACAGATTACCTTGAAGTAATTTTCGGTCTACTGCCACCTGAGCTCTAAGAGCTTCCTACACCTGTAACAACTACAGACACACAGTCTCTCAGTAGAGTCATCCATAGGTGCATTTTCCGGGTTACTAATTGTCCATATATTGCCCAAAGAAAAGTTTGCCTTTGTTCACTGAGCTGTTGAAAAAGTCTGTGAATATTTCTACTGGATGTGCAGATGAACCTACCCACTTATCCAAGTCATGTCAGTAATATATGAGATATTTGATTAAAAAACAAAACAAAACCACAGAAGCTGCATTAGATGTTTGAGATTCTTGTTTTGGAGGAAGAAACTCCATGTATGTAATGACCTTTTTTTTTTTCCATTGAAACCAAGAAACCAAGCATGTCGACAGCTGTCCCCAGCAATGAAGAAAATGAAGGAATGCCAAGTGGTCAGGGAGGGAGCCAAGAAATCAGATCCCCTAATCCAAATCTCTGGTACTGTACAGTACATGGGCTGGCACTACCAAAAGATGTTGCAGTAGAATACTTGAAAAAAATAATACTTTTTACTCATAGCCTTTTCCCTGTTCTAATGCTGAACCTTCTACAAGGGAATCTGAAGAGAGTTTCCATGTAAGTGTCACATCAGTAGTTACTGCTCTTTAGGTACTGTATTTCTTTCCTTTTTTACAAGACATTAAGACGACATATCGTATTTTAATGAGCAATCACAAATGAAATCACAAAATACCAAGGAGCAACTCTGTGCAACTCTTTGCTACAAGGTGGAACACGCATGGCAGAACTGATGCATTCCTGACTGAAGGAGAGACATTTTCTTCATGTTCTTTCTAACTTCTTCTAACTCTGCCTTTGCTCTAAACCCAGCATATCTTTTCAGGGAGTTGCTTAATCTTTTGCAAGTTAAGACAGGACCCTTATTAGCTCCACTGCACTCCTTTCCAGCCATGTGTTGTTTCATAAGACCAAGCAGAATGTGGCTTGCAAGAACAAAGTGAAACCATAAATATAATGTAGCATAATGCCAAAATGTATGAAGTATAATGATCCGTATAATGTTAAAATGTTAGTAATTTCTCTCGATATTATTTCATTACATGCTAGCTGCTATTTCCTGAAAACTTTTTGAAGGATTAAATAAAAACATATGCTATGAACACCCACTGTGTGCTGTAACAAATCAAAACTAACTTCTTAGTTTGATGAAAGTTTCCACAGTGCTCAGTACTCTAAATTAATGTCACAGTGGTAAACTGCTTTGGAAATAGTGAATGCTGCCTTGATGCCATATTAGTAACATTAGAAGTCTCTACAGTATTTAGAACTGAAACATAAGTGTCTTCTAAATCTAAATTTTGAGAAATACAGTCATAAAATGCTATCATCAGCTGGGCTGAAGGAAAAGTGCAGTAAGACAATTAAAAAGTTTATACATCCAAAATAAACATACCATTTGCCCCTGGTATAAACAAGCAAAAATAGAGGTGGATAGGACTCCTCATAAGGATTTAACCAGCCAGTGGTCTACCATGAAATAAACAGTATCTTCTCTGAAAATGGCTAGTTCTGGAAGCAGTATTCAGCTAAAGAAGTTTTAATAAATATTTTCCATTATTTGGTGTATTTTTGTTATCAATATTTAATTTATTTATGAATTTACTAAATGTTTGGCCTTATATATGGCCATGAGTTCCACAAGCAGATCGATCTTTAGAGCTTTTTTTTTCCTTTTAACAGTTTTAAATCTGCCTTTCTCAATTTCTGTTAGGGATAGAAATATAGGTGAAAGATTTCAAATTACAGTCTTTCCAGCAGTTTTGAAAATTAACCTAATGCCCCAACCTATCAGCTGCTTCACAGATAAGCAATCCTACCATTTTCAGTCCTTCTTTATACAATAATATCTCTTCTTCCACAAGTGTTCTACTGGTTTGGTATATTCACTTTTCCTCTGCACTGTAAACCTACTCTTATTAAGTGCCAGCAAAAATTTATGATCATTTAAAAATGAAGTATCTAACACATCAGCAAGTAATATCTTTCTCTACCTTAACAGAACATCAAATAGGTGGGGAGACAAAGTACAACGTGCCATAGTCTTCAGCTCACACCTTTCCTTGTTGAAAGTACTGGCCGAGAACAAAGGCTGAAATGGCTTCTAATATACACGGGACACTTTCTTATCCTCACCTAGTCAGACTTCATTTGTTTTCTGCCTCATGTCCTCCTTTCACAGCTGCCAATACTGATTTCCTAAAGCAATCCTATGCCTTGCTATTGTTTCTAATAACTATGCATATGAACATCTGCATAAATATGTTATGAAAATTATAATCTTCATGATGTGAAGTTTAACAAATTATATTTAAAAGTTTTTGGAGTGGTTTGGGTGGCATTGAAGCAATCAATCAATCAATTAATCAATAAAAAGAATAAACCAGAAGAAAATAAGCAGAATGGTCAAAAATCATTAAAGTTTTTCCAAAAGTTTCACTAGACACAGAGTTAGATAAACCTAAGAGCTTTTGAGAGCCTCACCCTTTATGTATGATACTAGCTGACATGAACTACATTTGAATGAAAAAATAAAAATTTGCAATGCCTAGAGTAGAATGTGGGGTTTTATGACATTGGGATGAAGAATTACATATCGCTGCTCTTAGTGTCAAGAGTTCAAGTCATTGATGGAGTTTAGGTATGGAGGGATCATAAAAGAGGTCAAGGAACTCCTCAAGATTTTTCATCTTCTGTAACCAGTCTGACAATTCTGAACCTTTTGGAGAAAGAAGGCTAAAAATGTTTATTTGTTAAAGAAATAAATGTGTGTTGCTTAAATACAGGCATTATATTTAAGTAATACACATCTTTAGCCTTAACTTACACCTCGAGTATTATGCTTTCTGCATATTATAAACTGGCTTTAATGACAGAACTTACTGATATGCACCATATTACTACTCATGGCATTTTGAGGATTTTGACACCACTATCTTAATACAGAACAGCTTGATAATTCTCAGGATATCAGAAATTATTTTCTGTTGTTTGAATTTATCACACAGTTTATCATATACAAGATTTAATTTTCTTGAAAAAACTTCTTTCAAATAATTAAATAAAAAATATTACCTGCTACATTACTACTAGACAACAAAAAGCTCCCAAGCACTCTTAAAAATGTGTGGGGTTCTGTCTCCCTCCTTTCATTTTTAATATGAGCTGCTAATTGGTTAATAAAAAGTACATGAATTGTTAGGTGTAGCACCTTCTAATAAAGAAAGCAAAAGCTAAGATATGACTAACATACCATAACAATTTTCTGCAAGTGGTAAGTCATTTTTTCCTATTTCCCTTCCAAATGGAACAAGAAAAATACACATTCTTCTACAGTCTATTCACTGACATGCTGCTTATCTGATGATGCACTGCTTTGGGTCATTTTCAGAAGCTGCTATTTAGATAGAAAGGAAGAAATAGTAATATGGGAAAAATATGACAAAACAACTTTTCAAGTGTACCTCTTAGGTACGATTCACTTCAAAATGAGCAGAAATAAATAATTCCAGCAATACAGAATCTTATGGCGTAGAGGTTTTTTCCATTCTTGCAGATTGGAGAGTAACAAATAAAGAAACCTCTCTAAATTAGGGCTTTAAAAATCTGAGGCTACTATAAAGAAACAAGATTAACTTAATCCCCTAACAATCCAATTTATGACTAGTAAAGGGTTATGAAAAATTCCATCTAGATGTCAAATATAAGGAAACACAAAGTCTTTGGAGACACATAATGATAAACTGCAGATTGAGCAATAAGCTCAGTGAACAGAATGAACAGTTCAAGAGTTCAGAACATGTTCATTTGAAAGGTGTTCAGTTAAAGAGAAGGGCATGGTATAGACAAAGGCACAGAAAGGTCATCATTACAGTCATTTCATCTTCATTACAATGGTGCAGTCACAGCATTGGTGTACACACTTAAGTTCACACTTGCATGTCAATGCACTCCTTTGGAGATGAAACAAAAAATATTTTTAACAGATTAATGAATCCTGGGAGCTATAGGCAGGTATATAAGAACTTGTGCTTTATTAATTCAGTTTTGAAAAAGAAATAAGACATGAAATTTCTGTATTTTCTCATCAAGGTGAGATCAATTAAAAATTACAGTCTATCAAGAATGGTCCCGTTCTTCATCAAACAAGCATAAAGCATGCCCTGAATGGAGTGCTTCTACCTGTCAGACTGTAGCCCAGAACCCACTTTTTCAAGCCAGTTGTTCTCTCAAATGCAGTAGTCTATAATGAGCAGAAGTAAGTAGATGTCTAAAAGGTTTCAATAACATAATGAACTCTGGCTTTTGAAATCAAGAGTATCTACTCCTGTCAAAAATTCAGTGAAAAAAATTGGCAGGTTACATTCAATAAACCAAAATAAGATTTTGGCTAGAATGTAGAGCAGATAACCCTGCTCTCAAAAACAGACGAGTAATAACCAATGCAGGAAGCCAAAACCCTGGTTTTCTATCAGACCTCATTCAGCACCTAGCATTATGTCTGGATAAAATCACTTTAACAACAAGCAATAGATGTTCAGGTCTTCATCGGAGGTCTCCAAACCAAGTACTGACCCAATCAACCTTGTCTGTAGGTGGCACGCAATCACAACCATAGGCAGTTCAGCTGCAGGTTAGGGACAAGGCATTAAAACTTTTTTTGCTTTGGTATTTGCACAGTACTTTTCATTAATAATTAACAGGAACTGGAAGCCCTGGCACTACCTTGTCTCCGATTTCTAATTCTCTAGAATGCAAACAGACAGGATTTTTTTCACAAGACCATTAAGATGAATATAAACTAGAATATTTTAAAGTTTATATTTACCTACATATTTTTAAATAAAGCAATCTAAGATCCTCTTGCACCAATATATATGCATACTATAGACAGACACAATTACAAAAAAATTAATCTATCTCAGATAGAATCTCAATTTTAGACAGCAGCACTGGGGCAGGAGCGTCATTCTGTATGATAATGGTGTTAGAATTTGGCCCACAGTAACCCATAACATACTTTGCAGCTTTCAAGAGCAGTTACTGAACATTTTGCAATTAAGCATAATTCCCACAGACTTTGGTATCAATTATAGATGATCTGCACTTTTCAAAATCTAAGCCAAATTTGGTATGAAAAAACCTGCTGTTTAGACAATATCAAGAAGTACAGTCATTATGGCAGATTGATGTCCAAACTCTAACTCACACACAAATACTTTGGACGCCTCTTGGATGCTTATGCAAATCCTAAGGTTATACACTACCAGTAGAAGCTAGGAAAATGATATTTAAAAAATCATTTATTTGATGTTATTTACAATATGTAAGGATTTGGCAAAAAAGTAAATATTTATGTATTTCATTGTAAAATGTCATTCTATTGAAAGGGAATAGAAGATTTAAAAACTGTTAAAGGAGAAAGCGTCTGCAATTTACTCCATAAATATCACATGGAGCCCTGACAGTCATTGGTGATAGTCTGGCGTGTAGCCCCACAGGGTAGTGTAGTTACAACTCAAAACCCACACCAATTAACTACAACTAATCAATTCTCTCTCATAACAATGAAAAGTATAATTCTTCTCCCATCTATTGTTCTTGTTAATTCTCCTTACAGTAATTGTGACAAACATAATAGCTAAGGTGTAGTAAGATGAAAAAATAAAGGATTCTATTTGAAAGCAGCACAAACATTAAACTCATGAGTTATCTTGATTAATTTGCTTCATCATACCCAGTTCACGGCTGCAAGAGATCACATTATTTTTAAATATATAAATAAACCCAAAACTAAATCTAGACTTATCTAGATTATGGCACACTAGGGAGAAAACAGAGGAGGTCATGAAATCGGAGAGTGCTGTTTCTTCTCATAATGTAATTACACTTTTGGCTAATGAAATTACTGCAGTCTCAGAGTAAGGGCTTGCAAGTCAGAGCTCTCACATGCTTGTAAGATGGGGTAAAGAAATACTGTTTACCATTTATATCTGAGGGATGCACACAAATCCCCAGGATCCAAGCACAACTTATTTTGTTTCTGAACTCTGAGCAAGACTGAATTTGTGATCAAAGCCCTTTTCTAATTACTACAATAAAAGGAAAATTAGCTTAAGAGGGAGGAAAGTCTGGTAGAGAGAGAAAGAGCTTATCATTCTGCACTGCCCGTACGCTCCAAACAGCTGAAAATAAACATAGCTTAGCTCAGTGAATAGAAGCAGCAACAGAGCAAAGCAACATAAAGGGATGGCTGAGCACTCAAGGCCTCTATTCGTACCATTTAGGTATTCACAGTCCTACTCCAATCTGCACAAATGCTCTTACTCACTATCAGGGGAGTCATTCAGGTAGAGATCTCTAAGCCTGTAAGGGACACAAAGCTTAGGGTCTCAGTGGAAAAAAAATGGAGGAAGGAGTATATTCTGGTCAGAATTACAAACTCCTGTTCTTGATTCCTTTTTGAGATACTGTGCTAACATCCTACTTATGGCCCCCCTCAGCAGTGGCTAATGCTTGCCAACATGCCAAGTGTGCCAGCGAGTTGTTTTTCCTTTTAGGCAAATTAAGAGTGGCAAGGTGAAGATTTTGACCTATGACTGCTGGCCATTCAGATGCACCTGTATAATACAAACTATGATTTACCCAGGGGAAATGAATGGAAAACCAAGATTTCTCACTTGGATAAACCTGTCATCCTCTCATTTTCTATTAACAGTTAGGGGAAGGGAAAATATATTATCTAGTTGCTGTTAGTTGCCACTGGAATAACAGTTTCTAGCTCTTGGTAGCCAGCAGCACACAGCTGGCAAATTCCAAACGACAGCAAGAAACTCTGCTGACTGTGTCTGAACTAGGCAGTAGTAATGTATATGGGATAACTGAATGATTTTTGTCTTTGGCTAAATATTTAGGGGGGAAAAAAACTATTCTAAGAAGACATAAAGATTCATGTGTTATTTTTTTAAATAATTTGAATTAGAGACATTAAAGAGATCAACCTGATTAACAGTCAGCAAAATACTCTGTTGATTGGTAGCTTCTTTTCCTGCTTCAAAACTAGCTTTAGGAGACCAGTTGATATCTGAGCTCACACGTGTAGTCTGGGACATACCTGACTCTTGGCTTCTAAGCAGTGAAGTCACATGATGATTAACCTAATTTGATTGTGTTTGAATAAAACTTATATCCCACTAGAATATAGAACACGTGGAAGAAAATTAAAAACAAACCCTTGCCTCTTTTTGCCCAAGTTCTTCTCCAAAGCTTTCAGTGTGAATGTTAAACCCAATGAGCTTACAGAAATGACACCAACTTGCAAGCAAGGAGGCCATTATCACCCATCACATTAAATGAACCCATTTCATTTTCAAATCTAGTTGCAAAATTAGTTCTTGCCTATTAAACAATTCTCAAGAAATTAATGGCAGAAGGTTTTGCTTTGACTGTCATAAAGATCACCAAAAACACTTGTGTTTAAGATGCTAATTACAGGGGCTCAATGCCAAAAAAATAATTCTGGTAAATTAAATCCCATGATTAATTCATAACGCCCATTTTAGCATTAATGCTAGCATTAAGATACAGAGTAGTCCCCATACACACACACACACACACCCCCACACCCACCCCTCTCACTTTGGGGAATAAAGTAATAGTAATTCCTAGGAGTTTCTTTATAACTCTTCATATTTTATGTCCATTATTTAATTAATATAACTAGATAGTTAATCCATTACTTTGTATTTCTTGTTTGCGATCTCTGTTAAGGCCTGTAGATTTTAAAAACCCAAAACAAGTAACTTCTCATGCATCGTTTAGGCAGAAGTGTTCATGAAACCACAAGGACTAATGGATTTGTTGTTGTGCATCATACTCCTCTCCTCTACTGTTTCAGGGACAACATAAATTCTCACCAGTTTATAATTTAAGCTTTAAAAGTAATAAAGACAGTGACATCACATACCTGAAAATTTCCTATAGGGTTTCAAAAGAAAATAATTACTGGATGACATAGATCTTAAATCACTACACCAACATCATGACTCTACTGCTAGCATTCTCTACAATATCCTTTCCAATAAGAGTATAAAGGCTTATATTCCTGTTGGGGGAAACGAGAAGAAACAGTGAATCTTAGATGTCTAAGATATCTTTTTCTTTCTTCACTCATCTTGATATAATAAAATACATCACAGGCACATGTATTTCTTCCTAAGCATATCGATCAATACAATTTTTATGAGCCAATGACGTGACAGGGCTTCCCAAATTTAGCTTTTTCATTCATGAAAACGTGACCCAGGAAAATATAGTAAAATTAAATAAAACATTTAATGAAGACTTTTCTGTCTGAGCCAGCAAAAGACAGCTATGCCAAGAGATTTGTCAAGTGCATTATTTACTGAAAAGACAACTGCTCATACTACTAACAGTTTCCTTCAGCTCCATACATAACTCCAGAGTAGCTAATAAGCATTTAAAATGCTAGTCCTAAATATTTGTGGATAGTATAATGACTGATGTTTTCAACTAGCAGCTGAAAAAGCCTTTAAACAATTTATTTATTTAACAACGATCAGTTTTCACTGTCTATTGTATGTGGTTTTCATTGACTCTCTTTAAAATTTATTTAAAGTCAATGGATCAATCACTTCTGTGAAAATATATTCTGAACACTAATTTGAATAAGATACACTTTTACCATGTTTTCAACAACCTGTTGCTAACAATGTCATTATTACTATTCATTTTCTGCTGATATTGTTACTGATTGTTCACTGTAGACAGCACCTTCTGGGTTTTTTTTCAATATAGTATCTTAAGTCTTATCTAAAGCTGTTCTTTTACAGCCTCTACATACTGCTTTTTCAAAGTAGCAGGGGCATCTCATCTGCTCAATTACTTATTAGTGTTGCTAAAGAATACCATTTCCTCTCGTAGCTGATAAAATATTAATCAAAAACAGGAACAGAGTGATTTTCCAGTGTGGATGTCTTCTAATGGTAATACATGGAGTCTAAAAGAGATCTGGAGGTCATGTAATAGCTCTTGAAGGCAGGGAGGGGCTCAAAGATAGTAATGACATTGTATACTGAGTAAAGAGATTGTATTCAAAGAGCACTGGAGAGCTTAATTATTGCTGTTCTGTAGAAAAAAAATCGCAAGTGTGATTACAAGGATGCATGCAAAGATTTATTGAGGATAACAGTACATAACTGAAAAAAAATCTTTTGTAAACGTTTTTGATCCTTGCTATTGCTCAGTAGCCAACGTAGAGCCATATAGAGGTGAACTTTCCAAATTATTACTGTGTTTCATGTCCATGTATCAGTTAATCATAGTAATAAAACAGTAAATAATTATCTGTTCATTCTGCCAGTTATTAAACATCCATCCCATCCTGTCTTTAGGTATTTTTGTTCCTATTTTTTTTTCATAGGATTTGAAAGAGGAGGGAGGAATTAGAATGGAGAACAGAGAGGCAATTGAAAGATACATGGGAAAGCTGTGACAGCTTGAAAAAGAACCTAAATATTCTTAAATATAATATTATATCACCATGTTTTCTTCTAAAGTTTTGATGCAAACACTCTTGACTGACTTAGAAAAAATAGTTATCCTAAACAACTTCTAAACAAATAAATACTGCAAAATCGTGGTCTTTGGTGGTGGTGGAAGTGTCTCAACCTGGATCAACCAGTAAACTAATTTTAACACAATAAAGCCACCAATAATAGGAACCACCTTATAGAAACCGTGCCATCAAACAAATACTGTTCAGCTGTGTCTGATGGCAGGAAAACCTACTCAGTACTCAAAATGTCAAATTCCATCAATCTATGGGCACTAATCAAGTCTGGTGGCAAGCATATGTTCTAGCTTCCCTAGGAGAACTGCCAGACCACTTCCCCTGTCACAGTTTTGAAGAAGAAAGGAGGACAATGACATATACAAAAATAAGAGTATTTTTACTTCTAATAAATATACGTCATATTAGTATCATCCTTTTGTCTCACAATACAGTGAATTCTAAAAGTGCTGTAACACTGGACAAGACGAAACATGGCTCGCATCCAAGAACAAATGTCATCTCTTGGCACTTGTGTTTTGTAATTCTTTGAATGCAAGGAGGCATAAAATAGTCCTGTCAGCAGTCAAAGAAAGAATGAATAACATAAAACTGGTTTTCATCACAGTATATATACTAGTTCACCTGACAAAACTTTGTGCCTTGAAAAAAAAATGAGTATCACTGTCTAAATGGTGAATATAGTGGACAAACATTTAGAACAAGCAGGTAGGAAAGATGGCTAAAAAAAAAAAATCAGTTAAAACTTCATATTTAATAGTAATATTAAGCACACAGCACTTTTCAGCTATGAATCTAAAAACATTCTATAAAATATAAAAGTGCATTTGACTTGCTTTCCAGTCACATACAGGTAAAACTGAGAAACTAAGATACAAATTAATTTGTACAAAGTCACTCAAACAGGTCAAAGCCTGGGTCAGGAACAGAATGAAGGTCACTTGACATTACTCCAATTTACAATCCATTTTAATTCTATTTTGCATGGCACACAGGATAATTCATAATTCAGAGAAAAGGCTAAGAACATATATGCAGGAAAAGTATATAGGCAGAAGTAACAGCAAAGTTACTTCAAAATACGCAAAAGTGTCCTTTCACTTACATTTATGCTATTATACGCAGGAAACTATTTTTGTATGGAAATTGTTTACTGTTCATTTAAATTAATTTTCCTCCAATAAAATTTAAAGAATAATTTTCTTCATTAAAAATTCAGTGTTGCCTCTGCGTGATTTTTGCACTAATAATTTGGGATCCAGTTCTGCTACAAGCATGACATCTCCGCTAAGGTTTCTGAGAATCTGCACTTCACAGCAGCAAGACTTGAGTCTGCTCAGCATCCTGAAGCAATAGTCCTTAATGAGAAGGGGAGTGTGGGTGGTGAGCTGGTTTTGATAAGTAGTAATAGGATGAGCAAAAAGTAATATACCAACGGTTGATATATTACTTGACATGTCAATTGTTGGAGAGTTGCTGTATTGAATTTGTACCTACAGCAAACACAATACACAAGATTCTAATATACTGCGGTGTTTGCTACATATTTTCCAAGTGATTGTATTGACTTTGTAAACAAAGATTATATGAAAAAATAAAGACTCCTGTACCATATAATATTTACCAAGCGAACAAATCTATCATAGCTGGAAATAAAAACACAATTTCACCAGTGTCAGGAAAGGAGGAAATAAATTGACCATTTGAAATGAGATCAGATACTTCAGTTGGGATCTCAGGCACCTAAGAAAGACTCCTTCTAGTGCAATAGTTGATTATTATTTTAGTTTTAAATATTGCAGGGAGTAGAAGGAGAAGAGGAAGAATGGAGTATCAAATGCTTAGAGTGAACAGTTCAGGTATTTCAGAAATCAAAATGAAGTAAAATGCTAAATTTAAACTAGCCAGGTCTAATTTGTGATATAATAATGACACTAGTTCATTTCCCATAGGAGTAGTACCAAAAGACCTCCAGCTAAGTCCAAAATCACTTTTTTTTTACTTTTGCAAAAGGTTGCATCATTTAGATATAGAGAAATATTGGGATGAGATCAATGTTTAAGTTATATTAAACAACATCTTATACCACTTGAGTATTTGTCCACATACTAGCACAATAATGAGGTGAAAATAAGGGACAGAAGAACCTGTTACAAAAATTAGTGAAGTGCCGTGCCAATTCAAATGGAGATGACCTAGCCAGGAGGTCATGGTAAGCCTTCACTTAATTCTTCCACAGGTGGAAGATCAACAGCCCTCAGGAGCCACTCTTATTCTATTACATTTCTCTCTCTCACTTCTTTCCTCCTGGTTCTCCCACTCTCATTTTCCCTTTCTTATCACTTCAGCTGAGAGTGCCATTATCAGGGAGTTAAGGAAAAACAAAAACAAAATTTATGGTCATGTCTGCATTACTGTCACTGCTGTGTTTGCATCTATATAGGTGTACCAGAGACCAAAGTAGCTTAGGCAATTCAGAACCACGGAGCTCCACATAGCCTGCCATACCCACCCAACTGACTTATCCCAGTCGTTCCTGGAGGATAACCTTCTCTGAGCACCCAGCTTTTCTGGCTGCACTGTGGGCAGCACCTGAACTTAAATGCATCCTTAAGTGTCGGATGGTCTGCTTTTGAAGAATGAAAATATAAGCGAAGGCTTTAAGTTAATATTGGGGCCTTAACAACATGGAATTTTTTTTTTTTTTTTTAAAGAATCAGAATTAATTCTGGAGTAATGTTAACGAAACAAAGTTGCATTCCTGAAACACAGAACGCATTTCAAATAAATAACCTTTTTCTTTATTTTGTGGACTTAGACCAGTGTTCAGACTTTGTAAAATACTTTAAAATAACCAGTTCTCATCATGAGATAGTTTCAAATACATACTAGAGCAGAAGATTACTGCTAAGAACAGATCTGTGAAAATAAAGGTCTATACTGGACTTACTATAAGATTCTAACTTGACAGCAGAAAAGGTATTTTATATTTGCTGCAAGTACTTTCTCTATAAATGAAACTATTTAAGAAAAAAAAGTTCTTTCTTTTAAATAAAGATTAATTTACATGGGATTTCCCTCCTCCAACATCATCATTGACACAAATTTTACCTATTACCTTATCAGACTCCCTTTCTTTGTGCAGCTCAGCTTAATCTTGGGAAGATCTATAGAATTCAGAAGTTTTGAAGCTGTGTGTTTAGGTTTGAAGCTAATATTGTAAGTCTGCTCTTTAGTGTGCCAAAATATTTGTAAGCAACATATTTTCTTAAGTAAAATAGAGCGATGCCACCCTAAACATTCCCCACGCAATAAAATGTATATAAAAAAGGAACATGTTAGCAGTAAGCAAACTGTCATAAGCAGAGCACTGTATTTAATATTCAGATCAAGGCATCTCTGTCTCATCCCAGCAAACCCTTTTGACAAAAGCCATCCAATGTCTGCCAGCAGTATTGAGTCCAGCTGAGGACAAATTTCAAGATGAACCTGAAATCAATTTGCCATCAAATTTTCATGCTTCTCCCAGACTATCTGTGGCATTTTAATTACAAGCACCCTAGGCAGGGGGTACTACAGATATTGACACTTAGCTCTTACAATAAACTTTATTGGCAACCTCTGTCTGAATGTAGTACTCAACTAGAATAACAAGAAATATATGAGGATATCTAAGCAATAAGGTGGCATAATCACTTTGGAGTGGTTTTGTTCCAAATGGTGGACATCTCTACTAAAGAAACTTTTCTGGATTAGAATAAACATCTGTTTGATGGAAAACTCACTTTTGTAATGAACTTGTACAAGATCCCAAGTCCTTCAAGAAGATAAGCAACATTTAGTTTCTTCCCCTTCCGATGTAATTTGGTGGTGTTCTTATCTAACATTTATAAATTTCTGAAGTAGTCCCTGTTAGCAATTGGGTTCAAATTAGATCAGTGACAGGCTACAGAATCAGGGAACGTCTTTGCATCTATTTCAATTTCTACTCCTCACGATTTCTCTGCACAATTTATAAGGGCTACATATCTCAGCAATCAAGGATCTAAACTGGAGATGAACCAGTGATTTGAAATTTCTGCAATATACAATTTGGAGCTTTTTTAGTAAAGACATTCAGAAGCAGTATGCATACATGCAGTGTCTTATTGAGCACAGTGAGGGCAAGGTTGCCTGCAAGCCAATTTTCCTCACTATGAAGCATTTAGGAGAATGAAAGATTTATAAAAGAGACATTTAGAGAGGTTACCATGCCAATACGAAGGTGGTTTGCTATACATGGTTAGGGGAGAGGTAGAGAGAAGGAAAAGAAGACAAGGTCACTCCAGACTGATTACAAATTTGAAACTTATAAAAGTAGCCTGTAGTTGCAACAAGAGGGTAAATACAAAAAATACACAGAAGAAGAAAGAAAATAAAACATTATCCCACAATGTTACACGCTAATACAAGAAGAGAGGAAGTGTGTAGGAAATGTAAAAAACTGACAGCTGAAAAAGATTCAGTAATTAAAAACTGCAGGATGCTTTATTCAGATGTGGTTTGAGATTTCCTAAGCTGCCAGGTAGGAGATGTAAGCAGCAAACAAGCTGATTTATCGGAGATATCAAGGGGTCTGGATTATTGGTTATGCTGGAACCCCAACACTAAATGCCCAAGGCTGAAAAATGAAGGCTTGTAATATGATGAAATTTTACAAATTAAAGAACAGGACTACATAACACGTTAAGTCTCCCAGATCCCATTTATTCAATCAAAGTAGTATTCTCTATTTGTGTCCATTGTTCATATATGAAATTCAGGGTCTAACTGAAACTGATTAACTTGAAATGGAGAGTGACACCTATATCACTGCATAAAAGCTGGTGGTGTTCCACCAGACAATAAAAAAACCAAGAATTATATTTCATTGCAGATGTTTCTTGCAATTTTAAAACTCAGTTATGTTCTTTGCTGTTGAGTATAAAACAAAATATTGAAAAATAAACAAAAAACTAAAGTCTACATAAATATTAATCAAAACATTTACTTTTACAAATTGTAGTGAAAAAGGCAGTCTCTCACAATATTAGTCATTTTTCAGAGTTCTCAAATGGTTTTAAAACATTCTGCCTAATGAGACAAGTACTGCTATTAAATCTAAGTGTGTATCACTTTTCTTAACTCTAGCACAATATCCAGTGTGAGAGAAGTTTGCAGTGAGAGTAGCAAAGGCAGCAGTCAGAAATCTGGGTACATCCCACACACAGTAGGCAAATCCCTTGCCCCCTGTACCTTGGCACAGTACTACTGCTTGCATCAATGAGAAATTTGTCAAAACTAAATAGAGATCTTTGAGAATCTCATTTTAAAGGTGCCACATGAAGCACTACCTTTTTTTTTTCCCAAACCAGATTTTTTTTTTTACTGTGAAAGATCTTGTCTGTTACATTCCTGTAAGTATTGAAGTCAATACAAGGTTTTCCTTAAAAACCTGAGAGAACGCAATTGCCTCAAATCTTAAAGTATTTTCAACAAAGTACTACCTATACATAATTCCATCTAACATCTCATGGCATGCCTCAATTGTTCTCCATTTACAATATTCATTAAAGAAAACCTTGAAGTTAAAGAAAAAGATTCTGCTTACTACTTTCAGCTATATCTACCAAGCAGGGTTGGCTGGTTGGTTTGTTTGCTTGTTTGTAAATAAAAAACCAACGCAAAGGACCCCGCGCACGCCTTGCCCTCCGCGGCGCCGCGGGCTGCGCGGCCGGGCGGCAGCGCGGGGCGGGAGCGGCCGCCGAGCCGCGCTGCCCCCTCGTGGCCACCAGCACCGGCGGGACGAGCAGTCCCAAACCCCCGCCATCCTATGCACGTAACTCACCCTAATACTATAGATCTTCACTCTTTTCACGAATGAGCTATGTAGTGGATGCCAAATAATAGCCATAGGATGTGTGCATACATATAATTTGGGGGGGGGGGGGGGGGGGGGGAACTACCTATTGCTATATGCATTCTCACAAAACCAATTTGGTTTTTATTACTGAACATATGAAAGCATGTCATATGGAGGTCATTTTTTATTCCACTCCTGGCAGTTGATATAAAGACTGAAACATCTACTTCATTCATGTAACCTGATAATAAACATATGAACAAAAGTCAAAGTTCACTGCCGACTCCGTACAGAGAAGTTATATACAGAAAAATAATCAATGTTAATTATTTTATTTTAAATACATGGTGCCCAACCTGAATTCAATTTTTTTAGGTGAATTCTGAAAATCAGATATGTGAAAGAAAAGCTGGATGAAGTTAACCTTTATTAAGTATTTTTCTGCTAATAACATACTGGCATAAACTGGCCTAATGGCTTAAAACTAGACTGTGAATCTGGCTATCCATCAGATATTTGCTGTGGGTATCCTGCAGTTTCTTAAATGAAGCATTAGCTTGACCCACAAAGAATAAACAAAGATTCTCAGGATGATTTTAAACGCTCTTGGGATATACACCCCTTCAATAACCGTACTAATATATTTCAAATGTGAACATGGTTTGGACAACATATTCTTTCAATTAGTTTTATTTTAGTATAAATATGCCAGCAATATGGAATCTAATGTCACATCGGGAATTTCCTGAAATGGGGCACTACTGCTATTAAAGTTATCTGATTCAAGCTTTTAGACAGAGTTCCACACACAGAGCGATGTATTCCCATTTGGAAGTGACTGCAGTTATCAGTAGCCAAGAACAATATGTTCTTTAAGCCACTCCCTGAGGCATAAAAAGCTCAAACACCTTTAAAAATTGGTGCGTGATAGATAATTCACTCATACATCATTTTGCACACCCATACATATTACATAACGAAACCAAGTTAATATTTGTGCTGTGCTTTGAAGATGTAAGGTGTGAATGCTTTTATTACTAATAAACTGTATTTTTCATAGATCAGCACTGAAACTTTAATGAACCTCTGGATATTGAAATACATGTTACAAATCATTTAGTAATTCTGTTTCTAACTTCAGACTCCTACATGAGGAAAGAAGGATTTAAGTTTACGCTCATTTTAGGCTGCCATGTTGAAAAAACTGTCTTGTTTGAGACAGTTTATTTCAGATACTTCAGGCATACATTAAGCTGACATATAATGGGAATATACGTATATGTATTACACTGAATACAGAGTGCATTGCTAATACATAGTCTTGTGCTCTGGGAAAATGTGGTGACTCAAGGGAAGCCATTAGCTAGCTGTGGGTCAGCTTCCCCTGCTGAGTAACCCAGTAGAAACTTTAGCATTTTAGGCCCAAAATAAACTAAAAGCAACAGAGCTGCAATAAATAGCTCCTCAGGACAAAGAAGGGAAATTGCAGAAGCATTGCAAATTCTATGAAATACTATAAGAAGGAAAAAATGATGGGTTTATGTCTTTCTGAAAAAAATTAGGAAACACCAACAAGAAACTTACTGACAACATTTCTGCTCTTTCTGGCTTTCCTTCCACAAAATATTCAGTTTAATGTACTGCTCTGTCATAAAGCACATCAGCTATATAATTCGAGAGAGTTAATAATGGAACAGCTTCAAATATTATGTTCCCTCAAGTTTTTGAGAATTTTACTCATCCAATGTCTTATACAATGTACTCACATGTTTTGTACATTCAGTAAAGACTAAAATGAATTTTGCATGCAAGGCTATGCATTTTCATTGTCATCAAGAAAAGTTAATTACTGAATAAATTGCAAGTTCAGAAATATAATGCATTAGGACAGAACCTATCCTCTTTGCCTGAAGAACCTATTAAACTTCATCTCGTTAGCAGACTAAAAATTTTAATTAGCATTTTGTTTTGGAGAAATCCTTGCCAAGCCTGCACTGTCTGTTGCAAACATAAAAGGAGAGAGACTCAGCAGATGAGGGTTTACATGTGAACACAGCACCACTTTTCAGTATTCCGTAAAATCTGACAATATAATCTCCAACTTAAGAAACCAGCAACTGTGAGCAGTTTTTCTGCTTGTCTGTATTCCACTCAGCTCTGAATTTCTTTTCATTTATCAGCCAAGGAGCTGTTAAAAAGTTACATACAGTTCAAATGTTACAACTATGTGGTTAACTGTGCAACCTGAGTTTCTACCAAAAAAAAGGCATTTTTTGTCTTTGCTTTGATATATGCACAAATTCCACCTCATTGTCATAGATTTCCCAGTATAACTGTCACCAAATATACAGAAGACAAGACTGGAAACAATCCAACAACTAATCAAGTTTTAACATTTAACTTGATGAATTTCAAGTGAGTTTGTCTCTTAGGTTTTGGTTGGTTTGGTTTTTTCTTCAGTGAAAGAAGCAAACAACACTTTGGGGAAGATATATATTAGGAAAAAATGCACTTCTGGATTTCACTTAGCATTTCCAAAGAACCATTACTTTCTAGATTTTGGGAGTTAGCTTTTTCAAATGATTATTACAACACAGGAGGAGCTGTGCATCCACAATCCCACTAAGAGTTAGTCCTGTTAAGACTAACAAAATCATACCTCTTTGCCACTAAACTACTCCTTTCGTTAACTTACTCCCTGATCAGTCCCAACTTCTTGCATGGTTTCTGCCCAGCTGGATCATGTACATTTCTACAGATGTGTTGATCTTCCATAGACTTTTGGATCTGAGGAAGTTTTGACAAAGGCATACCTCTTTCTAAGCAGTAAGTATTGCCAGCTGAAGTCTTTCCCTATCTATAATGTATAGCAGAAATAACCGTAAGACTATCTTACCCTTTTTAATGTGGCACCCAGATCATATTGGCAAGTCTAAGTACACACACACACACACAACTGAAAGCATACAGCAGAAGAAACAGGGGTCCCAATGAGAGTAATCTATAAAGATCACAGCATTTTAGAGAAACAGAGGGACAGAATTAGCCTGGCCAAAACAACTGTTTGCCATATAGAAAAGGGTGGAAAATGAAAATATTTTATTAACGCCATTTCTCTCCTGGTTTCGCCTACTTAAGTCAGGCAAAGGAACAGGCAGTTCCTCCCTCCTAATCCTCTAGGGACACACAGCATCTGAAAGAACAGTAAAGGATCCTTTTACTAGCCCCCCACCAAACACGGGGTAGAAAGCATAGCAAGTAGAAATGATGTACAGCACAAGTGTTTCTTCAAGATGTCCATTGAACTACTGCAGAAACTCAAGAGACAATGTATTTCAAATGAAAGTACAGAAAAAGCTTAGAAAGAACATGAAAAAACAGCATCACTTTCAAAGACAAAATGAATAACTAAATACTCGTGCCACCCAGTGTGCATACAAACAAAGTACAAAGCTGCTCATCAGCAAAGGAAAAGTACCTCACTGATCTCTCAGACTGATTTTACTCCATTTGTCACATAGCCACAGAGTAGGAGTAGGTCAGATGAGCCCAGGTTCTTATCTCAGAAAAGACACACTGACAAGAATGACTAAACATCCTCCTTTGCTGAACAGACAGTATCTAAAGGGAGCAGGAAAACAGGCCATTGGGGATAAAAAAAAATTCAAGAAAACACCCAGCAGAAGTAACTTCCCTTTAAGTCCAATTGTGCATTTCTCCTGTCGTGTGTAATGAGTGTCGGTATGCTAGACAAGGCAACAGTCTGACCTGTGGAGGAAGATTTTTTTCTGACCAAGAAATGGCAATGGATTTGGTGTGGGAGCAGACGAGGAAGCATGAGACGTAATTTTTTTTTAATTCAAGGTAGGATTTGAAAAAGATCCAGACCTGAAAAAAATCTGACTTTCAAACCGTTTTCCATTTCTTGGTAAAAACCATTCAAAACCCATTCAATTAAATTGTTGGATCTTTTTGCACTAGGTCCTTCAGTGAAAAAAACTTTTTTTCTTTGCTTTTATATTTTACATTTTTGAATGGGTTTCAAGGTAGAACAGGTAAAACTAATAAAAAACACTGTGGGAGGGCAATTGCAGTGTTCTCAGAGTCAACAGATCACCATAACTTTTCTAACCCTAAATCATTCTGGAATCTAAGACAAGTGCATAAAGGGACAGCAGTGTGAAACAAGAAACAGGTTACATAAAACATTGCAAAAAACAAGCAAGGAGTCTTTAGTAGGCTCAAAAGCAACAGAAAGGCCAAAGAATGAATGCAGTCAGAGAGAGCAATGGAAGATATTTCTAAAAATATTTTGAAGGTGTGAAAGGAGTGGAAGCTAATTTCAGCACAGGTAAGGTTGACAGTAGTTTAAGACCTCTTGAGAAGTAGCTGATTTCTGACCTCGGTAAGAAAGAGAAGTTTAGTAAACTAACACATTTTTTTAAAATAGGGTGTTCAGCAGCATAGTTAAGACGTCTAATCACCAGAAAGGTTGGGGGGTGGGGGGGCAGTTGATTTTATTGCATTCTTATCCCCAGGGTCCCTCTGTATGGGCAAATGAAAGCTGTAATGACCCACTGCATAAATTAAATCTCTCAAAGACGAAATACAATAGAAGATTGATGCATAAAGAAAAAACTGGGCATAAAATAGCAGCATAACTGCAAGGCCATAACCACATCTTGATATGAGATTACAGACTTGGGGAGCTTAACATCTTGTTTTCAAGATATTGCTCAAGGAAAGACTTTTAAACCTGTATATTAAAACTAATGAGCTAAATAGGCCATGCATTAAAAAACTAAAATCTGGTGTCATTCTTGGAAGAGTGAAGACAAGCACGATCATTTTTTGCTCCCCTGAATGCTGAATTACAGTGATTAGATTCCTCTACAAACTGCATTAATTTGTTATTTGCATGGAGACAGTGTAATAGGAAAACATTTTCCACATTAGTGCAACAGACAGCTTTTATGCCTGAGCTCTATAAAGAATAAATTTGCAATTTTCCAGAAAGAAATAAGGTAATGAATAACTGGAATTCCAGTGTGGGAATACTACTTCTCTGTACAG
This sequence comes from Gymnogyps californianus, assembly GCF_018139145.2. Lineage (NCBI taxonomy): Eukaryota > Metazoa > Chordata > Aves > Accipitriformes > Cathartidae > Gymnogyps > Gymnogyps californianus. The sequence goes on from NC_059482.1 coordinate 7,053,686, forward strand.
CAGCCATTTCAATTAAATATACAAGATTTGAGACTACACCATTTTCATTGCTGTATCCTAAGAGGCATTGGTTTGCTTGAGCCATGCGGTCAGATGTTTTTGAATCATGTAAGAAAAAGTTAAATTTTAATAATCAGTAAAGACAGTGAGGTCCCAAAAGAAGACTTAGTAAAAACAGGCTGACATACAGAAATATGTTAAAAAAGGCATAAATGACTCATGATTCATATTCCATATTCTTAAACATGTTCAGACCCAAACTGTGGATATAATATTTTCTTGTTGTAATCCAGCAGTACTTTTGCCATTTTTATTTAGCAAGAGTATTAATAAGGACTCTTTTTTCTGCTGCAAAAATCTCACTTTATTTCATAGAATCAAGGAAGGGATAGAGGTAGCTAAAAGCCAAAATTAAGGATAATGGCTCAAAGCCTAATATAGTGTTTTATCAACTTCAGTGAGGGCTGAATTTCACACACTTTTTTCCATCTTGTAAGCAAATAAATAAGCAGGCGACTGTTGTTTCCTGCTACCAGGAAAACTGCTAAAGTGTTTACACCAAGTTATTTAGAGTTATCTGCTGCTACAGCAGGTGATTAAATCCAGAACTTATAATCAGTTTTTTTCTTCAGATTTTCTTAGATGGCAGACATCACTCTGTTTACTCCAATTTGCTGTGTAGAAACTTCTGATTTTTTCAGTTAATTTTTAATAACTTTAACGTAAAACAGTGCTTAAAAAGATAACAGTGTAGCATAATGGTTCAATATTGAGATACAAAGAGCTTTCCACAAATGCAGATGTCCTACATCTTTAACCTACTGTAGCTGAAGACAACCACACCACCCTGCTGCAGAACTTTCTCTCTTTTCCAGTTAAAATCAGTAGGCTATAGTTAGTATTTTTATTGGTTTAGTTCAGATGCTTATTCTGAACGTAGAATTGCATACTAAATGCAAAATGGTGATAAAAAAGAAAAAAAAAACCCAACTTGAAAAGCTTACTGAACACCAAGATAAAGCAAAATAGAAATAGCCTCTAGAAAACTAATATTTGTATCCCTATAGTGTTGATTATGCCCTGGATTTTAAGGAGATTTTAAATTCCCTCTTTCAACAGATGTTCTCTTAAAAGAATGGCTTATTTGGGAAATGACAGGTCTTTGTCAAAGCTTACCCAGTGGAATACAAAAATTAGTACCAACTAACTATAGCCCCAAGTATTACAAACTCTTTATTCTCAGCAACAATATGCCACCCCTGTAAGCAGCTAGCTTACTAATTTTATGTAAGATATCTTGAGCAGCTATAAAGAAACAGCTAGTTCAACTCCACTAGTTAAGTTGATATGCTTCCCCCTTCAGAGCTGGCTGTAGTGAAATCAGTCATATATACGAAAAGTGGTTTGATGACAAAAAAAAAAAACCCCAAAAACACCAAAACTCATCCAACCCCCAAAAGATACACTGAAATCTGCCCACAGGCTGCCTCTTCCCTTCCTTCATCTTCTAAACAAGAGGACAATTTACAAGAAGTGATCAAAGATCAATATACTTCTGATAGCTATGGATATTTATTTCATAAAAATAAAGCCTCAAAAGAAAAAAAGAATTAAAACTCAGATTATTTAAATGCAATGCTATATTTTGGATGTTTAAGCAATAATAGAAGATATCCCTTAAAGCAGATTTGAATATTCTCAACAAAATCCTGATTCCTAGAGTTAGACTCAGGAATGAGAAATTTACTATTCTGGCATAAATCAAATTTAATCAAAACAATTAGAATCATGGATATTAATTTTTACAATTCATTTCTCACACTGTGGATTAAACCCAGAATTATTTTACCAGATAACTTTGAACAGTCTTTTCTAGTTTCCACATAAAGTAACCCACCTAGAATTAATCCAAGTTGCTATTGCTGTGGAATGCAACAATTTGTGCATTTGGTTGGTCACCAGTTTCCTGTTAAAACACGTGACTATGTATCAAGAAAACTATAACATCACAGGAGGATAAAAGACCTTCTCCATAAATAGCCTAAGAATTCTCTGTATCATAATCCAAAATGTAAACAGTAGAATGGGAAACCAAATGGGCCTTGTATTAAAATGCGCACTTTTTGGCAAAATTATTTTGGTAATAATTGAGATCTTAATTGAACTGCAGTTTCAAAAAGATATATATCTGGTATCCTCCCATGTCAGTAGCAGAACTCCCTTGACCTTAAAAGAGCCAGGATTTCAGCCCGTACTTACCCTGATATGCTTCTGGGTTATTTTACTGAACTAAATCAGTGGGCTTTGTCTGCTTCTTTTTAGTAACACCAGTTACTTCCTACCTATTTGGCACTCATCCTTAGAATATAATAGGTTTGGTACTGCCTTTTTCATTTTCGAATTCATGGTTGCTTGGTGGTCTTAATTTTCTCAGAGTATTCAAAGATGACAGATTAATAGGTGGTTCTTTGCAACTATGTGGGCAGATCTTTAATGGAGCTCATTAGTTTATATTAGTGAATAGCGTACAGAGATGTGGAAGCTGTTCCTAGAGGACAACACTTCTACTGCTAAATAAAAAAAAAAAAATAACAAAAATTAAAATCCTCACTTCTATGATTAAATAAACACTAATTAGGTCAATTTAGGTGAAGAAGAAACAAAGTAAATTATTTATTCAGTATAAACACTAAAGAAAAATCCAAAATGTATTTTGGTGCTACAGTGGGGTTTTTTGCTACAAAATTGAGCTGTCCTTAATACCAGAAAAAGGGAATCTTTTGAGATTTACCAAGCACACCTTGTACATCTGTTTATCGTCTAGAACAGTTAGTAGTATAATAGGCTGCTGCTCAGCCCAGCAGAGAATTCTGTGGGATCTCCTATCATAATAAGCCTTGAGCTAGGAATGGATTATGAAAAAAATAATAATCACAACATTAAATGCAAGTCAAGCTTGGCACTCAACCAAAAAAACCTGGACATGTATATTAACATGGCACACATAAAAGGATTTAATTTTACACAAAACATTTTTTATTTCACTTTATTGGACTTTTTTCCAGCACCTGCTTAGGTTTCCAGGTAACCATGAAGTTTAATAAACCTGTACAATGATAATTAAACACTGTAAATAATTTATCTGCTTAATCTTCCTAACTGGCCTTTTATTCCTTTGTAGAAAAGTGATCCTTGCTGACATTCTGAATAAGGTTGGCAAAATAAGTGCAGTGAGGAGTGGTAGCATAAAGTGGATTTGCTCTCAATAATGTATGAAGCCACATGCTGGGTAGAGGAATCCTCACAAAAGTGGTACCACAGCAATCTGTTCCTTTCATCTGCAGCCAGCATTTAAAGTGAAGGTGCTGCTCCGAATCAAAAGCACAATCATTCATTTGTGAGCAGATGTCCTTCACACACCAGGCAGCACTTTTTCAAAACAGAGCTGAACAAATGCACTGCTGTGAGACAAGTTCCCCTACCCATTAAAGAAAGAACACAGTATATATTAATTTAGCAGGTTGTTGAATGTTTTAAAGTAGAATTTATGAAGCAGAAAAAGCATGTGGTGAAACAAAATGGCTTTCAAACTAAAATATGAAAAAGCTCCTCTAGTTATTCGTTTGCAAAATGCAAGAGTCCAAGGCTCATGACAATAGTTTATGAAGGAAATAAGCTGAAATGTGAGGTGTGTGATTTTCCACACTACCCTCAGATTATTAACTAAAAGAGGCCATTAATTTGATAATATGTGTGTGATGCTAAGATTGCATGTCTATGTATTCTGTGCTCACATTTGTCCATAGAATTTAGGATTAAATCAAAGTGAAAGTTGTTTAGAGCTGTTGGGACTCTGCACCATTTAGCAAAGTAAACCTGAGAGCTCCTAAGAAAGTGATTTCTGACATTTTGGTTAAATAGATTTTTCTAGTTCCCTCTGCACGCACAAACATTTTTTGGAGACTATTTGTTTTTCTAATAAAAACTTTTAGATGTGGCCTATGCACACTATGCTAGACAGAAAGATTCACACTGACTCCTGTGTGAGCCAGACTAGGATCTTTTTTATGAAAATTACGGTGGTTGCTCTTTCGATTTTTGGAGCACATTCCTATTATACATATTAAAATATATATTATAAAATAACATACAAAACCTGTACTCCTTACTCATAATAATTTGAAGCTCCAAATTTAACCACTACAGCTACCCCCCAGTTACAGCAATTGTGCATGCTATACGTATATTGATAGCAACACAGACCTTTCAAAAGCAAGATGTTATCAAATAAAGGCATGCAAGTCAAACTATTCTGCAATGACTAAGAGGAAGAGGCAGCTACATCCCTTTATGTGTATTGTTTTATAAATATCCATTGGTTAGGCAGTTCCTCTGGCTCCTTTCCATAGTCCTCTTCTAAGAAGGAGAAGCAAGCTATGAGATCCGCACCATAATTTTAGCCACAGCTTCCACAGTCTGTCCAGTCACCCAGTCCCACCTGCAGTCTCAGACAGGCTGCGTAATACCCTCCTACCCATCACCCACGCATGTGTGGCCTAAAAGCTTCCTACACGCTTTGCTCAGCTCACTCAGCACCTGGTCACACCCAAACCACATCAAACCTTTAGAGCTATCTGCCTTTGCCAACAAAAGCCGCATCTTTTCTTTCCTTCTTTCCTCTCTCCCATAACATGGCTTATAAGCACATCAATATTTACAACGACTTTATCCACATTAAATAAACACACTGAGCTTTGCTGCCCACACAGAAAAAGGTTGATTCCTTCTTGCAGAAACATACTAATACTACCAATATAATTATTATAAGGCGTACTGCAATTTAAACCTGAATCTCTGTTTATATATGCATGATTATTATACCAGGAGTCATTTGTGGATAGCGCACAGATAAAAATGCAGCTAATAACTCTTACTGTAATGATTAATCAATTTATGAATATATTATTTAAACAAATAGTTCAGGTAGGGTATCTTAAACAAGTTACAGAGTACATCGACCAATTCAAATACCAGCTACTAGATCAATAAGAAACTATAAGTAACTCTAGGGAATAGGTACACTTGCATAAGAAACTGTGAATTTTTAAAATCCCTCTATTGGGAGAACAACCTCATCAAAAAGAATTGCTGTAGGCCATTATCTTTGGATTTTGGCAAACTGTATTGTAAACTATAAATTGAAATAAGAATTTTACACTGTATAACAAACCATTTTTATACTATTTTTTTTTTTAAACTAGTCAAAGGAAAAACAATACCTGATACTTCTGTTTAGTTTTTCAACTCATTAGTATTTAAAATACAACCTGGTTTACGTAACATGTGAACACACTGTCAAGACTATACCCTACACTCAATATAAATGAAATATTTATTTATAAACATAAAATATTTTTTCCTACCATTTACAAGAGACAAAAAAAAGAAAGAACTTTAAACTAAGTTTTTTTAAGGCAAAATTAAAAAAAAAAACACCAGCAAACCAAGACAAAAATTAAACAAACAGCAAACCAAAAGGAAAACCTTATTTTCTCATAACACATTTCAGACATTGTTACTCCTAGTACAAAAGAAATTTGTGGAATACGTAATAATAAACAGACATGTATCTAAATGTCACCAAAAATAAGTTCCTTATATGCATGTTCTAAGTATAAACACACATATTGAAAAGTCAAATTGGGCCAGCAAATGGTACACACACTACTGTAGGTACCTAGTTAAACCCGGCAATTTAGCTTGTTGGCAACCACCATGAAAAGGTCTCTGTACTTGATTTAGTACTTTTTTTAATCTGAATGTATAACTTTAATCTTTCGAAGTAGGATTTTTAATTAAAGGTACCAAGTGTAAATTCACTAAGTAAGCCACTGCCCTCCACTCACTCTGATGCTAAAGGTGTGCTTTATCTCCTTTTCAAGTGATACTGCATTTTAAAAATTAATTAGTAGCTTGCAAGAACAGCCACACATTATTGAGTAAGTAACAGCATTTAAGTGAAACAGATGAAATATTGGTAAGCAATGCAGACCACAGTATAAGTATGTGAAGGGGGTCATAGGCTAATCCCTATTGATTTTCCAAGTATGCGTACAGCACCGCTGGGAAAGGCCAGTTCTGTTGGCAATCAGCTAGCACAAATACATTATAAATCTTACTGTCCACCTTCACTGATCAGTGTCACTTACTTCCTCCACTAAAGACCATGAGGAAACTACAACAAATCCACTGACAAACAACTAGGAAAGAATTTTAAAACCTTTTTCCTAAAGCATAATTTCAGAACACTTGTGATATACACAAGGTAAAACAGAAACAAGTTTCAAGGAGCAATACGGTACTTGTACTAACTGTTCAGAGAAATAATCCACAAGAAAACTGCTGGACCACATAGCGGGGGAACACAAATAATGATGAACAAGTCATTCACATTAATCTTACAAACTAACATGAAAATTTGGAGCAAATACTTTGCATTGGCCACGTGTTTTCCTGTTGATGGAGGGAACTGAAACACATTAATGTCCCAAAGCTGAAGAAAATATTGCCCTAAGAGAGAAGGAGCAAGCAGACTGCTGTCTAGAACTACGCACGATAACCACCTTTTAGTGCAAAATTCACAACACTGCAGAAGAAATAAGCAGGTCTGCTGCAGCTGCAATTCCACTCCCTTGCTGCTGAATGGATCACTCCAGCTACCCTTATTCAGCTGAGTACTGTTCACTCATCAGTAAACTAACTGATACCAGCCTAGCTTCATGCTCATTTATTAATAAGGCTCCAGGTCAGCATAGCTTTTCTGAGTAACTTCCATATTGCTGCAAGAGGAGCAATTCACTTCCTCTCCTAGTTCTGTCCACCTTCTCTTTTTCCTCCAGGAAATAACACTAGAAAAATCAAGTTAATTCAGGAACACTGCATGTCGTTTTAGAAAGGCCAGTAAAAAAGCGTTTTCTAAAAAGAAAGAGATCAGGAAGACTTTCTGGGAAAAATTGGTGCCACAGGAGCCCATTTGTTGTCTGTTTGTTTTTCCTTTTAAGCAAGCGTTGCTGCAGTTAGGATATTTTTTTAAGAACCACTCAGCTGCCGCTGTGAAGAATGAAATTCCTGGGCATTTTCAGCCAGGAATGCTGTGCCACAGATGAGGAGCACAGTGTTTTACATATTCAAACTCAAAGATTCAAAGTCATGAGTCTACTTCCACAAGGCACAAAACAAAACAACACAATCCATTCCCTTGATCCACAATCTATGTTCTTCATCTCCTTTCTTTGCTGTCCTATGATGAAATTTCCTGTATAGGAATATTAACAGTACTGCAAAACAGCCAGAGACGCATCCAGGTCTTCATTTGATACAAAAATGCTTGTATAGACTGGGTTTCTTCTCAGACACCTAGTAGGAACAATTTACCCAAGTAATAACACATCTTACTTGTGAGTTTTTTCTATACATTTCATACAATTCATTATAAATACCTATGCAATATCACAAATTGCACAGAGTCAGGAATTTTAGAGTTTTAGGGGTTTTTCTTTTATTGCTTTGTTTTTAAGAAATGTTGCTGAATACTGTATGTTACATGCTGAATGAAAGAAAAACAATCCATGGGTTCACACTGGTCCTAGCAGCAGCAAAGAGCTCCAGTGCCCATAAGTTAACTCCTATATGGAGCACAATAAAAGTTCAAGGCTTAACCAACTGACTTAGCAGGGGAAACAAGGACAGTGTTGTCAAATGCACAAATGAGGTACTGAAAAAAGAGTAAAATACAACTTATTTCATGTTATTGTTACCATCTCAGTGGGTATATGAAACGAGACTGATAGGCTGATTTTGAAATAATTAGTGCTTACGTAAAAGCAATATAGGAGCTTTAAAGCAAATACATAATACATTTAAGCAGCTAATACAGTTAAACAGAATTTGTTTAGGTTCGGATCAGGGAGAAAGTAGTATTTAAACTGGTTCTGTATTAACTAAGCAAAGTGCAAAAATCAAGTTGCACTAATTACTCTGTAGATGAAACGTTCTGAAACAAATACTTTCATTGTAGAATGAGGTTGTGCTACAACTGACAATTCCAACCTAGTTGTACATAATATATCACAGGCAATACAACATGCAATCCACCACTTTCTTAAACATAACAGATTTAGCAGTTCTTTTTGCTGAAAGTAGAAAAAACCACTAGCTTCCCCTACAAATCTGGAATGCTCCTGAATATATCTTCCATGGTATCAGCTTCTGCTGGAAACCAAGTTTACATTCACTTTCAGTACAGCATGTGTTTGTAGAAAGCAGCATATAAAATGAGCTCAAAATTTCCATTTAAAAATATCATTTAATGGAATTTTAAACTGTCTAAGAAGATGGATACACTGTGTTTGTTTTCTACATTAATGATCTATAAAAAGAATGGACTAGACCATAAATACAGTATTTTTTTGCAACAGCCTTTACTAAAAATGCTACTACTTGTGTTTATCATTTATATCCTCATACGCAACCTCAAAATTGATTACACTTTAAACCATACATAACTTGCTGTGTTTTTCATTTTGAGTCATATTGCAAACATTTTTATAACCCTGTTAATATATTCCATACCTTGTATTCTTATTGATTATGAATATTTCTTTAGGAGATTTTATTGCTTTTCAAATAAAAAATGTTAGGTATTTTAAAAAAATAGAAAATAGTATTGTAACTTATATACTTTTCTTTCTCATGATAATTCTAATATAAAAACTGTTAGCATGAATATTTGCAGACTATCGTTTTTCACATTTTAAACTCAAGAAATAAAATGGAAACAGCTATTAATATAAGGTACTGCATAGGTTCCAGATTTTTTTTTTTTCCTCAAATCTCTATTTAAGCTGTTGGGCTGAATCCATAATCATTTTGAACACTTAAAAAAATTACTATACCAAATGACTTTCCATATAAAACATCATGGTTTTATATCAGGTATACATTATCTTTCCTAATTACTACTGCAGTTTGCAGACTGAAATACAATTTATATTTAGGATATGATTTTGCTATTAATTATCAAATTGAAAAAAAATAAAATCTTGCATTATAAATTCTCTCTTGGAAATTAATGTTATTCTTTTTTTCCATAATCCTATCACACAAGCAATAAGTGCACTGCAGCATGAACACTTTAATTTTTCCAGTTAGTTTTGAGCAAGCCCAGAGGTGAGGTTTAATAAGGATCAATGGCACTTTATCTGGGACAGGGCCACTTCACAGCATGCAAATTACACAGTAACACTTAAAAAAAGAAATAGATTTAATTAAAAGAAAAGTAGAACCATAGGCTCTGGAAATTCAATTAAAGGATTTATGCAAAGGTTTGCTAGGTTTTTATATGCAGTTACTGCTTATATAATGAGCTTTTCATATTAAAAATCAATAGGTAATCTAGAGTAGAAGATCATCCCCTTAAATACATTTTTGAAATCAATTTGAAAAATAGTCCATCAACTGCTGTGACTACTCTTGCTGCTTCGATTAGACTAAGAGCAATATTTAGATTGTAAGACGTGCTATGGAATATCTATGCTTGGATTTTGCTTTCAAGTGTTCTTATACTTTTAAGTGCCCAAGCTAATCATACAGTAATTCAAGACTGTGTACAATGGATAAATAATTAATTTAATTACTAGTAAGGGCATAAAAGTCCTGAAATGTGTGAAAAACCTAGGCATCTAATAGCACAATCTGACAATATTTTGAATATATGCAAAAACCTACATCTATGAATGTCTTTGCTATCTTTCTTCTCAGCCTACTAGCCACTTAGCACACCGAGATAAATATTTCTGTTTATAACTTATTAAAGTCACCAGCTAAGGAAGCAATTAGCCTAACACTTGTCTGAAGTGCAACTTTCACACATCATGAATTTAGAGATGGATCAGGTCCTGTGTCCTTCAGGTTTAATCTAATTTGCCAAGATGCTGTGGTGATATAAGATCATTATATTAAAGTCCAAATATCCTAGTTAATATTCAGCACTTACCACAAATTCACATCTCATGCAAGCAAGTACACCTTCGAAATGAATGAAGATGGACCCATTGCATCAGCACTTAATTTGCATCTGTCTAACCAATTGCACAGAGTTTGTAAATATTCTGAGGTGAACATTATAAAGCGGTCATTCAATTGTCCTTTTTGCTCAACAAAAAAAACAAAGCAGTGAGAGCTATCAAATACGAAGAATCCAAGGGATTCATTCACAGCACAGGCTGCTGCTGCTGTTATTGCAGCATGATAGTCGCCACACAACAGAGGATAAACACAAGACTCCTTCCTTGCACAAGTAGACTTTTCACATCTGTTTCCATCCGTTCATAGGTCTTTCCATTTCACTCCTTAATTTAGCACCAGGTTGTTGAACATACATTTTAGCCACTGAGAAATTCTTGGACTAAAATATTCTTCTGTTATATGCTTGCACGTAATGCCTAGGCACAGTGCTTTGGTGGTTTTGGATGCTCACAAAATGTAGATTCTAAATAATAGATTCTAAATAATGAAATACAGAGGGAAAAACAACACTCACTTATTATATTATTTCACATGTTCATATGATAATGGAGGAAGAAATCTTTACTTCTGTTGTTGGTTATACATTCATATATATTCACATATATGTTTCGTTATCTTAATTCAATACTTTAGAAGAAACATAATTCCTTTATAAAAGGTTTGAAAAATGGTTCGGGCATATAGCTTCCATACATGAAACAAAGCAAAATGACAACCATGAGAGTCAGGGATTAGACAAAATTTTCTCTATCTGTAACATGCTCTGCCAAGCAAAGCATTTCAGCTATGGAATATCCTCAGAGGCAAATACATTATATGAAAGTTTCAGAGTAAGAAGAAAAATAAATAGTAGCTGAAAAGTAACATAGTTTTCAGTTAAAATGATGATATTTAACAACAAAATTATACTGTTCAGGACGTGAATTTACCAATAGCTTGCCTGTTAAAAGTTTATATTGTTTAAACCTGCCTCACCAATACTACCCAAAATTTCTGCTTCAGTACTTTACTCTTTACACCCATTCTGCATCCATCATTGCAGAATATCATGGAGTTGAAGTACAGACTGCAAGAACAAATACCCTTGCTGTCATTTCTCTATTAAGTCAGTTAAATATCTTCATAAGCATTCTCTGAAGTGCATTTCTTTATTGGATTTCAATTGTTTCGTAAAAGAAAAATCTCAAAGGAATCAAAGAAAAATGTTTGCTTACTCTCATTTCAAAAGAAATGTGGATACAGACTAATGCTATCTTTTTCGATAGGTTTGAAATAAAGACGTTAATGAACAGTAGCTTTATTTTAATCTTTCTTCCTACTAACTGAATTTCTCATGTGCACCATATTTTTCTACACTTTTGCATTTTAAACACAGTGTAAGTACATGAGGGGATCAAAGAGTTTCAGATGAATCTGAAGAGTTATAGCAAGGGTAACGAGGGTCCTTAGTTTCTAATGACAGAAGCATATGCTCTCAACTTTCTAAACTGCATCCAACTGAGCCATTTATCAAGGCCTGAAACTTTTTCATTATTTAAAGCACTATGACAGCTTTCCACTTGATGCCTTGGAAGTACACAATAATAGAGACTCTATAGTCATTAATTATAATATCAGCTGGTTGATGAAGTTACTGTACTTGCTGCTTGGTGATTTCATTTTTAATTGCAGCAGGTGGTGTGGAAATAAAGTGATGTACTGACACACACGGTCACCTCAATAGTATTTTCTTTTTTATGTATAGATAAATGCAACTTGTTCTTTTGAAAGTTCCTTCTGTTTTATATCCCACTGCATATAGTAGCTGCAAGGAAAAATGAGCACACAGAACACACTGAAAATTAGATGCTTAGAAATGAACTGATAGAAGACACATTGTCCCCATTTTTTTTCCTTTCAAAATATTTAAGATACTGGGTTTTTTCCTCGTGTAAAGATTCATGGTTTCCAATCACAGCTGTCATAAATAACAGTCATAGCTACATATAATGTACAAGTTTTTTCTTCTAGTTTTTGGTCTTAGTAATGTATTTGAATAAGTAGCCACTTTTGAACTCTACAAATCTGAAAATAAAGATGTAGTTAAGCAACATTAAACTTCAACTGTATTAAATTCTAAGACCATTCTAAAAATGAGTGTGTGATATTCTAAATGGTGTGTTCTATTTTTTTTTTTTTTTTCTATTTTGGAATTAGTCTTATCTGCTCCATTGCTCTAGTAATTTACTAACCCATATATCCACATAGGTTTTTGCAATTTAAAACCCATAAGCATACTGAAAGCAAAAAATGGATTAAGACAACAATTGTGTGTACTGATTTATCCTTTTGTTGTCTTCAGACTGCTGTTGTATATGCTTTCGAATAGTCTGTATTGTTCTTCTGATACTGTCCACTCTTAAAAGTGTATTTTCCTCCTCTGTAATGTTTTCATTGTATTAATCTCTAATTTAACAGATTAGATAACTATTACAGGATATTTTGCTGCCATAGGTTTTTCATGAGATTGATAGGTAATAAAAACTGGTGTTTCCTAATGGCCACAGACATCTGTCTTCTACATAAATCAGCAAACTCCCTTAAGAATCCCTTACATCCAAGTCATAGATCAATTGTACTCAGGCCTCATTACAACACACACACTCTCTGTTCTCTGAAGTAAGGCTGTGCTACCTTAGCTCAAAACTACATTAAATGTAATTAATACAACTGTGATGTAAATGGACACAGCATTAAAATGCATATCCCCAGGGAGAACAGGTTGTGAAAGCAGCTATGTGCACTGTCATGCATGGCACACATGACTAGGGAAAATTTTAGCACACTTCCTTACTTAGGATTTATAGTAGTTACACCATAAAATTGAGAAGCTGCAGTACCAGGAGCAGGAAGCCAGCTTTGCCTCAGCAGCACACTCCTACGGCATAGCAGCAGCAGCTGAGTAGCGGCTGGATGCTGTCGCTTTCCTAAAGAAAGATGTAGCCTTGCAAATCGTCTCTAACATGATCTTAACTTCTATCTCAAAAAAAGCTACACAAACATCATTAGAACTCCAAAAATTAAATGGAAAGGACATTTACTGTAAGGAGTGAATGTAGGGAAAAGTCTGAGGTGATGTGAATTGTTTGGCTGTAAATTAGGGAAAAAGTAGGTGGCTTCTAACAATTTAGTACTTTATTTGCATACAACTACTACAACATTTGGAAGAGAATGCTGTAGAAAGAGGGAATCAACAGAGCAAAAAGGAGTGTGTGGAAGTGCTACAAGGTGTCCAAACCAGGCAAACAAAAATAAAGCTGTTCTACAGACAAGTCTTCAGTGTTCCCTTGATGACAGCACTGTTCATTTTAGGAAAGAGTTTGTCTAAAGAACCAACAGGCAAGTACTGCCAGCTTTCATGAATATATTGCTGCGCTCAGACAGAAAGCAACTTCAGAGTCTGAGCATAGCCCAGCTATGAAGAGGACTTTATCAGCGTACTCTGGGTCTTGCTTCAGACCCAAAAGAAAGCTACACTGCCTGAACTCTCTGTGATTTGCTGACCCTTCTCCTCTTAAGAGGTCCCCTCAGGTCCCCTGTTGCTGCACACAGTAGGTAACAAGGAGTTAGATCTCATAACAAGACAGCTCAAGTGGTTTTGGAGAAGGGAATACAGGCAATAATATCTCTTTTTCAAATAGTTCTCAGCCAAACGCTGAATTTGTTAAATATAATATTTCATCTATTGCACTGGTTTCCAGAATGGGCTTGTATGACTGCTGGAAAACAAATCACAGAATTGGGGCTGCTAATCAGAGGCATTATATCCACAAAGAAGTCTGGAAATCATCACTATGAGGTATTTATTATCTGACATACCTAACCATTACATAATTCTTCTTGAAATGTTCTAATTTTGCTGATCTCACCTTCTTAGGAAGGTGTTTTGCATCCTCCTTTTAATTCACTTTTTACATTACTACTATAGTGTCCTTTCTGTAAGTACAAGGCAGGAAACCAGGTTTGGGTTGGTTAATAATATAACCGACGCATTCAAATATGCAAACAAACCCTTGAGCCAAACTCTGCTCTCATACATGTCAAGATTTGTAGCACTGAAAAGGGAACAAAGTTTGGCACCTTTTGCTCACAAACACTGAGCACAGAAGTAGGTTATGTAATTTCAAGGGATTAAGCTCTCTGTATGCTGGGTGCCTGTTGTTTTCTAGTGCAAGTAGATTCAAATCTACAAAATGCAGAGCAACCACATTTCTCACATTGTAGGACCACCCCATGATATTTCCTAACACAACATAAAGGGAAAAATAATTACAATAAAAAGCTTGGAATTCGGCCACATTCATTTTTTCATCATTTTGCTTCAGTGTTCCTTTCTCTCTCCTTGTAGGTTTGGCTTCTTTCTGGTTTTGTGGAATCTTAGCCCCTTACATGCCCATAGTGCAAATGTGCAATGCAACCCAAACGGCATCAGCCATATGCATAACAAACACTAAAATTTCAATAGTCTTCACATTAACTACTCAATCTAATAAGTAGGATTACACATTATACCACTTTTACCAGCTAATTTGTTACTTTCTTTGTCCTGGCTTACTTTTCTGTCATCTTCCATAAAAGAACTTAGATGTTTCTACAAGGGTACCAGAAGTAATACTGTATTACATTTTCAGAGGCTGCACAGCCTCATTTGCTGTTGTACGCTGCACAGATGTAAGAATTATTAACAATGAGCTGAGACCCACAATGTCATATGATCCAAATGCAAATCCTCAAGGACATTTTTTTCCTCCATTTCAGTGGGTAATCAAGCCTCTAAACCACCCACAAAGATTACACTTGTAAAAATAGTTAACCATTTGTGCCATAAAAATATTTCCACTGCAAAAACTTTTTTGCATCTATGAATATGAAAACTAGTAAAATAGTCTACAAAATGGAACCGTTGTTTACTGAATCGCCAAATCCAAAATGTAGTTGCTCACACTAAAATGAAGCAAATGAAAACTACAAACCAATCCATAAATGAGTAACATTAGCATCAGTCTCAAAATTAATACAAAGGGTGGCCTTTTGATTCATCCAGCGTTAAAGAAGACATCCTTTTCAGTGTCTCATTTTTGCACTGGACATAAGATTCCTGATATGTGTATCATGGTTGAAAGACAGTAAAAATAAATCTAGCCTAGAATAGCTTTGCTGCTCTGTCCCCAGCCATGAATGAAAGCAAGGGGAAACAAGTGTAGTGTTGGTTTTCCTTTTGAAGACAGACAATCTCCTTTAAAGCTGAAGCAAGGTTAGGCAGTGACAGAAAACATGCAATACACATTTCTCATGAAAAAACTCTGGAAACTCAGCTATCACATTAAAAGGAGTTGTTGAGTTTTTTAAATATATAAAAAGGTCTTGCAAACAATTTCTGCAGACTGCACGTCAGAATCTTTTGAGCCTCAGTAAGAGCCAAACAGATTGCCTGATATTTGCACACGCTGCCCTGGCAGAAATACACAGAACCGGAAAGGCGTGTATCATAAAATTAACACCACACCAATTAGCTACCACCCCCAGAGTAACAAACAATTGATGTCCACTGTAAACCCATGTCAGAAAGTGCTAAAACTAAGATTATATTATACCATAATTACAGAAAAGTGAGGAGCCAACCAAAAATGAGGATATATCTCAAACAATACTGGCAAGAAATTAACCAAAAGAAGGCAATTAACTCATCTATGTAATAGAATATGTTTCTACTGTTGGGAATCATTTAGCTTGTTATACATACAGCTTCTGAGAAAAGATGGAATTCACTTCATGAAACCAAGGAAAATTCCCTTTCCATTTAAAAGTAACATGAACTGAGTCTCACAGAACCATGTGCAAAAGATGTACTATTGGAAGGGGGAAGGTCAAGGTAGTCCTATTCCTCAAACGCATTTTTAAACCTCAAAATATTGGGGAAAGTACACACTACTCCCAAGAGAAATCTGTGCCAAGGACCTTGTCTTAATTATTCAGCATAGCTTTCCTAATCTATCAATTTACCTCCATACATTTATGATCTTTATTGCCATTATTAATATAAGTATTAACATAATCCAAAGACATCAAGTCATCAGGGATTGGTGAGAAAAGCACAGACATTTGGGAACAGAATGAGAGCAGAAAGTCTCTAAATTAACATTCCCAACAATGCAAAAAGTGTATACTTTATTTTAGAATTAATACAACTTGAATATGCTTTTGGTTTTTGATTTTTCTTTTGTTTCCTAAAATAGCTAGTATACAGAAAACAACATCCTGATTAACTGATTAACAAATATAGACAGAGAACTCACATTACCGTACTTCTCTGGAAAACTAAGAGTTTCAGTTTAGCAATGTCTACTTCAAGCTTTTATCAGCACTAATTTCAATGAAAAAAATGGTCGTAAAATTCAGAACAGAGGGAAAACAGACCTTAATTAAGCAAAGTGTTATCTCTTTCTATTATAATGAAAGCAAAGTTACAGTTATATTTTTACCAAGATTTTTCCCCACTTAATGAAGACATTATCCATGAGTTTTCAAAGTCACTTTACAAAAGAGCATTCAAGAGACATTAAAGTCAGCTTAAACTAAAAAGTCTTTTTGAAGTCAATAAACAATAAAAAGAACAATGAAAAGACAGCCTTTGATCTCTTCTTACTCTAAAGTCTTTAATTTCTGTTTTAATCTACTAGATGCATTAAGTCTTGTTTTCAAATATTTTTCATCTGCAAAGTACAGTAAGCTTGCCTTGATTTTTTTATTCATATATATCCTTATTGTATTAATGTACACTTCTCATTACCAAGGATGGGTGTCATCTGGAAGTTCTCCCACCAAAATAAACAGAAAAAAGTTATAAAATTATTTTTCATTCTGTTCTCTTTTAAAATTTCTTTAAAAAGAAAGAAAAAATGTAAAAGGAAAAAGCAAACAGCATCTTCAGCTTTGAAATTTGTGAGATCAAAGAGTATAATGCACATAGATTTTTCAAAGGATAAATTATTAACAACATGGGCGAACACATACTGGTCAATAACATGGTCAAAGAATGGTAAGTTAAAAGCATCTCTCTACAGCCAATTACAGTTAATCTGACTTTATTTTTTGCAAGAAATTCCAAGTTATTCACTAGATTTTTAATATAGCTTTTAAAAACCCTTTTTAGCAAAGCTGCGAATTGTGACAAGCTCTTGACCAGGTTCAGCAGCTTGGCATTTTAACATTTCTTAACTTCTGTTTATCCTTTCCTCAACAGCATGGGCCATGGATGTAAACAGGAAAATACAAAATTGCAATGAATGAAAGTGTGTGGAAAGTCTAAAGGCAGAGGCAGCCACTAGTTCCCATTGTGCCACCAGTTTCTTCCAGGTATGTAGTATAACCCCAGCTAGAAGGGGTAAAAACTCTCTCCATACCTGTTCACCACTGACGCATGTATAAGCCTGCTGAATTTCTTCCATATAAATAAGTGTATCCTGGTATTTGCACACCTTCAGGAACACAGGATCATCCAAAGGGTAAGATAGAAAGGAGAACCATATCCTCCCTTTCAGACCCAGATTACTGTAGCAACCTGCCAATTCACTCTTTACATGTGTCAGAGAATTTCAAAATGAGAGAAAACATAACACAGACACTATAGTGAAAGCTGGGCTGAGCAGACATAGTAACATGCCATACAGCCATTTCTCTACAGTAACACTGTTCCTGCCTTGTGCTTGCAAAGATAACTTTCCAGATGTGAGGGACAGATGAAAGCCATATTTGCCAGAGAAGCAACCTTCCCCTTCCTCTGCTATGCACAGTTAACCTAGAAAACTGATAACAAATTAAGTGCTATTATTGCCTTAGTTTCTCTTATTTCACAGATCAGCTTTTAACTTAAACACGTAGTGTTTGTAGGTTTAAAAGTGACTCCTGGGCCTTTACTGACGCAGATTAAAATGCCACTGCTTTTTTGGTATCTAATCATCCATTCTGTCTTCAAAATATTTTTCACAATTCTCCCAAAGGAAAGCATTCTCCACCTCCATTTGTTGCTGAAGTTGCCAACTTTTGCTGATGATTTTTGTAAGAGAACAGGTCTAGAAGTATTTATTTCACAGAGACCACTAAATATCTGACAAATGTGAGATCTTAGTTGTTCATTTCTAGAGTGGGATATGAATGGGAACACCAAACCATTGGGCTCTGAATTTTGCGAATATAAGAATTTTATCATTTTTCATACAATATAGTTCATTTTGACTCAAATAAAACTAAAATCTAGTTTTAGTTCAGATCTTTAGGACAGATCTTTTCTAAGAAAGAAAATAACTATGTAGAAATTTAAGCAATGTCTTTTTCTTACATCAAGTTAAGCAAAAAGACTAAAATTTTCACTTTACTCATGGCATATATACTTAATAAAAAGAATCAGACTGAGAGCACTTTACTACGTTCAGACTAGCCTTTTATTGATTTGGATGTGCTATGAACCACATTATCTAATCTACAATAAGCCATTTACCAAGTGCAATGATCTATGGGCTAAAAGGCTTAGATTTTTAGTTCCATTGTAGACTTTTTGATGAAATGGTAGATCAGCAGAGAATAATACTATAATAAGATTGTGAGGGACACAAGTGTCAATATTAGGAAATTAGAAAGTTTGGCTTACTGTTTTAAATCCTCTTGCTGTTCATTTAAAAGCCCAATATCTCTTTTTCTAGACTAATTGCATCTGTATATTTAACAGAGGTCCCAGATGACATCCCACAGGGTGTCAAGTTCACAGGGGTTCAAGGGCTCATCCAACTGAAAATATTTTTATTTTGCAAAAACAAAATCATCCATCTGAGCATATGACAACTAATTGGTGATGCATGTGCTATAATTGTATGAGGATACAAGTTACCATGATATTGTCTTCTTGCTATTGCTGTTTGACATGATCCTAGTTTATCTGCTGCATAGGAGATTTTAGCAATTTCCCTTAAAACAGATTTGATGCATTTTGCATCAGAAACTTTTCTTTACTTATATGCCCAGAGCCTGGAACATGAGGCTGAGATCCCAATTAGGCTCGTGACTTACACATAAACAAATTTGGACTAATGCTCCCACAACCTCATCTCTGAATGCCTCCCCTCTAATTGTCAGCTTTGACCACTTTTGCACATGGGAATTCGCCAGCTGCCACCAGGAAATGCCACAGAAATCTCAAGACGATTCATTTATCTACTGTTCTATGTTAATCTAGGAAAGAACCACACATATGAGTTCTGCTTCCTTATTTTTCAATATTGCTTTTTTGATTGAAATAGGTAACACTGAACTTCCTGAAGTTATGTATACCATAACTTCATTCTCAAATTATCAAGCAACTCACACAAAGATAACTTCTTCCTGAAAATGATTGCTTTTGGCTAACTTGGACTCAGAGGTTTGTGAAAAATGTAACAGTGCAAAATAGATTTGCAACACCATAGGCATCATCAAATTAACATCTCATGTTAGCAAAGACAAACAGAACAAAGATTCACTGGCCTTCAGTAGACAAAAATAAAATCCATTACTTAGTGCTAATTAAGTCAAAACCAAAGCATATTTATGAGATTATTTTATCTATAGTTCTATGGCAAATTTTACTGCATCATTTCTGAGTAAGACTGACAGGTTACATGCCGAAGTAAATGTACTGAAGACATTAATGTCACTTTAAAGCAACTCAAGTTTTGATGTTCTTATATTTTTGTTGTACTGCAACTATTAGGATGCATTGCCTCATTTTTTGAAAATGAAAAAAGGAAGCGTAACTAGTTCAGGCTACCATGTAACTTTACAACAACTGACACTAACTATAATATAAGCCAGTTTGTATTAAGATGTTATTGCACCTTTCCAGTTCTAATCGCCAATTATGACTCTATTAGTCCTACTTGGCAGTTCATCTGCTCCTGCATCAGCTAAGGGGGACTTGGAGACGGACCTCTGATCTTCATGTTTCCGCTTCAGTGAGTGCTCAGCACAGCGGCTGTCATCTTGAGACATTGAGGAGGCAAGGCATTGCCTTTTCTAAGATAACTACACCTGACCTTACAACAATTTACTAAGGAAATACCTGCCTAATGGCAGTGTGAGTGCAGTTTCTTTTACACTCACAACCGCACTGCAAATTAGAGACAACAGGATAAATCTATGACCAGCTCACCAGACACTTCATTAAATCACTGTTCCCTTGCCTTGTAGAGCACTAATAGAATCACAGCCCTCGTTAGCTACTGAATAAAAGATCAATCACATTCTTTGAGAGCTCTTGCTACCAGCTTCCAGAGGAAACAAGGAAAAAAAAGACATATTTAGGATCATCAGTAAGATTCTGAATGGCCTCACTGCAAGTTGGTTAAATTACCTTTTCCACAACTGACTCCGACTGTAATACTCTGAGGAACTTGTTAAGTCTGCTTTCAAAAGCTGCTATCTAATATATGACTACCAGGCCGTGGTCAAAAGTTCATAATGTGCATATGTAAAAAGGTACTAAATTGCCTGAGGGCTAAAACCAGAGGAGTTTAATTGCAGCAAAATGCTGAAAATGGTCTGTTGAGGGTCTTTCTATTGGGATACTGCTGGCACTAGCTGATTGAAGTACAGCACATAAAAGCCTTACAACAATATTTCCTTAAATGCAGCTGAAACTGCTAGCACTTGCTAGTGCATATATGGTGTGCCAAGAGGAAAAAAAAAAAGAACCTTCTCTAAAACAAACAAAGATTTAAGGATTGATATAATTCATAATTCAAAAGTGTGTGGATAAAAGGAAGAACTAAACAACAGTGAATATCTGTCAGTATAAGTCATGTTATAGGCTCCACATGTTGTTATGGTGGGAAATGTAAGCACATATGTAAACATATTTAATCGGCACCCATTAAGATTCGCTGCAATGAAAACTGGAAAACAGCTTCCATCAATCTATTTATGACCACACTTGGAAATTTTGGAAACAGTCACCTATGAGACTGAAGATTCCTATACTTAGCCTGAAATCCAAGGAGTTTTTTCTAGTAATCGAGAATCATTCCTTTAATTATTTACACGATAAAGAAAAAAAAGGACAGGAAGGAAAAAAGAAAACATTTTTCACTGAAACTATTCAAAATATACTTTTTCTATTGAAAAAGAAAATCCCAACAATATAAATGTTTAGGGAAAATGGTCTTAATCTGAAAGTTAGGAAGAAACAGCAAATTCTTCACTTAATTCTATTACATTTGATTATCTCAAATAAAAGTATTCTTTTATCTAAACAGAAACTGTGAATATTTTAACTCTTTGCACAGTGCCCTTCTGTGAGGGCACTTATGAACATGTTGCCTGAGAATTTGGCTTTTGACCATAAACAGTCATCTGAAAAAAATAACAGGTGACCACCTTCAAATTTTGCTCTTTTTGTAGAAAACTCTGTGATTGACTCCTCAATATATTAATTTTTTTATCTTGGCCAAAACATATAGTTACAAACATTTAAAATGGCTATGGTGAAACATTTCTCTTAACTTTTTTTAAATTTTATTTTTACCTTTTGAAAACCACATTCACATGGAATATTATCCAACATGCTATAGATACTAATTTGAAATTTTAAGCTAAAGTTCATTTCTTCTCTGCCAGTTTTTCTTTAGCTCAAGCAGGGCTTGATGTGGAAGTTAGGCATGTACTGTGCAGTTACACTGACATTAGGTCAGTGTAACAGTCCCTTCATAGAGATTGCAGTAGGAATTTTCCACACCCAATTATATTTTCCCAGTCAGGTGCCTGTTGGAGGCTATGCTACAAACTGCAATAACGAATGAATCCAAGTTAAAGCCTTCCTGGAAGGAGAACACGACTCTGCTCTGAGACTGAGGTCTGAGAAGGTACAGAAAAAAATACAAATGCAGGAGATAGGGGAAAAGTCATCAATGTTCAGTACCATCTGTAAGATCTTGAAAGGCAAACCTTCACCTATGTATGGATGACCTGTTGCCACTACTTTCTAGATTGACAAGGCAAAAATGTTATCTACCGCATGTATTTTGTTCATCTACAGTGTGTGTTGTCTTTGGGCATGTCATGGCTGAGAAAATTATCTACAGCTTTGCATAAAGGTTTTAGTTTAAATACCTATAAAATGTTTTAAAATACCTCATCTAATATTCTGAAAGACAACAAGAAAAGAGCTAGGCAATTTTTCTATTTGTACTTGACTGAATATAATATAGTAGATAAAACAGCCTTTAGCCAACCATTACCTGGTAAAGTGGGAAGTGAGCACACTATTGATAGCACTGACTTTGCCATTTTCAGTTCGTATCAGTTAACATACAGCAAAATAACAGTCTTGGACAGAAACCATAGACAAGGTAACAGGAACATGGTCAAAAGCATGAGAATCAGCAAAGAGTTCAAATCAGTTCAAGAGACCTCCACTTTCAGCCTTGGAAAGTCCACATATCAATATTCTGCAGTAGCTTTACAGACTGTCTCCATGGGAAGACCATATCACCTCTGTCTTGTGATATGACAGTAAACAACCAAGTCTCATTTTACAACATAAAAAAACACCCAGGCCACTAGAAAGTCTCAAAAGGAAATTCATCTTAGTAGATAACAATGAAAATTGGTAATTCATTTACCTCACCTCAACAGATCAATTCAGAGAAGATTGAAAAAACATGGTTGTAACACTGACAGCATTTACCATAACAAATAAACTTTGTGGAAATGAGAAACCAACGGTGTCTGACAACAAATGAGAATATGGAACAAGCTTTCATTTGCTTACTCTTGACATTCAGTGCTGACACTTATGCAGTTAGGAAGTCATTCAAATTAGTTTAAAATTCACAAAAACTCCAAAACAGAGAGGGACAACAGACTACAAATATTTCAGTAGACATACTGTTTAAAGCAAATAGACTGATTTCATTCCAGGTCTCTAAGTCTGTATTTCAGGTCTGGACAACCCTTTCTTTTCAGCTTCTGAGCACTACAATATAATTAATTAATAGATGTATCTGCCAGCAGAAAGGAACAGGGAAAGGAAGCACGAGAGCTAAAGTTTTTTTCTGATGATAGTGAACAGGAATGACCACATAATTTGACCCAATTACATTTCATTACCAATTATAAACATTATTTTAGGGGAAAAGATTAGCAATTAGATTGCATTTACAGGAATCTTTGCTGTGGACAGTGACAAAGTTTTCTGATGAGTCTTCTGTCCCTTCCTAACAGCAGAAAAAGCATTGAGCTGTGTGTTCAGCTTTGCAGGCCTTGAGTATACAGGCACAGTATTTGATTTTCCAAGACAAGTAATGGTCTGGATTGCGTTCTGAAGAGCATAATTGGCCTTAGCTGAAGGCCGTTTAAAATGCCACATTACTGTCTACTGAATAAGCATACATGTAATGCAATAATGATAAATTTCACCTCATCACCAAAAATAAAGTCAGATATTGTTTCGACAAAAAGACATTTTATATGAAAACATTTCCTTTAGAAACATAAAGCCAAAAGGAGACAAAAAATATTATATCACAAGTGGAACTGCCAGCTTTGTTGATACTTTCTGCTATAATTCCTTTAAAAGTTGGAAATTCACATACATTTCTCATCAAAGGAATGGAAGAAGTCAACCCATAATTTTTTCTCACAAAGTCACCACTTTTGGTGCAAAAACTGAGAGAAAAGCTCACTTTATAGATACTAGTTCAGCAAATGGAATCAGTGTAGCTCTAAGATCATTCAGCTCAGGGTATTACCTTGTTTCTTGGTAGAACTAATTAACTCATTTCCAGTTTACTCATATCTTGACAAAAAACAAAATAAATGTGTTTCCCAGAAAACCTTTATTTTACTGTCATTAAGTATGCAGAAAATAATGATAAGTTTTTACATTTATGCCATCAGATTACTAGCAGAATTGTAACACGTGTGCCCAGTTCACAAGAGGAAATATGGAAGGACTTTTCAGATCCCCAACCACTCCAAGACCCTGCCTACCTGCTCAAGCATGCTGATATTCAGGGCCTTTGCCTAGGGGAACTGCAATGGAGAAATTCCTTTCCTACACAGGCACAACACTGCTCTGCAGTGGAAAGCC
Organism: Gymnogyps californianus; assembly: GCF_018139145.2. NCBI lineage: Eukaryota > Metazoa > Chordata > Aves > Accipitriformes > Cathartidae > Gymnogyps > Gymnogyps californianus. Next base: position 7,077,927 of record NC_059482.1, read on the forward strand.
GTCTCTTCAGTACTGGGGCAGGGAGCACCAGGACACCCAGTATCCCTTTGCAGATCGTGCCTCTGCTCGGTAATTAACACCATTACATCAACAGCACTATTTGGGATGGGATGAACTATTCGACATGAGTAGACAATCAGATTCTAAATGACACTGTTACAAAGTCATTATCATAAAAAATTGCCAAGACAGTTGTTTTATTTGAAGTGCTAAATTAGTTTTCTTGTACTGGTAGTACTCATCATAATGTAAGTTTGACATTTCAGGACAATATTTTAATAGTAATGCTGTTCAGTGGAAAGAAATAGTGTTTCCAATTTTCTAGCAAAATGAAAAAAACCCTAATTACATTCATTAATAGATTACAGTGACAGACAAGGTAACCCTAAGAAAAATACCTACATTCAAGAGTGTTGAATTTAAGTGAAAACTTTAATCCTAGCATTTCCAAGTATTCTTATGGTCTAGCTTGTAAAATTGAAATGTTCTTCAATGTTTTTTGCATAATGGTGGGTATAGCATTCAAACAGAAATAAGTAACAATGTGCCAGTTCAGCACAAGGATTTTCAAATCTGTTCCTTTTATATAAAGTTTGGTACTCAACACTTGAGTAAATACTTTCATAACCAGTTAGGAATCTAACCAGCCATTTGTATATGCACAGTCATCTATTAGAAACAAAAGAAACTAGCAATGGTGTGATCAAACATTAAAAATAAGCTCACAGTAAGTTTCAACTCTTATGCCTGCTTAACATTCTTCTGAATTAATAGCGATATCCATCTTAAATGCATTAAAGTTCAAAGTACCACCCACAGAAGCAGCACATGTATGAGAACTCCATTTTTGGAAATGTCAACTCTTAAGACAGTACTGCTATAAGAGATGGAAATCCACAGCACTAGCAAATCAATCCTGCATATTTGGGACAAGTAGATCTTGTTTATCAAGACAAACAATTCTCTCTATATCTCAAAAATGACTTTACTTTCATGTAAGATGCATCATCCAACATTGCTATCTTTATCTCATTTCAATGTGATGCTTTTGCAATTAATAAAATTCCTCAACTACTTTCTACAGATTTTTTTGGCACAGAAGACTGTGCTATATCCATAGTGATATTTAATAACTGCAAAAATATGTTGGCACTAAAATAATGGATGGAATTTGACTATGACGTTTATATTTACTGTCATCCTCCTTGCTAAAAAAGGATTGATGTTACTACTCTAACAACTTCCTAGAAAGAGCAAAATAAAGACATTGGAAAATCCAAATGACTCCAGTATTGTCAGTCTCAAACAAAACTTTAAAAGCTAAGTAAATTCAGAAATTCTCTGATTACAAATCCTCGTACAGATTATTGAAAAACTAATAAGTACTGCATCATTTGCTGCACTTTTTTACACTGAACTAAGCATGATAAATTCAGTATTATGTTCACTTTCCCCCCTGAAGAGAATGAGTACATTCTGCCACTTTATCACAAGTAAATCATACAAACTCAGGCCATATAACATATAACAAAACATGGAACCATTTTAATATTTCAACTGGCAAATGGATTCAAGTTCTTTTTTGCCATATCTTCTTCCACTGTTCTTAAATATAGTTCTTGAATCATATAAACATTTAAAACAACTCTTCAAGACATTACCTTCAAGGTATTTAACATATAACCATACATTTGTGCTTTCTTCCTTTTTTGAGAAAGGTAAGAAACTGCAGACCTAAGGACTAAGACAGTAGGTTAAGAAAAGGAAGAGGAGAGGCAGAAGGGCACATCACCTCACACTGATACTGGCAGTAAAACCTACATAAAATTAAGGACAACTTTTTGGTTTCATTGATTTTTCTGGAACATATATTCCCTCTTTCTTCCCTTTCTTTAGAAACACATACACTCTTACGTAGAAAGAAGGCACAGGAACAGTAAAAAAAATTAGGACTACAGTAGAAAGAAGTTCAGGATTTGAACAGTATCTAACTCTAGCTTTTTCAATAACTCTCAGAGAGTGACATACAATAGAAGCTACTGAACTACAAAATACTAGTGAATATCCAGTGGAAAAACTAAACACACTCCCTAAGACAGTCTCATCAACCACAGACCTATTTTCCTCCACATGGGAATCTAGCCAATGTTCCAAGCTGGCCAAGGAACATCCTGCAGTTTGAGTCTTGCTTTTAGAAGAAAGAAAATTACCACACTCATATCCCTAACACCAAAAAAACCCCCAAAACCAATAAACCCAACCCAGTAAGTTCCCTCACATTGTCCTCAGGAGAAAAAAAGATACCTATATATACAGTAAACTTTGGAATAAAGAACTGACAAGAACTAGAAACACTATTAGTATCACAGTGGGATACCTCCCAAAAGCCTAGAAATATGAATTTTCTATACATACACATACATTTTCAATAGCTTTCCTAGAAGGAAGTTTTTAGGCATGTTAATTCAGTCATGCAGTTATCATGTCCAAGGAATGCCAACATGATGATGAATGACGTCACATGCAAAAAACAGATTAATCACTTTCTCAGGAAAACAGACTCTTACTGTGTTCACCTATCCAGGAATATTAAATATATTAAAAAACCAAGTACATTTTTCATTTATATAGATAGATAGATAGGTACATATGCACACATATATATGTAAAATAGTGAGAATACTGAAACAACATTATGTAGTACTCTGCATTTGATATACTGTATTATTTTTGGACCTTGCAAATGTACTTTGTTAATGACTTTGCTCTAAAAGAAGGGACTTTCTAGCTCAGATTACTTGGACACTCTTACTGTTTACTTTTCCATCTTTTTTGTAAAGTCAGAAGAGATTTCCCTGAGAACTTTAAATAAATAAGATATCCAGCTGCACAAACACTGTACATTCTGTTAGATTACTTTGGCTTCCTAAGGAATATTTGACTTTCTCTGAATGTAAATGATTAAAGAGAATCTATCATATGAAACTGATTGGTGAACTGTTTAAAGTGGTATGGCACCTCTTCAAAGATGATATAGAGAGAAATGAAAAGACCATGTTATGATAAAGCATCTCAGATATCCAAGGAGTTCTAGGGAAATGTTAATGTAACTAAGCACTGCATCCCCCAATTAACAAATAGTATTTAAATGATAGTTCCATAAAATAGGATCTACACCAAATTGTTTAAAAAAGAATGCAGTATTTCATCTATTCTAAATATGGCCAATAAAAGCTTGGGGTTTCCTGAACATCTGTCCATTCATAAATACCAACTTCAAAAAAATGTAAGGAAAGATAAACCATGTTCTAGAATCCACAAAATTTATATTGCTCTGTGAGTTACGCTTACAAAATGACACAGACTAACATTGTTCAGTTATGTAAATTCATTATTTTTACCATTTGCCATTTTAAATTTGGGCATAGGATTTTAACTTCTAGAGGACAAAGAAACAAAAACTCAACTTTGTCCAAAAACATTGCTTTTGCTGAACTTTAGATGTGTGGATCAGCAGCTCTATTTCCTAAAGAGCTAACTTTAAAGGCTTAGTATCAGCAGGTATGTATGTGCATATAAAAGAAAGGAAGAAAGAACTATGAGGAAATAAAAGATGCACTACTGCCTAATTGCCTAAGTGACATGAACAAGAAGACCTCAGTTCAAAGTTTAGTGATACAGGAGGAGTTTGAATTTGATTTCTCCTCATTTAAGGAATAAATAGCAGATTTACATTTAAAAAAAAAATGATAGCCAAAAATGATTCAGTTCTTGGACTCTAAACTCAGTAAGAAACTTGACTTGAGTGAAGACAATTGAGAAAGTGAAAAGCACACTAATGAAGCACAATTACTTCTTACAGCCATTTGTTCATAACGCCCCCACCCCTCCATCATTAAGGTCTTCTCACTGCTTCTGAAATTTGGCAGATGGCAACAGTTTGAAGTGGAACCCAGATTTCCCATCTTACATCTTAACCCACATGGGATTTGTTTTTCACATTCCATATCACTCATAGCACCATAATTTCAATAGCTGAACATATCTGGTTCAATTGAAGTGCCTTGCATAATTTGTGTTTGGCTGTGCTTAATTTACGTGCTAGATGTACAGCATAGTAGCTATGTCTGTCCAAAAAGTTAAAAATCATTAATTAAAAAGAGTTTTTAGGGACTACTTTTTTATAAAAAGTGATTAGAAACTAATTTCTAGCTAAAACCTCAATTTTTATCACTGCGAATATTTGATACTATCTTTCTAGAATGCTAGCAACAGATCATTGGATCATTATAAATGAACTACAGCGCATTGACTCTGCTTTTGATTATAGTTATCTCATTCATAAAAATGTTATCTCTATTACTCTCTCGTTATTTAAAAAAAAAAAGAATAATCCTGTGATTTATGTGCTAGCTGGTAACTAAGGAGGTCTGGACCCTACTGTGTTATTTACAACAAACTGTCTAAGTGACCTTGCTCAGGCACACAAATGAGAAACTGTAGGGTCACAGGCAGGGTTGAGTCACCTCATCTGCAGTAACTGTAACTGGAGGGCTCTGGGGTGCAGCGAGGGACACCCGGAGGGCTCTGGGGTGCAGTGAGGGGCACCCAGAGTGCTCTGCAACAAAGCAAAAGGCAATGGAGGACTTTGGGGTACACTTGCATTTGGTCTTCAGCAATGCACGGTAATTTCAGCCAGCAATTTTCACTGCTAGCTAGGCTACAAAGTCATCAAAGATTAAACCCTTCTTAGGCAAAAAAGTACAGAATTATTCTACAAAAATCCCTTTTGTTTAGCAGACCTCCTTAAATTTTTTCATATAACAATATACTAGCATAATCTGAAGACTGTTTAAAAGTGGGTGAAGGAAGACCAGTAGCAAAGGTAAGAATTACTACCTGAGTTCGGAGATACATTAAGAAGACCTAGGCTGGCACATATCATAAAACTGTTTTAGACCATAGCTGCCATTTTCCTAAGTTAACAGCCACATGTTTGCATTAGCACCAAATAAATGCATGAAAAAAAGTAGAGGCAATCTGTTTCAATTTTTAAAAAGATTTTCAAGACATTTAAGTTCATTTGGCTGTTTATACAGGAAACCACTAAATTTTAACCTAGATTATTCCCCACAAAAGTTACTGTCGTTAGCTAAAGATAGAAAAAGAATATGAACATGCACATTTACTTTTTGTTTTATACAACTCAAGTAATACATTCAGAAAAGTTCCTCACTGTGTATTTTCCCTTACATTCTCTTTCCTAATCTATTATTTTTAACAAAGCTATATGATAAATGCTTTGCTGTTGTCTTAGCAACACTTGTCAAAAAATATTACATTTATGTAAACTACACAAGAAAAATTTTTTGTGTGTGGCCACAAAACCAGAAGTGTCGCAAACCTGTCCATAACCAGAGTTTTAACATTGTATCTATGTGGCAAAGTAGCACACACCCACTTTTGAGAGAGAAGAACGTATTTCTAATCAGTCAGGAGAAGGAAAGGAGGCCAAGAGGTTGTACATATAAATCCAGAATATTATCTAGTGCTGCAGTTAGCTATTTTCTTCCCTGACAAAACACAATAAAAACATGACAATAATTTTTCACAGAGGCCTGTGAAAATACAGACTCCCATAAGGAGAACCTTTTTTTTTTCCACAAACTTTAAATTTTCATCCTACTTCCACATCTCGTTGTAATACTTGACATTGAAAAAAAGAATACATGTACAGCAATATGCAAAATAAATGCAAACGCAAAAATCAAAAAACCCTCAGAACCTCAGAATTTCAAGCATTTTGAAAGTACTGAATTTCACTACCTAAGCACCTAAAAAAAAAAATCTTTTTTTACAGTGTCTTCAAGCTCACAGTTCTAAATTTTAGTCATCTTTGCCCATGGCAAATTGATACCTTACTTGTTTTCAGTTATTGCAGTACATAATCAATTTTTGCAGCAAATAAAACAAACGATGATGTTTCAGTATGAGAAAGATCTCAAGAACAATACCACAAGGATGAGGCAAATTCCTAATAGCAAGTATAGTAATGACATAAAAAAACAAAGATAAAGGGACAAAAAAAAGGCTAAATATCCTGTTCAGCTGTTTCTGTCAGACTGCAACATCTCGCCTGTCACCCAAGCACCTCAACACTCATAATACAACAGAAATTTCTTTCCCTATGGTTTCTTAAATACATTCTGAGTAGATCAATGCTGCATAACACCTCAGAGACACCATGGCACTTCAGCTGCAGTTTAGCTCTGCAAGTGATGGTGAGTAAAAGAGAAAGAATAAGGAAAAAACACGAACTTGAAATCTTCTTTGGAAGACTGCAAAAGAACACAGGAAAAAAGGTACAGTGAAAGAAAGTCTGGGACTTTCAGACAAGAAATAAATTACGGATGCATCATACCAGACTGCAAAAATAAAAAGGATTTACTTTTAAAACCTTTTGTTAAGCACTCATTATTTTATTTGTAATACAGCTTATATCCACAAATCTGATACCCCCTCATTATTCAATAAGGAGGTCTATTACTAGATGGTGTAGCAATCTGAATCAAGAAATGAAAATAACAATGCAAGACTGACTTTCTGCAAGTTTCAGAAAGATATATTCTGTTCTATGCTGTTAACTACCTATGAGGCCAATCTTTTTCAGATTTCAGGCAGGAGACAATAAGGTATTGTGCTGGTTTTGGCTGGGACAGAGTTAATTTTCTTCATAGTAGCTAGTATGGGGCTATGTTTTGGATTTGTGCTGAAAACAATGCTGATAATACAGGGATGTCTTCCTTATTGCTGAGCAGTGCTTACACAGAGTCAAGGCCTTTTCTGCTTCTCACCCCACCCTGCCAGCGAGTAGGCTGGGCGTGCAGAAAAAGTTGGGAGGAGACACAGCCGGGACAGCTGACGCCAACTGCCCAAAGGGATATTCCATACCATATGACGTCATGCTCAGCATATAAAGCTGGGGGAAGGAGAATGTGGTGGGGGGGGACGTTCGGAGTGATGGCGTTTGTCTTCCCAAGTAACCGTTATGTGTGATGGAGCCCTGCTTTCCTGGAGATGGCTGAACACCTGCCTGCCCATGGGAAGTGGTGAATGAATTCCTTGTTTTGCTTTGCTTGTGTGTACGGCTTTTGCTTTACCTATTAAACTCTCTTTATCTCAGCCCACGAGTTTTCTCACTTTTACTCTCACTTTTTCTGATTCTCTCCCCCATCCCACCGGGGGAGAAGTGAGCAAGCGTCTGTGTGGTGCTTCATTGTTGGCTGGGGTTAAACCATGACAGGTATCAGACAGGGCTGGATGTGAGGTTGCACAGAAGATTAGCATTTGTGGGCAATTCAGACCTGTATGCAGACATTCCACAAGGTGTATATATAGCTTTCTAATGCAAGAAGGCTTTTTCAGGCTGAAAAATAGGGAAATATGCTTTTTAATTTCAAATTCTAATTTAATTACATGTAATATAAAACATTATGGACCAAATGTTTGCCTGCCTTGCAGCCCACATACTTGGCAGGGCATTCTGAAATTCTGCAAGGATCTAGGGGGAGAGGAAGAAATTCCTTACTTCCTCCACAAAACTATAGGACATAACAGAGCTGCTCCACAAACAGCTATGGGAGTGTGTTGGACACAGCAAATTCCATGGCCATTACTCCCCTTGAGCACCGCTCTGCACACCGAGACCCTGAGCTGTTCTATTTGGCACATGGATAGGTTTTCATAAAGACTTTCCATTCCTGTGGTGTACGTTATGGGGGACGGATTTAATTTGCCCTCATATTTCATGCTACATTTACTTTAGCAGGAAGTTAAAATATGTATCAGTTAAATGTAAGTTTGATAATAAACTAGCTTATACTACATTTTATTACTAGATAGGACTCAGGAATTCTAAGTGCATAGAAAAATTTTTGCACCACCTTTCCAAAATGATTAACAACTACTTTGGAGGTATTTCTTTACCATCCTATTACAACCAATCAAAAGATTAATCCACATATGCCTTTTTTCCTTTTACCCAATTCAGTCAATTTTAAATAACAGTATTCTTCAAGGAAGCATATGCTATCAGGGTTCAATAAAATAACTGTCCTTCCATGTTACTAGAGGTACAGTTCACAAACCTGTGTGTTAAAAAAGAGCTGTTGCTTAGCATTGCTTTAACATTTACGCTTTAGGCATTAATCCATAAAACAGGAGAACTGCATATGTGATTTATACACTCTCTACAGCAACTGCTAATATTCAGTAGATAGTTAGTCCCCTTTCACTCTCCTTTCCTCTTTCACTTCCTGCCCAAAACTCAATTTGAGAAAAGAAACTGCCATTTTGATCAAATCTAAACTGTGAGGCTCTTTTCAAAAAGAACTGCCTGTTGCTTTTCAAGAAACCCCAGTGCATTTTCAGGAATGTCTTAGGGAGGAAATACAGGCCAAATTCTACGCTGAAACACGCACATACCCACCCTGCCCATGACTGTTCTTGGACTTGAACATGCACAGCTGAGGGCAGAATTTGGCCTGAACTGTGAATTCAGTAATGTAAGCCAACATCAACTCAACACAGCCCACACAGATCTTTGGACAGCAAAAAATGTTTACTTAAGAAGGGAATACTATCCCCAGCTCTAAGGGTTATTCCAGCTTCTTTAGCAAAGAACAAGGGAGAAAGAGAAGAGATGATGAGACTGCAGGGCCTCTTTTGGGCTTCTATCAAAAGCAAACAGATGTGATCATTAGGTAGAAGCAAGTCACTCCTATAGATGCAGATTCATTTCTTGCCAGAATAGCATTTCTGAGTTGATGTTAGGTGTGAGCGCAAATCATCACAAGAAATTTAAATTTAGACACTTCCAACATATGGCAAAAGTAAAACCAGTGAAGCAGTTGTAGGCACAGGGGTTTCCTCCTCCCCATATGAGCATTGCAATACATGCCAACTGCCTAAACCACTCCTAGGATAATATCAGAATGACAAGAATTCATTGTTCTATGTAAAACTAAGACTTGCAGAAGACTTTGGGGCCCTTAAAAATATTCCTTATAATTCTCAATAGCAAATACTTTAAATACAAAATCCAGTTCTGAAAAGCTACTGTCTTTGGGGGAGGAGGGAGAAATCAAAGACCAGTTCAAGTATCAGTCTCTTACACAGTGAAAAATTAAGGGCAGAATGGTCTTACTGCAGCTAACTGGCTGTTTAAAGGTGACAGGTTGAGCTCTTCTAGTTGTAATTCATATCTCAGCAACAGAACCAATGTTTTATTCCCAACCATTAAAAGGGGGTAACACATCTGCTAAAACTCTAGCACAATGGCTGGCTTCGCACTGCAACAGGAAATGTAACCCAATAGTCTCAGAACTTCTACAAACCCTAGCCATTTCTTAATGTAAAAGGATTTGAAAATTCAGTTCACTGAAACATCTGTTAAGCTCTTGCTACTCTAACACATGATATTCTTTCTGCTCTGTTACCTGCCAACAAAAATATTTGGTTGTATGTAAGACCATCACAAGTGTGTGATAATGGCACTCTGCTTCTAATTTTACATGCCATTGTACACTCACAAAATCACCTGGGGGTGACACTAGATAACATACTCAGTGTAAGCTCGAAACTTACAATAAATGTATTTCATTTTAATCTTGTATGTAAATAGTAACAAATCAGATGGGTTCTGAATGACTAGCATTAATTTAAAACAAAAGAAACTACTTAGTCAAACTGTTCTTGAGCCAACTTTCAAGAAGAGAGAGAAAAGGAGAGAGAGAAGGAGAAAGAGAGAGCGAAAGAGCACAAAAGAGAAAGGTAAACAGAAAAAAGTAGGAAAAAAGCCCAAGGAAGCAAAACCCTAAAGCCTTAGATCAAACCAGCTAAGCATATGTGTGGCCTACGCAGTTACTTTCAGAGCTTCTCTTCCAATCTGTTATTTACAGTGGCTGCTTGTTTCGATTAACATTTAATTATACTATAAGCATCTCCAATTTACTGAGTAACTACATAGTGGTAAGTAAAAGAGAGGCCCTTTGAACATTAGTAGACCTACAGTTACTACAATAATAAAATAATGGTAATTGATTTGCAGCTATTGCTTTCTACAAAAAATACTTGTTCTTCGTTTCTGTCTAGCAAATCCTTGTAGATTTTAGATCTTGAAAACAGGCGGGTGGGAAAAAAGGAATAGTCTTTCAGTTTCCAGTGCTCTACTTAATAAAAGTACTTCCTGCATACCTATAACCATCAGTGATTTAAATATCACATCATGTTTCAAAAGCTGACCAGACAGCTCTCTGTGATTCAATGGAAGAGTTCACTACAACCAGCACAAACACAGCACAATTTTTATGCTGTAGTCACTCATAAAACAGGTTTGGAAAATGTGAAATTGCATTTCTGCTTGCAGTAAGGTATGACTATTTACAGAAGCAACTAAAATTATGCCTCTAAAAGCCTCACACTTGAAAGACAGATAAACCCTACCTAAGTATGTTTGTTCTTTTAGGAAAACCAGATTCTAAGTGATCTGCAAACCTTTTCTTTAAGCAGAAACTTAAAATAGCCTGACTTCATAAAGTGTCCTAATTACTGAAATTAAGTCACCGTAGTTGCAGCAAATAACAGCAAACAGGTAAATAAGAGTGTGATATTAGAATACTGATTCTCAGCGCTTCAGGGAATCAGCTAAAACTGAACAGCTACCAGCAGTGTTTCCTAAGCTAAATTCTGCCATGCTGAATATCCCAAGTGCCACGCGCCAGAGGCTGCATGACCTCTCCCCAAAATGGCGATTCACAGTATGCAATAGCATGCATTTCGGAAGAAAATACTACATCCTCGTCAACCAAAGTGGAGCTATTCAGCATTCAAGAACTGAAAAACTACATTAAAAAAATGTATTTCAGATACACCATGTATATTTCTTCATTGTTGGAAACAAAATAAAATAATTACTAAACTGTTATGATTTCTAGTAGGTAAACTTTAAATAGATGATTTTATAAGTACCACAGAAAATGATGACAACTAAGCCAAAGGCATGCAGACTAACTTCTCAGTAGCAACTTGCAGCCAGGATAGAATGTAAGAATTATATTGTTCTGGAAAAAACTAGTAGGGAAACAAATGTATTTTCTCCTGCATCTAGCTTCAAAGTTTCCAAAAGAGCTGAAACTCTGAGTGTTATTCTGAGCTATCCACCGCTCTCAGAACATCTAGTAAGTCTATCTTTGTGAAATACAAATTAAAGATGTAATTATTAACAGCTTTTACTTCAATAATATGAAAAAGCTCCAGTTAGAATCAGCTGCAGCCTGTGTGTGTGCGTGTGTGTGTATATATATATATGCATATATGTGAATACATCTATACAGACTCCAGGAGCCTCTACAGTGCAAAACATAGCAAAGGGCTTCAAACTGGCTGCAGAAGGAGTAGGCTCTCCACGTACCACAATGCTGCAGCAGCTAAAGCTACTGCCTCAGAGATCAAAACTGGTACAGGCATACCTGCATGGCACCTTGCCTGAGCTGATAAACCTTACCTCTCTCCACACAACCTTGACACGGATCTCTCAATTCCAGTTATGGACCCAGCTCAGTTGCAACTACTTTAAATGCTGCTGCATCATGCTGCATTGTGCAATGCAGACATCCTTGCTAAACACAGGAACGCACAGTTCACAACCTTGGGACTGCAACTTTAAACTTTAAGATACATGCCAAGTATTCTGACCAAAACACTCATCTAAACTCTGGGGTGAGCTGCCACAGAAATACTGAGAGGAAGCCCCCAAAAAGATCCTCATCAAAGTCTATTCCAGGTTGGTGACAGCACAATCCCTAAAAAAGGAGAAGCAGCAGATCATTTGCTCCCTACAGATCTTAAAATAGAAAAACTCTTACACTGATGATGTTGAGAATTTCAGCTCAGCTTGTTTGCATACCAAGGAAGGGGCACTTTTCTAGTTTTACTGGCAATCAAAACATTGGTAAGATTCAGGGGAACATAACAGTTCTTATCAGAATATGACTTATAAAACTGATGCTTACCCTTAACCCTTACCCTCCATCATAACGTTCAGATAACCTCAGTGAAACACATACAAACACAAAGGACTTACTGAAGTGATTGGGCTTGGACTAGAGTGCACTATTATTCAGTGCTGATATTTTTTGTACTATATTTTGTATTCTCTTTTATGTACCACCCATAAATAAATAGATACCATAAAAAAAATCTATCAATTGTTTTAAAGAATTCAAAATGAACTTCAGTGTTTTATTTTATTCCTTAGAGGATGAGATTATCTGAGCAACAAACAAAAAAGGTTCCTTTGTGAAAATATGTCAGAGCAAATAAAACTAACAATTCATAAAAGTTCCACAGATTGGATCCTTTTCACGGGATGTTGATAACATTCACTTATCCATTCTCAGGAGAACTTCAAGAATTTGTTTTACAAACTATCCCTAACACAGCAGAGACATGGTTTTAAAGGTCCTGGTCAAAAAACATGCTGTTGAAAGATCTTATTACTTGTCCCAAGGTGCCAGAATGCTCACTTACCAATCTCATAGACATAAATAGGTTTTGCATATGTACAGGCTGCAAACTGCAGGCAGAGGTTAGAGGTGTGAAGACTCTCCTGACTGACACATTGTCAGTGCACCACACTAGAATGTTTGTATTTTTGCTCCACGATCCAGTATTGTTCAAGAAGCTGTTCTTTTTTGGACGTATAAGCAGAGTTTTAAGCACTATATGATGTGTTTTCCACTTACATTAACCCACTATAAATTAAGATTAATTTCATTATCTGAATGATAATGAAACGTACAAGCAAACTTTTTTGTGCAACTATACATACAAGTTCCACCACTGATTTGCTCAGCTACTATAGGTTACGTGGTAGATTAAGCTACGTAAGGATGGATCCCTCTGCCTCAATTAATTTGGTCTGTATCGGCAGCTCAGGGAGACAGTAAGTTACACTACACCACAACCACTCTTGTCAGTTGTGAAGTCTGTAAAAGGGGCCTGGTTTGGGCTTGAACAAATTGCCATGGCTAGATGAGTTCTGCAGGGGTATGAATCTTTTCATTTCCCTGATTCATAGCTGCAAACACTCAAGGGAGACTCCTTCTCCCTGATCCCCTTTTGGGAATACCCTTCTTTGTCAGTGAATAAAGCATGACAAACAGTCAACAAGGTTAAAGGAAACCAGTTCTCAATGAAGTAAAAGTCATCCTCTGCCTAAAAAAAGACTTTGGACTCCTTATAAATAACCTGGGTCAGAGGTTCAAGGGACAAGAGTAACCCCTCCAAGCGCTGGAGATGCTGCAAATTCTTATATAATGAAGCCTCGTAATGTTGGCTATGAAAGAACTGCGTAGCCTTTCATTATGTCATGGTCCCAGTCCAAAGAAGACAAAGGGAAAACATCCATTGCCTTCAGTGTTTTGTAAGAATCAAGAAAATTGTTAAGTTTTTGGGGTTTTTTTAAATATAAATGAAGGTGCTTTTACCACTGAAAGCACTTTCCCTCAGCCAGTAATAATGTCTGTAGTATCTTTTCTAACTAGGGAATCTGTTTACATAAAAAAAAAAACAGTCAAGCATATTCCACTTCAAAACCAAAGCAATTTTTTTGATGTTTTACGTATACTGAGCACAGAAATAACTCTAAACTATCCCACATCTAAGATGTACAACTACCTTAATCACAGTGAAAATCATATATTCAAACAAGGAAGTCATGCACTCCGTCTAACAAGGTACCTTTACTGAAGATTGACGAAGTTAATCTAAAATGGTTGAAGAATTTTCTTCTAGAGCACTATCTTGGCACGATGTTTGTCATTAAATTCAGGGTCATAGTTATAAAAGGCAATAGGTTAAAGCAGATACATACATCTGGATTTTTATAACTTTACTCCCCTGATTTGAAAAATGAAGATGTGTAAAATACTGTAAGTCATTCACTTACCATGGATTTGGTGAAAGGTCGAGCCAAGGTAAACAGCAGGGTATACACCCACCAGTTACGATGAATGGAGGAGTAAATCATATTTCCAGGATGGACTGAATTAGACGTCACCCCATGGGGAGAAAGGCGTCGGTTCAGCTCATTGGAGAACAGTATATTGCAAAGCTTGGAACGATTGTAGGCCAACATAGCCCAATACTCCTTCTTAGATGGAGAAAGCAGGCTGAAATCAAGTTTTCCAGAGGAGTCTTTAATTCCTGTAAATCTAAAAAACAGTAAATATGCCTTAGATACCCCAGAGTTAATTTCGCTCTCATTAAGAACAACATAAAATGTAGACAACAGAGTAGAACTTGGCCAGAACCAACATAAAACAAATGCTTATTTAGCAGTTGAAAGCATCTACTGGAAATTGCCTGAGACCCAAGGAATAGTCCCATATAATATGGCAGTAAAATTATCGAACAACTAGCAAAAGCAAATGATAAATAAAAACAAGTCAAAAAAGTCTTTAGTGATTTAAAGGCATCGTATGTAACTTACGAATCACTTTATTTTAAATCCAAAAAAAGATTTTGCCATAGATCCATGAAAGCACAATCAACTTGGAGGAAATAATGCAGGATAAAATAACTCTGCATTAGAAGCAGAGAAAACCAGCATCCTTTCATTTCCCCTTCTTCCCTTCCCCTGATTATTTCATCCAGTGTTCACATACTGCACATTTTCATTTAAGTGTTCAAGTAACTAGGGATGAGTCTCACTGCCTCTTAGACTCTTTTTTTAGATTAAAAATTGATGAATATAAAGGGGTTATAACCTTGGTAACTTGCCATCAATAGTCTTATATGTTTAAAAGATAAATGTAAACAAAGCCAAAATGAGTTCTGGCAGAGTATAATGTTTTTAAGTATACCCATGGCATGGCTGAACACAAATCAAAGTAACTAGTTGATGTTTTTTAATTGGGTCTGACAGAGTCATTAAACACCAGCTGTTTGTTTCTTTCCTTTTTTTTTTTTTAATAACAAAGTAGTGAATGTTCTAAAGACATTTAAACGAAGAAAAGGGAGTTTCCATAGAGCGTTTTTTCCCCCCAATTCTTGCAATTTGATTTATCAATTTACTGGTATATCTTAATATTAGAAAATAATACTACATTTAGTTACAGATCTATGTTTCATTCAGAAGAGCTACTAAAAATAAAAAGGATTTAGCAAGCTCTTTTTAATACTCGGAGTTTTCAGAATCAGCTGGGGAGAACAGGGATAAACATAATTATAGTACACACTAGAAAAATGTTTTAAAATATCTTTACTAATTTTGCATCTCATGCCCAGAAATGAAGAGATCAGCTGGAATTTCTACATTCATTCTGTGAGCAGAATTATAATACACTCAGAGAAAAGCAACTATAGTATTTGAACTCAAGAGTAATCCAGGATGTTCTGTATCTTGCAGAATTAGCCCTTCAATTTCAACAACAAAATTTCTCTTTCATAATTTTCTGTTAGATAAAATACATTTCTCAAATTAACAGGACTATTCTGGGAGGAATTTCCTATATTCACTCATCAAGTAATCATTTATGACACCAAAAATAATCTATAAATAAAATACTTTGCGTATACTGTATAACAGAAACATGGTGGCATATTTTGAGTCCAGTCCTGCAAGTGTGCTTATGTGAGTCAATCCTACTTATGTCGGCAATCTCATTGAATTCAGTAGGATAAGGGCTGTACAATCAAATTAACAACACAGAAATAAAGACAGAAGGAAAGTCAACCTAGTTATTATTCTGATTTTAATATGATGTGCTTCAAGTACGCAAAAGCTTAATTTAAACAGAATTCATTTGTGCTGAATCCAGAGAAGTAACTAGAAACGAATGAAGAACCGGAGAGGCAAATAAATATTTTGCCTTGGAGCAGTCTAGTATAATATTTTCTGCAAACAGGGGACTTTATTTTTCCCCTAACAGGGGGTCTTGACTCCAGCGAAAAGATTCAGCCAAGGTTTATGGAAGTAATTAGATACCAACACTTCTGTTTTACAACATAGTTTAAGGCTCAGAGTTCTCAAGTAGGTCAGAAAGTACTACTACCCAATAATACCTAATGTCTAAACTAACTCCTTACATCAACTTCTTGCCATTAAACAGATTGGGGGGAAAAAGTATAGTTATTTACAATGATCAGTTTAAGTGTTAAGATATGCCATAATACATGAATTGGATCCCTTAGAAAAAGGAAAATTTACTAGTTGCGTTTATTATTTTATTCAGACATAGACTGTTACTTATTTTTTGATGGGCTTCTATAAACCTTGGCTGATCTTACTGAGTTAGCAATGAGCACTTTAAAAAATGTTTTCGAAAACATAGATAAAGATGTCCAGAGCTGTGAGCTCTAGTTACACATAGCACTTAATACAGTGAAAAACAAAGATGTCATTTAAAATACTATCAGAGATACAAACTTAAAAAGGGGAACAAGCAGCTGACAATTCAACATAATCTCCCATTAAATAACAGCTCATTTATACATATCCCGTTGCGCCCTCCACATCTGGCAAGTGATTGGAGTTGGCAGATTTATTTCTAGAGCTATCTTGCCTGCCCCGCAGTAGCCTCTCTCACTCCTAACAGGACTCTGCTACTTGCTTTCACAAACCTGGTGTGATTTGCAAAGATAAGGATGTCCAAATTTTGTTACCACCTAATTACTAGACATTTCATGTCTTTTAACATCAGGGCGGATTATTACTGGCATTTTCTATTGCTTCCTCTCATTTCAGCCATCATAAATTTAAAATGGTAAAAGTAAATCTATCTGCAGTGTGTCATTTATACCATAAGCCCCTGTGTTTGGAAGTGATAAAGGTTTCAGCCCGACCCTTGGCTGGTCTCTCTCTACCAGGTCCCTGGGGTTACATTTTATGGAAACATGATTAAAAAAATAAGCTTCATTCTGGGTCACTAAAACATTTCAGAAATATGAAGGCGGGGGGGGGGAGGGGACACACGGGGACAGAGACAACGACTGTTACACACAACCAAACGTGAGATAGAAATCAACAGTCATGTTTAAAGCTGGACATTATAGGTCTAATCCTACAGTCCCTGAACTAAATTAGAAGGCAGTAAGTGGTTTGCGCTCACTAAAATTCAGAATTGGGGCATGCATTTTGCACAAGGAACTTTATTTAAACGAAATCCATCTTTTCAGTTATTAACACAAACACTACAAGCATGTCTGAAATAACGCAAACATCATCAACGTCTTTTTCGCCAACTGTACTTCTCCTAGCAGTAGAAAAGATGAGCATCTAACATTTTAATTAAAAAATTCACCAAAAGAGGCATGGCCAGATTTCTAATATGTATTAACTCCACTACTTCCCATTTTACAATTATACAGCTAATGTCTGCATTGAATTCCCTAATTTCTCATTATAAAACAATTGGATTTCATCTAGCAGTTTTTAATTGCATTGTTTCTCCTGCTAAAATAACTGCACATTCTTCTTGGTAAGATGTTGAAGTTGTTGAATGACAAATCAATATAGGTCATGCCATTCAGATTTAATCAATTATTATTCCATCTCCTCACAAAATCAATGAGTGGTCTGAAATGCAGTGAAAATCTGCATTCATACAAAGAATGATCAAAAAATACCTACATACTGTTATAAAACTAGAACACACTTTATCCAGCAACAGAGCCAAATCCAGTAACATCCACAGGCATTAGTAACGCTTCTATTTTTAAAAAGATTATTCAAATGCAAATGCTTTAGAGCAAGGCCTTTCATTTTCAAAAACTTTAGCAGTTCTGCCATAACTGTTTTATGCTCTAAGGTTTAAAGATTTCAACTAAATCAAAGGTAACATTCACCAACCTGTGTGATTCAGAGGACACCATCACAACCCTAGCAGGAGATGACCGGCGTAAAACGTCTTCCAGAAGCTGGACAAGATAGAAATGTCCCAAGTGGTTCACCTGGAAGGTGGACTCCAGGTCATCCTCCGTCAAGCACCAGGGAGCACCAAACACGGCAGCATTGCAGATCAGTATGTGAAGAGGCCTGAATAATCAGAAGTATTGAATAAAATGGAATCAGGAAAAAGAAATCTCAATTAAATACATGTAATTATATTCCTGTGTGAACTGGGCCAAGGTGTGTCTTGGGTGTAGGTGTGAAGGCTTTGGCAGCAGCACAGCTGCAGGGTGGTTTCTGTGAGGAGGAGCTGCCCCGTGCCGGACACAGCCGGTTCCAGCCAGTTCTGCAGCGGCCCCACCAAAGGGCACAGCTGAGCCCCTCAGCGACGCAGGTGGCACCTCTGGGAAAGTGTATTTAAGAAAAGGCAAAACGCCACACAGTAGAGAGGAGTGAGGGAAAAAGGTGGAAAACAGCATGGTGAGAGAAGGAGGAGGGGGAGGAGGTGGTGCTCCAGGTGCCGGAGCAGGGATTTCCCCACAGCCCGGGGCAAGCCCACGCTGGGGCAGGTGTATCCTGAAGGGCTGCTGCCTGTGGAGACAAGCCAGTGCTGCAGCAGAGGAAAAGTGTGAGGAGGAAGGAGCAGCAGAGAGGAGCTGTTGTGTACTGACCACAACTCCTCATCCTCCTGTGCCGCTCAGGGTGGGGGGAGGTAGAGGAGGTGGGATGAAGGAGTGAAGTTGAGCCTGGGGAAAGGGTGAGGGGGGAGGAGGGAGAAGAAAGTATTGTTTTAATTTTTGTTTCTGTTTCTCACTATCCAAATCTACTTTAATAAATTAGCCCACCACAACGTATCATCTCAAGATGCCTACCAGAGCAAGACCACAGAGCTTTTCCACTTTCTTCAAAAATACCAAGTAGAATGGTAACACTTTGCATCTCGAGAACCAGCAGGACCATAGCAAACTCCGTATGTCCTGAACATTCACAACAATAGTGATTAGCGGATGGATGGCTGACATGCATGGGTGGGTCACCAGAAATACTTCAACACTATCACTGTTCTCCCAATTGCTAATCAGGAAACAGTCTCCTTCTGCAGCATTTAGAAAAGAAACTTTTCCTAGGGGAGGAGCAACTCCTATCACTTTCTTATGTGGGGATAGATGTCATCTATTCATGACATCTGCACAATTAGTAGGGAAAAAGTGATTAAGAAATAAAGACACAATGCAACAAGGCGTATGCCCACATGTTTTATACTTCTGCACCTTGTGAAGTATGCTGTTAAAAAAATACAAGTTGATAACGACTGACTTGGAAAATAAAAACACCCTCCAGAAGCTGTAATCTTTGGTGGGAAAACTGCACACAACACATATGAGATCCTTGAGACAGAATCCTTCCTCACTGAACTCAGCTAACCCAGTTTAAACAGAAATGTCACAATGAAGGAACTTGAAATGAAACATTCCTAATTTGCTTTGCAAAGGGTAAGATTGTACCAAACTAAGCTAGAAAAGAACCTAGACTGTCACATACCTCTCTCATTCAAAGATCAGGTCCAGAAAACTTCAAATTCCTTGATGTCTCTGCTGTAATCTCAGGATGCTACACACCTTGCAGCCTTCCCAACCTCCACAGCAAGATCAAGGACAAACACCCTTTCTGTTCTTTCTTGTCTTTTTTCAAATCCTTATGAAACACAGCAAAGACTCTGGTTCTTGGACCTCAGATGGATCTACATCTGTTAGACTGTATCATCTCTAAGGAAACCTTGGCATCAATAGTGTATTCTTGTCCTTGAGTCAGTCTGACGCAGCAGACCTCAGCAAGCATACCTGAGCTGAAAACCTCAGACTTGAGAGTCTGCATCTGGCTTTCCTGGCCCTGATGTAATTAAATAGGAAAGGTCACACAAAATAATGACGGCCAAACAAATATCTTTCATTCCCGCACTAACCGTGCACTAATACCTGTGATGTCCTAACACCACAATATTAAGACCTGTGACATTTTTTTGTTTGGCCCGTTCCAGCCTATTATGTCTTTACTGCAACAGGCCAAATCCCATGATACAAAATCAACCACATAAACTCTAATTCTGAAGATAATAAATGAAGCACAACTAGGAAAAATAGCTGCTTGCCCTCTGTTCTTTTCAAGTACTTCCTCACAGCCCTACACACAAAAGATGACAGGAGACTCAGAGTCAGATCATTTTCCTACATGGCTGAAGGACACACATACTGCAACTCTGAGCATCTGCAAAAGGAATTCTGGAAAAGAATGTGAAACATGAAGCCCCAGGTTGCCAAACAAACCTAAGTAATTAGATTCCTTCAGGCATGTTTGAAAACCCCAGATTCTGATAGCCCAGTTTTCAAAAAAACATTTCTGGGGGAATCAAATGCACCTTAGGTGAATACTGAAAGAGCTGCATAAGCATCGACATAAACAGTAGGCTGTATTTCCTTATTAAAATAAATTTCAACTTCAAGCCCGCTGGGAAGTTACCAATGTAGTCTGCTTTAATAAGAAGTTAACAATCTAATATCTGTACCTGTGCCAACTTGGAAAATTTTAACAAAAAGCTTCAGAAGCAGTATGAAACATCTGTGTACTTTGGGAAGCTCATTTTCTGAAGTGCTGCATTTCTGATTTGCCTTTTGATCAGTGACACTTATACGCATAATATCTTTACATACACACTACACCCGCAAAAGAAACTGAAAATAAAGGGGGACTGTCCTTTTAAAGGCAAGGTTCTCTCTTTCTGTTCAAACCAACTTGCAAAAAAAGGCAGTTCTTTTTATATCTTTGCAGCCTCACTCAACACAGCGCAAGCAGGCTATTTACTAAGATATGCAAGATCATATTTTTTAAAAGGTACCCGACCTTTTGAGGCATATTTTATCAAAATGTTTTAAACCCGAGTTAATTTTGCCTGTTTGAGATGCATCTGCCAGGAGGAAAACAAAGCCTCATAAAGCTTGAGAGTGCATGTGTGGAACCTTTGGATGATTCATCATCTCTTCTGAAAGTTTATGAAAAGCTCTAGCAAGAATTAATTTACAGATTTGTAAATCTGCTGGGAAAAAGGAACAAGTTTCTTCAACATAGATGCAATTTTTGGTATAAGAGCCTCCTGTATGAGAACTAAAGCACATGAATACAGCAGTAATACAAAAAATACCATTGTCATTCCCTGCAAAAGCAAATATGGCACTTTTAAAAAGATTGTAATTCTCTTTGATAATTGTCATATGCACTATGAAGTAACAGACCACAGTAAGACAGAAAGGACTCACATATGAAACAAAACTATATTTCACTTATCCAAATTGTAGTAGCCTTCATTAATACTAATTACACAATAACTACCAGAGGCAAAATACACACTCTATACCTAAATCTGTCAGCTCAATTAATTAAAAAGATTATTCTAGAATTAGAAAACAATAAATGTAGTAATTTTTAAATTGTCAGGGCATTTAATTGGGTTTTATAAAAGAAATAAAATTATGCTTCAGTCCTTTTCATGAGATTTTTTATTTTTCAAAAAACTTTTGTACTAATCTTTTAAAGTAAAAGTAATTAAAATTAAAGAGACTGTCAAGTTAAAAGTATTTACAATATTCTATTAGAAAAATCTGTGAAGAAATATAAAAATAAATACAGGGACATTTTAAACTAATATAATACTGAAAAGGTAATATCAGATTCCCTTTTAGAATTTCTTTATTTTTAGTTAGCACTAGTGGTTTGAAATGGTTAAAAACTGATTTCTCTGGAAAACACCATAGAAAAGAAACCTAAAGTGTTGTATCAATAGATACTGCTGTTGTGCTTCATTTCAGCTCAGAAAGAACCACCTCTCGGATTTGGATCCATGTCCATCAAGCTATCGGTGTCTCTCGTCAGACTGCTAACAAAGGTCCAATTACTGAAAATTGCCATCTAAGTTTTTGTGACCTGGACATTTACACATCAGGAAATGAATAAGATTACCTATGTAACAGCCACCATATAGTTATGAATTTCAGCCACAGATGACAGATTCTAATCTCAATGGTGCAGAGCTCTGTATCACTGAACGTATCATTATGCAGGAACAAAATTCTTAAGATACATGACAATTCACACCACACATCTGGCACTACAGCTTTGCTTTATGACAGGAGTATTTTTAAGTGATAGCAGAACTATGACCTTGATCTCACAAGTTCATTAAAAACATCGCTGCGACCTACATTAGGCTTCCTCCTGAACCGCCCCCCCCCAAAAAATCCCCCCTCAGTTTAAAAGAGTTTGTAATTCTACATCAAAGGCACAGCTAAGTCCAACAAAAAATGTCAGCAGTAAAGAAAAATTTTCTTTAGTGCTTACTCCTGGTATCGACATTACCAAGCTGCTCCCTCTAACCATGACGCTTATTTGATATTTCTGGAAATACTGTACAGTTAAAACCTTGCAGAGTGTTTTGAAAATTTACCCCTATGTCTCCTTAAAACGTCTTCAGTCAGTGACTTACATCACACCAAGTGAGCTAACATGGTCTACCATTACAATTTAAGTATGCGCTGGGACTTGTACATGAGCTGCTCCATCATAGCATGCAGTCACTATTTCTTATCCTTCACAGCATGACTGAGACTCAAGAATACACTGCTTTAACTGCAAGTTATACAGAAATTCTGAAAAACTCTCACCATGCTGGTAAGTGTAGCTACAATTTAGTGAAAGTTAAAAAGCATGTAGAATTAAGAAGGACATTCTTAATTGTGAATATCTCAGCTGAAAACCATCTAATATCTTGTGCACTTCACAAGTCTGTGATACATTACTAACCCTTGCACTAGCCAAGTCATTCAGATCTTATATGCTGTGCTCAATTCACCATTAGAAGCAACGAAGCAATCCAACTGCTCTGCACTATTTGAAAATACAGTAAGTGAATACATTAGAGAGATACAGAAATTAAGTTGTTGCTATAAATCAGTTAGTTATGAAATTTAATAATCAATTTGTTAGCACCTGATGTAAAACTATGATCTGTCAGCAGCCTCCCAAGCTGGCTGTGTGCAGCAGTAGATATTTCCAAGGGAATTAATTACTGATGATTTGCAAAGGTAAGAATAATATTTTTCAACAAATGCAGCCTGTGCACTAGGAGGTTAAACAAACACCGCCAAAATGTCAACAGAGTTCTTGGCTTTGGTGTTCTCCCATTTCAAACGTAATGAAATAGTTAACCAGAAATTATGCAAAGGGAATACTTTCAAATCTTCCCATGAAGCAGAATGTCACACCATCTGGGGCACTTCTCAAGTGATTTGAAAAGTTCACACTGTTTGGAATTACACAGAAATTCAACAGAAAAGGCCTTGCCATATCCCCAAAGTCCCATAAGCAACTGTAGACCTATGTCACGGCCAGTAAAGAAGGCAGAGTTGTGACTTCTCTTCCACAAAGAAGCAAAGTCACAGCCCACCGAACTTTTCCATCCCATAACTCTGAACACCCATGTTGCTTTCTCTGAAAGTGAGAAAATGGTACTTGCTTCTGTGAGGGAATGCCTGTATTCACAAAGGAAAAAACCAACACGCAGGGTAGGCTTATGGCTCTCCAGAAAAAGGGCGAGTTAAACAATCATCTCCAGAAATCCCTCTCAGTTTTACAAGCAGCACTGATGGGAAACTGAGCAACAAGAAAATCACTAAGAGTCAGACAGCAGTAGGAAATCTCAGAACCATGTATAATCTAACACCAACCAAAAAGTATTTACTTGTTTGATGAAAACAAACAAACAAACAAAGCATTGCTTAACTCAATGAATTTTGGAAATGAATGCTTAATGTCTAACTTCCCTTTTTCTAAAGATATTAACTGAAAAGTCAGCAAAAATACCCTCTATTGCCATCTGTCAGCTGACAGAATTGTGGATCCTTGTCAGACAGGCTTCACTTTAAGGCAAGCCACTAACACAGGACTTAGAGCCCTGATGGATGACCTCCTGCTAGAAGCAAGGAAAATTCTCTGAAATCCATCCTACTGGATTTCTTTTCAGGATTTGACACTGTTGATCAGCAAATACTTCTGCCCCACTTCCAAGAGATTAATGGGAGTGGACTGAAACTGTTCTGCTTCTTCCTTCGTACCAAATACACGAGAATTATTATGAGCAGCTGCCCCTATGTCTTCATAATATATCATCTGCGTACTGCCATATAGGTTAACCATCTCTCAATCATTATTCATTACCTCTATAAAATCCTCAGTATACAATTTCATAAAAGTTTGGAGAAGGAACAGAGGTCTCAACAGATTTAGAACTAAACAGAAAACATCCATTAGTCCTGGTTTTCCCTTTATTAGCTTTTCTTACACATACAGGGGGGGAAAAAAACAACTAAAAAACTCTCACATCATCTTACACCTCCAGGAATTAATAAGTTATCTTCCTTTGAAGAAAAATTCTGTCATTCTAGCTCTAGGGGGAGAGAAGAGTTTGAGAGGCCTACTTTTCCTCTTAATGGGGTACAGAAGCAATTTCAACTCTTGTGGAAATTTTAAAGTTGTACTTCTGAAGAGAAATTCAGATCCAATATTAAATGAAGAAACATTTAAACATTTAACATTTGTAAACATTTAACATTAACACTTTAAACATTTGTAATGTTGACCTCAAACTGACCTTAGTAAAACCTGCACTGCCCAAAGCACCTTCCCTCAAAAATGATTCAAGCTGGGACTTCTCCTTCCACTCTTGTGTGAGTTTCACAAAGAGTACACACAAAATAAGAAAAGCAGAGATGAGGTTTAATTTGTTGACATGATCTGTCTCCCACACTTGGCTAATTTATACGTGACAAGTGTGGTATATGATGCTAGAAATCTGAGAAATTAGGAACTTTTTAATCTACATTTTCTTATTTGGTATCATTACATCAGTAAATCACTTTCTTTTGATAATAAACTATTGCTTAAAAATGAAGGTCAAGATTACTATTCGTACTTGCTTTTTAACTTATAGCTAGAAGGCAAGAGGGAGAAGGAGGAAGAATTATATTTTACAAGTGTGTGGTGTGTTTCTTCCTTCCATTAGGTTCATATCAGGAACTCTCTCACCTTTTGGGGGCCCATTATCCACAGCTCTGAATTCCCCTTTGCATAGCTATAATCTAACCCTAAAGTCCCTCTGACTGACAGCACATAGTATACTCAGGGTATTGATATTAACACCAGGTGTCAGTGCTGCTCTTCCTTCACCTCCATGCCTCCTCAGGACCACATTTCAAACCAAAATCCATCCAAGAAACCATGTTTTCCTTTGTCAAACTGTTGCATCTTTGCTAGTTCTGTATCCCTGGGGACTCAAAATACCTCCATACATATGGATTTTGAGAGTCCTGGGGCCAGGTTGGCGTAGAAGAAGGATAGGATAGGGCTCTGCAACTTAATTTCTATATCCGTTCAACCTTTCAGCATTTCCATTCTGCATCCTCTTCCCTTTCTCAAGCCTTGGCACAATAACAGGAGCACTTTGTTCCATACCTTGCCATGCCTTGCAAAGATATTTTGTTTTGTTTTAAATCTCCCTGATGCTTAGGAGACAGCAGCAATAAAAATATCCAGAATCTGGTAATTTTCATTCAGCAGCTCACCTAAGGACATTCGCTACCTCAAAGTGGACGCATACATCTTTTTCAAAATCCCAATAGCAAATCATTATTTACATGTATACCCAAGCAGTTAGAAACAAGCATAAGCCAGCTGTAAAGGAACATTCATTTTTGCAATAACCACGGAATGATTTGTTGTTTCTGCACGTACTTCTAAATATACAAATTTCATTTGTACACAGTAAGTACTTGTTAGAAAAAAGAAAGGTACAACTCACAAGGAAGGTCAATTACTACTTTTATTACGTATTTGTGGTATTTCCCATTGAAAACAGCTAACTCCTTGGAAAACGTTTTCGGGACCACGGCTGATCATTCAAACAATAAAACACTTCATGTATCTTGAACATTTCACTTGCCCGTGACAACTCCTTCCTCTGTTTTGCCTAGAGATATATAGAGTTATAATAGAGTTCAGAAAGCCCCTAACAGCTGCATGCTGCCATTCAGACCTGAAAGATTCCATGTTGTGATAAAAATTAATGTACTTTGACATCCTCTGGGATTTTCGGTGCCTTGGGAACAGCTAATGAAGAAATACAACCTTTTCAGACTATAACGCAAATTTTTGGATTCTAAGATTAAGACACATGTGGTATATGGATGGCCTGTCTACTGTTAGCAGTAAGGCTTCCATACCCAAGTGCCAGAAGACTCTGCCTTCATGTGTTTTAATTATCTCCCATAGAAAGCCTTTATCTAAATAGACTAAATAGATTTTAATGTATATGTAATTAAAAAGCTACTCTTGCCTTGTATTTCAGAATTTTTAGAAGACAACATCAATTAAACACACAGATCTTCTTAAAACCCATTAAGCTATAATGGTGCAAAATCCTTGTTTTATTTGCAACAGAATACATTTTAATCAAGCATATTAAGTCATACATATTTTACTTCCTTAGATACTCAAAACAGCCTTCACAGCTGGTGCACCTTGTGGAAATTTTTTAGGAAGACAGGACCCCAAGACTTTATGAGCCATCTTAGACTTAGGCATAGACACATGGCTCAAAATGGGAACCAGAACAACCAGTGTGCTGAGCAGAAATCCACTGGAGGGTTATCAAGGTTTCTTTGTCAGGTTACAGTGAAAAGAGTGCAAAGTGTCCAAAGACAACTGGCAAGTTTGCAAATTTTAGACAGCACAGTTATAGTAATAAAACTTTGTAACAAACACCTAAAAAAAAAAAAAATCTTTCTGTTACTATTATGTAAAAACACTTAATATGTTTGCAGATGCAACTATATGTAGAGTTATGGTGAACTGTCAGTCCCATCTTTATTTTAATATGGACTTTTACTTTAAAAAAAAAAAATGTTCCGAGGCAGGAGATATTTCCACAATACAGCAGATGAAATGAAAGGTGATCTGGTGAAAACGTCATGATCTCTGCCTCCAGTAAAAGAGGGGAGGGGTTAAGCTTGAGAGATTTTTAATTTAAAAAATACTGGAAACAGTTTTTGGATCCACATGACTTGACACATTCTACCACAATGGGGTAATTGTGTACGAGAGCTTAAAACCAGAAGAAAGAAGAAAAAGAAAAAAAAAAAAAAAAGAAAAAATATTTATGCAGAAAGCCAATCCCTAGGCTTTAATAAGGCACAGTACCACCACAAGAGGAAAAAAAAGTTTCACTCTAATATTATTATGTATGTTTCAAATGCAGTCAGCCTTTGATCTTATTTAAATTTAAGATACGTGCTGTCTGCAACAGTAACTTCTGAACTATGCATGTTTCAGTACTTAATTCAATGTGGATATTTTTTGATATCTCAAAATGTACAATGTTGTCCAGAAGTTTGTGCCTCAGCGGCACTGTCAGAATGCCAACTGTATTCTAAGTTGAAAAGACAAATATAATAGCTCAACTGTTACCAGTTTTAATTCACAAAAAGTATTGCTATAAATGGCAAAGAGTTAACAGATTTGTACAGTGTTAGAAAATATGTTCAAATTTTGAAAGACAATACACAGTGGCAACGATCATCTCTGATAGAGATACATCTACTACAGAACCAGTAAGCATATTGGCATAATGGCATCACTAATAATTCGTTTAAATATATATTCATTTTTTCTGGATCTTTTAAGTTATGTATGCAACAACTTGCTAAACAGATCCCATTTTTACATATGTATTTATATGTATAAATAGAATTTATCATACAACGTCTATGATTTAATTGTGGTTAAATTGGAATTAAAAAACAACTTAACACACCTCCAATATGTCAGTTATAATACATGAAAATGCAGAAAAACAGTATTCTGGAGTGAATTTTCAGCAAGCTCTGAAATCTTAATTGCACCCGCAAGGTTTCAGATCACTTCTGCTTGCAGTGTGAAAAATGAATGTACTCATAGAGTTTGAGGCCTCAGTTAAGGAGGCCAGCTGAAAATCTGGCCCTCTCCATTTTGGGTCTGGTTAGGGAAATAAGAAGAGACTAAAGTTCCAAATGGAGAATCATAATTCATAACTACTGTCTTTTCCATATTTCTACACACAGCATAAGTGAATAAACTGTTAGCATATGCCAATTCTTACCACAAAAAAATTCCTATCTTAAAGTATAGGAAAGTAACTGCAGTGAAAATCTACATACAGAAGTCCTGCATAATTGTGAATTGCTGCTACCAATTCAGAAAATTCTAAGTAGTCGCTGTTGGCAAACACTATTTTATATCTTTGAAGTAATTCAAGATTTTTCAGGATAATTTCATTTTTTTTCCTTGAACATTTGAGAACTTTAAATTGATGTCTTACTGTTTGGCTGGAGATAACTTTAATTCAAACCAAGTGGCACTATGCACCACTCAAAACTAAAGATGCACATAAAATTTCATCTGTAACTTTACTGCTCACTTCTGTCTGCTAACTGTTTTGATCATGGAAGTGTTCTTATGCTGAGGATCAGGCAAATGCCATGATACCATGACTGCAAATATTGACAACAGGTAGCTATTTTGGAAATTTTAGAACTGAAACATTAGTGCTGTCCCCCAATTAAACTATGCAGGTTTTAGTCAAATATGTGATGATTAAACTGGGAAATAGATACCAAAGTATCACATCCACAAATCCACACTCCTACACAAATACCAAATCCTACAGACCCCGAACTATCAAACAATGACGCTGACTAAATTTAAATGCTACGTTCCATACAATCACAGGAGGGCAGTCATTTTGTCTATGAAGTGGATTAATACCAACCATAATTCCTCACATTGTGCCCACTCAATGAAGAGGAGATTCAATTCAGTGTTTTTTAGTTCCAGAAGTCTAATATGAAAGATTGGTTGGTCTGCCTCTTCCAACTGCACAATAATCAGCTAATGCCAAATCCATCTTAGCCCAGAACATTATTATAAACAGATCATTTATTTGATTTTCTGTAACAGAGACAGTCCATCAACTGCCTGGGCTGGAAACTAGCAGAGGGCAAAGACTAGATACAGATAAAAGAAGTAACTTGAACAAATCTAGCCATTTAGGTGCACTGAGACCTCTTTTCCTACTCTCATCCTAACCCTAGCACTGTCCACATGGAAGGAAGGTGGAGGTCATTCACTCTTGGTGGAAATACCCAGTGGGGAACGTATCTCCAGACACCAAGCCAGGAATACAAAAAGATACCCAGAAATCACAGTTTAAAAAAAAAAAAAAAAAAAAAACCAAAACACAGAAATAACAGCATTGCGTTTCAAACTACAAGAGAGCCTAAAATTAGTCGCCATTACTGTAACATAATGAACTGGCTTTCTCTAAAGAATTTGTTCTGTAAATCCTTCAGCCCTATCTTTTACCAAGTTAGACTTCCATTTTAAGTATTAGGTACATTGTGTTCAGGTTTATTCTGTCTTCTCCCAAAGACGACTTTGGGAGATCCAACTAATTTATTGTGTGTAGTTTACTGTGCCCACAGAATCTTTGTAACTGTGAGAGCAAGAAAAACTGGAGAGCACTGTTTATATTCTGCTGTGATCACGGAACTGCAGGATCTAAAATAATCTGCAAAACCCTTCTCCCCCTATGCTTTATTTGAAACTGCATGGATAAAAAAAAGTCTTAGAAAGAGAAACAGCTGTATCAACTCAAGAGTATAGATAACGCAAACAAAAAAATTATTTTTTTCTCTGAGGATGAAGGATTTTCTAGAATATATTTATAGGAATATGGCATAATTTACCAGTGTTTATATACTCTGAGCCCAAATTTTATCTGTGGACAAGTCCGCAACACCTAACAAATCCAAACAGGGATAAAAGATTCCTGTCAAATCTCAGAAGCATGATAACTTGAAGATGAATCATCTGATTTTTACTTTCAAACAAGGAAGCCTTCTTAGCTTTTAAGTACTACTCCAATTTATATTAAATGTTTCTTTTCAGAGTAACTCTTTCCTCCCGTTTATTATTTATGTTTTTCTCAATGCTCCCTCTGTTGCATCATTTGTTTTCTGTATGCAACCAGCCCCTGTTAAATTCCTGCTGAGCAGAGGATGACATTTCTTCATTCTTCACAGAGTTTCCACAATCTCTCAGATTCTCAAGCATATTCAAGAAGGCATTTTTTTTTCTCTACAAGTTACTTGATAAAGGCAGGAGATTTACAATCTCAGCAATTTTCCCTCTGCTCCCTGCAATCCCACCACCACCACCACCTTCCCCAGCTGCAATAGGTTTTGATGTTTTAACTCAATGAAATTTAGGGATCCTTTTTCTAGAGTAGTTCCATTTTAGTTTTCTCATCCAGGAAGAGATCTGTGAAACACAGTCCTTGAAGACTCATTTCCAGTAGCTATCAACCAGGGAAGAATAGGCTTCCAGGTTGTGATGTGACTATGAGTACACTCTTATACCTGCTGACAAAAAATAGTACCTAGAGCCACGAAGTGTCCCAGAAAAGCAGAATTTCAAAAGACAAGCAAATCTATTCTCTGTTTTATAAATTTTCAGTTATTAGGCCAGGTGTCACAAGACCAACATATTCTGTAGAATACCAAAGTGTCCCAGGAAGCAATAGTGGACTGGAGAAATTAAACAGACAATAAAACTATCTACACCCAGAAGTTTAAGATGTTCACCACTGAATACTAAAGGCATCTTCACATAACACGTTGTGAGAAATAAAAATGCAGATCTTTATTAAAATGTGTGCGGTCATATAAAATTTCTCCTTCGGACTTCAAAATTATTGTATTTTTTTCCTAGAAACCAAGATCTATACAACTTAGAACTCAAATGATAGTTTTGTTTAGGAAAAAAACCAAACACTTTATTTGCTTTTCCTACTACTTTATTGTTAAGGAATTTGTAAGAGATCTTGTAAGAAAGAAAACTCTATACTCATAATGTATTTCGTATGCTCATTAACAAGACTTATAGCTACACCATGGGAACTGGGGAGAGTGTATCACAGCATGCCTTCTCCTACAGGTGCATGAAATCAGAAATACCAAAGCCCCTTAAGGAAGTTAGGCTACCAGCTAACAGACTTGCCAAAGCATAAAGAACAAGACTCAGTCTGCCACTGAAGCCTGTAAGATTTCTTTCAACTGCTTATAAAGCTACTAATGCAAAGGAATCACTGATCTGACAAAAGCCTCTGGACACTACAGCAAAACAAATAAACGAAGAGACAAAAGTAGTTAGTCTACATTAGGGCTGCAAAACACATAGGGCTAGCATTGTAGTAATAAGATGCTACTGCCATACAATTGCTTTTCTGACCATATCCAGACATAGTTAAATCACAAAAAATCAGAGCCAGAAAGAGCTAGTAGGTCTTCCAGTCCATTCTCCTGCCAGTGCAGATGACTGTAAGGTAACTCTTCTGTATCTGTATCAGATAAAAGACAAAAGATCTACTGCTACAGGCAGTGTGTGGGGTCTGGTTTCCATCCAGCCTCAGACTTTAAACAAAATATAACTGGAAATTCATTTTGGTCAAAACCTCACAAGTCTCACAACAGATAGAGACCTTAGACTTTTCTATAATGCTTGGAGTAGTCCTGCCAGACACACACACATCTGAGCACAGATTAGAGACAGAAATATCTGGAGGCAAGGCAGAGGCTGTAAATGCTGTCTATTACTAAAATGTTTCCAAATAAAATGAGAGTGAAACATTAGTAAAACCTGTCCATCACTGACAATGTAGCTTAACAGACCTACGCTGGTAAAACAATGTATGCCAACAAAAGTAAAACAGGTTTTACTGATTCTGTATCTTCTCATTTTCTAAGTTCTCTGGCAAAAATTGATTTAAGCATGTTCACTTCTAAGGACTTATAAACATGCATACCAAATGGACTAGCTAGGATGACCATGATATGATCTGCAACACACAAATCAAGTTAAGAACTGCATTTAGAAGAAGGGTGGTTTTAACTTTTCACTGTACCATATAGCTTTTAAAGAAATGTAGCATATTAAAAGCACGAAGAAGCTAAATTAAAACACTTACTGTTCTTATATTATGAAACTGAGTTAGTATTAAAGCAGCAATACTGCAAGGATTTGTCTTTCTATTTCAAGAAAGTTTTAATACATGAAGATGATATATGATAAGAAAATATTGTTACCAAGGATTTTGGCAGTAAAGGAACTTGTGTTAGAAGTCAGTTTTGACAATTCTTTGAATCTAAAAGACCTATAAGTACTAAAATGTCATCTGTCTATCCATGTGAGATTTAGCTTTGGCAGTATTTCAAAAGTGAAAAGACATTCTTTGTTATATATTTTCCCTACGACAATATATTTTCAAAGCTGTCTAAGAGGCCATATTCTCTTGAGAAGTACAGTAAGATGTATATGTGTTACAGAAATATTTGCAGAAAAAAGCTAAGTTTGAATACTCACAACAATCAATGGGTCAAACTGTGGATAAAAGCACAGAGCGTGGAATTTATTGTCAAGAGTTGAAACGTAAAGATTTCAAATCATTTCTTCAATTTAGAGATTCATTATTCTGTTCAAGTGAAATTAAACAAACCATTTGGAAGCTAACCTGATTATCTCCATATAAATTTGTCTATTGTTAAGTGATGTCATTATCACCCCCTCTCCTCCTTTTTCTTTTTTTTTTTTTTTTTAAATTATGGATTATTCCAGATACAGGTCTGGAAAATGGAGCTGTCTGGCTCATAGGGCTGGGGGTTTTTAATGCTTTAAAAATAAAAAGAGAGAGAGAGAAGGTTAGAATGAAAGTAAGACAAGGAGTGCACTAATTGTTCATCCCTGACCTCTTCCAAACCACTGCAAAACTGGTAAAAGTTGCCTGAGCTGTTTTTTATGCAGTTCAGCTTTGGCCTTTTTCAATAGCCACAGGGGTATCAATGCCCCCTTTAAAGCTGGGGCTACACATGGAATAATAAGAGATCTGTAATTTTTTTTTTTTTTAAGATGAAAACAAATAATCTTTGATTTACGTTACAAAAAATTCCCGTGATAAGATTATTCATCAACTGTAGTTGCTGATCAGTCCAACTATGGTGAATTCTGCCAACTGTGCTCAGCTGATAAAGACATTAAAATAACAAGAAATTATTACATGTAATTTTCTGAGTACTTACACATTCTTGGATTTGAATGCTTCAGCAAAGTGCTGCACGCTCTGAAGAGAAGCAAGGTCTAAGGTCATTGCTTCTACCTTGGCTTTATGCTGGAACAAGAGAAAATATAAAAAAAAGATAAATAACAACAAGTTTAGTTCACAGTATCACGTTAGAGTAAATGTGTTACAAAACTTGTCCGATTCCCTTGTTTAACATTATAACCCCAAAGTGAATACAAATCATTCCAAAGAATGGACGAGCACAACGTTTAGTGCCAAAAGTAGCATTGCAATTTTGTGGTTCTGCTAAAAACATACACTATGTAACACACAGCTTTATATGTTACAATGAATTGACACAAGGTAGTGTTAAGGTTAATATAGTATCTTTTTTTTCCTTCCATTTTGCTGGTGAAACTTATGTAACTCATGAAATAAAAAGTAGAGTAAGCATTATTCTTAAGGCATGGTATTTTTTACATACCATACCAACAGAAAAATACTCAGTAAATACTCTATAAAACCCAGCTAAATTCAAACTTGCACATATTAATCCAAAACAATCTATTGTTCATAGCAGGTAATATAAAAGACAGTATAAAACAAGTATAGAAAACAACTGATCAGCCTACACAGTTTTTCATACAATAAGAGTTTACCAGTGCAGAATATCTTCTAAAGAAATTGCGTATGTACTTAAAACCAACGTTTTACCTAGAAGAGGACATGCAATCCCACAAAATGACAGGTTAACCTGAAGGTGCTAACCTTAGGCACCACCAAAACAACTCTTCTCAAAATTTTCAGCTTTAAGATCCCTGTTCTCGGATCTTTTGAAATGCTTACACTCCAAACCTCAGAAGAAAATGAACCAAAAGTCTATTTTCATTGCAACCACTAAAGTGAAAGTCATCACAGAATCAAGTGGACTGTGGTTCTTTCAAGCCACAGTTCTGAACTAGCTTTCATTTGACTGCAGCTCTGTGTCTGCACCACAACATCCAACAGTTGTCTTTAGTTCTTTCACAAACGCTATACTTTAAGACATCTATGATCCTCTGCAAAATACCAACTGTCATGACATACAAGTCATGTAGATCTCCT
Source organism: Gymnogyps californianus (assembly GCF_018139145.2). Lineage (NCBI taxonomy): Eukaryota > Metazoa > Chordata > Aves > Accipitriformes > Cathartidae > Gymnogyps > Gymnogyps californianus. The sequence goes on from NC_059482.1 coordinate 7,112,231, forward strand.
AAGGAATTACGAACATGTGTATTTGTGCTCACCCTCACTTTTAGACTCACTGCTGCCCAACACCACATAAACTCCCTGGTACATAAAAGAAGGCTGGCAAAAGCCCTGTACTCTCCCCAAACCTAAACGTGTCAACTTTCAGTCCACTCTGCTTAGCTTATTCAGCAAAAAAGAAATTAAAGGGACACTTCCTGTAATTCCAACATGCTACCTACACCTACGTATAACGGTCATGGTTCAGACTGGACATTAGCACTGCTAAAAGAAAGTAAGAAAAAGATGGAGCGGATACAGTGGCACTATGCAACCAAAGGCAGCATTTGAGTGGAGAGGCGATAGCAGCTTTGTTAGCACCATGGTGCAACAGGGGATCTACTGTGATTACAAGGTTATACAATGAGCATTTCTGGAGGAACAACAAGGAAGCAGCACGCACGTCAGCACAGAAGGAAGCCAAGAAGAGTGCTCCCATTGTCTCCCAAGTTCAAGCAATTCATCTGATCTCCGTGTTTCATTACATCTGGTACTTTTCTCCCTACATCTGTTTTCTATTTTGCTAGCACCCATTCTGCCTGCTACAATTACCTTACAGGTTGGGTTTAAACAGAATGTCACTCAAATTCCTTTTGTCCCACTCCAGCCAGACTTATCAGGACAGCAAAATAAATACAACTAAAATTTCGACAGGTTTAGTTCCCATAGGAAGTATCATTTGATGGAGTCTGAAAATGCTAAATCAAACTTTGTTACCAAGAGTTTTTTACCCTCACAAGATGCACATCATTCTGGAATTCATTTTGCCCCACTGGGTAAATATTTTCTTCTGTTTGATGGTCAGAGACTTGAGAAAGACTTGCTGCCTTGCATTATGCAATAGAGCCCCATAACAACTTCTCTTCAACTTTGCAGTTCAAAGCTGTTTACTTAATAGGGAAGTAGTGTGCATAGTTGGGTTTCTTTCGCTTCTGCTTTCCTCAGTTGAAACATTCTCCTGTCTCTCCCAAGGGTAAAAGGATAAGAATGCTACAAATACAGGGACATAAAGAGGGTCCAAAAAAATAATAATCAAGTAGTTCAACAGACTATACCACAAGCTGTTAGCTACTGTGCTCTTGGGGACACAGATTCAAGTCCACACGATATTACTCAGGTAATGCTTTTCCTCTTGGTGTTACGTGTTAGGCTTCTGCTACTGATTCCAAGAACAGAAGACAAATGTCTGTGTATTTCAAGTCCAAGAGATAAAAAAAGTATGGCGCCTCCAAAATACTTTCAGAAATAGAAATTAAACAGACTAAGATTGGCCTGGATTTGTGAATTAATACACTGAAAATATAGAAATTAGAAATTTAAAAATCATAAATAAATTATTGAAAGTGATAAATGGTTGACTGTTAGATAGCAAATGCAAATTATAATTGTGTTTCTTCTGTTCCAGTTTCATCAATGAAATGAGACCACCTTTCTATTCATACTCTATTGTCTTCAGCCAGTAAGATAATTTATTTCAAACAATTTAACACTATTTCACCTTTTTTTCTTTTAGCTTTGATACACATATTGTTACAGAAAGACAAAGGAAAAATTTGTTAAGAAATTCAGGAAACTATATCTAAAATTACCTGAAAAAGGAAAAATGGAGAAGGAAAAAAAGAATGGGTTTAGTATTTTTTTTTTCGTTTAATAGGTCAGCAAAGGCAAATGGCAAATTTTTTTTTTTTCAACTTTCTCCCTGCTTTTGCTTTTTAAAAACCTGATGGTAACAGTCTGTATTTCCTTCATATATGCACAAGGTACATACTGAGCACAGAGACACCCATTTGCTCTGTTTTCCTCATCGGAGAAACTGGAGCATGTGACATCCAAAGCACTCAGATCAGAACTTGCCACCTCAGCTTCTGAAGGCATGCAAAAAGCCAAGTGTGAGTATTTTCTCCAAACAGTAACTGGGGAAGGAATCAGTTTACATACCATGAGCTCAGGCAAGTTCCCCAACTTTTCTGTTTCAGATTCTCCCTTGTCAACTGAGATTCAAGCACCTCTCACTCCACAGAGGTATTCTGCAGACCATCAATTCCTACTATAGTTTGAGAACGCGAAATGCTAAGCCTTCAGTATCAAATCATTTTCATTCCCACTCTTACTTCTATGTCACAATTGCTTTAAAAAAAGCTATGAACAAGGCAATATACTTGCAAGGTATGTTCTTAATGATGTAAGAATATCTCCAATCAATGACAAGTAGAAGGTTTTTTGTTTGTTTTCTTACAGTAGCTCAGTATTACCTTTGTTGTAATGTTTTCCCTCTTTCCCTATAAGCCTAGGTAGCACATATTGTGGTATTTATAGAAAAAGAAAACATGTTTTTTTAATAAAAAACAAAACAAAAAAACATTTTTGCTAAAAGGCATCGTAACTGTAATTGTAATCCACAGTCAGAACTGATTGTTAATGGTATGCTGCAAATCCTGATCTAATGTGTCATAATCGTATTATGCTGATGTCTCTCACCATTTCACGTCACAGATTTTCAGTACTGAATTATGCCTGATTTTATGTTGTGAAATCTTAAATGGGACATGTCACTTTCCCAAATACAGAAGACAGTCTTAAAACTGACATCGTAAAATCAACACACTAAGGCAGAAAACTCCAGAATTTTTAAAATTAAATTGACAAAAGATATTAATGCTCCCTCTACTACTTTATTTTCAATTACATCATGTAAGGGGAAACTAAATAACAGAATGAGTGTAGAATAACTTAAAGAGCTCACTTCTAACTCACAGGATCATTACTACGTGGCGCTGTTGAGAGCCTGTGCAAAATGAGCTGGCGCCCTCACTGCAGATCCCCGGGAGAAACGTCCCAACTGTGTCCAAAACCACTTTCACAACTAGACTCAGACCAGCTTTGCAAACTGGCCAAAAGGAGAGCAGACACAAGAGGAGGATACGCTTCTGCTGTCTACTGAACCTTGTGAAAACAAGGTCAGCTAGAAACGACTGAAACAGTGCTTTTGGGATGGGGACTGTTTGTATTTCATGAAGCCCAAAGAGCAGTTCAAGGCTAACAATGTCTAGGCACCAACATCCTGTCTTTGAAGAAACAGCCGAAAGCAGATCATTCTCTGGTTCCTAACAAGTCCTCTTTTAAACACAACACAATAACATTTTGAAAAGTGCAAAGAAAAAATTTTGTCTTGTATTTCCCGATTTTATGCCCAGTTCTAAAAGCATTTTATCAATATTTCCAGGTAAGTTTCATTACTCTAAGTAACACCAGAAAACAGTTTGTTTAGTTTTGTAAGCTGCTCCCTATTGGAGCAAAAATATTAAAAATGCTTAAGTGCAATTGGTTATATTTTGCACTCATGCTAGAAGAATGCTTATTGAGCCAGAAACTAACAAGAAAGTGAAAACATCCAGAAAGCAAGCAATTTCACTATATGCAATGTATTCACTTTACAGCTTAAAAACTGTTTAAAAATGAACACTGCATGGTAGAGTAGTTTGGCAGTAAACATGATTCTGCATTTGTGTCTTGGTATTGAAGAAGGAGCCTTTTTTCATAGTGAATTTTTCATTCAAATGTAAGTGATGATTTACGTTAAATATAGGTAAAGCATAGCTACATTTTCCTGAAGGATTGCAAGGAAGTGAAGAGCAGTACAATAAGTTGAAGCATAAAAGCTTTCTCTGTCATAATATTTATTATAATGGCATATAAAATAGCTGAAATAAATAATAGATGACTAAAAGTAAATTCATATGATAAAGAATCTTTCAGCAGACACCATTACTTCTGACTGCTCCAGTTTCATACAGAGTTGAAGAGTCTTAATAAATATGCTGTAGCCCCTGTATCTTATGTAAGTACAAGTCATTTCGTAAGGGCCTACTTAAAATGTAACATAGTGGACACTAGATAATTTACTGTATAATTTTACTCTCAGAAAATATTGCGTATATATCTTCGATACTTAAAAGTCCTTAACTCAAAACTGAATACGTAGCACAACAACAAAAATATCTGACTTTGAGGAACTGAAAAGATAATAAATTCGTAAAAAGCAGTTTAATTTGATAAAGGAAAATCTTGATGACAACATCTTGGAATGCAAATAGTTCTTATATGCAGTGTGAGAAACAGAAAATCTTCAGGAAAAAAAGAATTTGACATCAAAGCTGATGAAAAGTCTGTGGAATTATCTTAAAATAGGTAAACAAATAATCAAAACTCAGCATATGACAAGCAATGCCCAAATAAACCCATTTTTCCACGTTGAGGACAAAGTAGAGGATGTTTTAGAAGCGCATCTGACAATTTGACACATAGCTTATGACAGCCAATAGCCAGTGCCATGCACTATTTATGGAGGTACATAATAGGGAAAAAGGCTTTCACTCAGGATTAGGACTGTAAGTATTATTGTCCCTAATGTAGTCAACATTTGGTACTTCATGCAAAACTGTATTTATGTAATGCCAGCTTCATCTTGTTGTGTGCTTTGAATGCTATGCAGCTACTTCTCATGGAACTGATTGGGACAGATGAATCATACTGCTCTAAGAGTAATCCAACATACATGCTAGGTGCCTTAATAATACAGTTCTTCTGCTACATTTGATATACCTTAATAAAGTTCACTAGAAGACATCGTGGTGGCACATTTTTACACTCATTTTTTCTGGTTTTTCTCCCCTCCACCCCACAATATCAGCAATTTCTACATGGTACTTTCAAATTTTCACTAACTTTATGCAAGAGACGAAGGTATATGACACAAACCAATTTCCTAAATATTAATTATTTTATTAACCCATTTATGTGATGTACAAGGAAATAGCTGGGACTAATTGTGATTCTTCATGAAAATCAGAGATGAAAAGGATTTTCTATGTTTCATTAGAAAGAAAATTTATTTAGCAATACTTGGTTTCACTATTTCCCAAAATATTTGTTTTACCTGTACTTTGGTTGTAATTTACTGGTGCAAATTTTTCCACTATTCACCTTGCTCAATCCTGTCAAACATGTTTTCATGCTGTGTGTGAGCCCTCCCAAAACCTGATTTTGTAAAGCTTGGTTCTTCCTGCTTAAGTAACTAAATCTTCATGTTCTTCACAAAAATGGAATTCCTGCAGGGGTTGCCTTCATCCAAGTCAAGTGAATAGCACATATACAAAGACCTAATGGGTCAGTATGAGCCTGCAAATTGCTAGGATTACTGATCATCCTTGGACCTACATTTTATGATGAAGAATGAATTATTATTATTATTATTATTATTATCCTTGTCTCTATCCCTTCTCCAGAACATTTATGGATGTTTGGCAGAGAACACTGTTTATCTTTTTGGCATCATCTACAACTTAGAGTGGTAAGAGGCCTCTTCAGAAAAACCTGAAGCCCTCAAGCTGTAGTAGGATTGTACTGCAAATGAATGTCTCAAAGTTGCAATGGCAGTTCCCCACACATGATAGTCTAGAACAAACACCTGAACTGGAGATTTAACTGTTGAGCTCAACTGGGTTACAAAAGCAACAGAGAAGACTGGATCCTCCTTTAGCGAGTGATTAAATACAAAGGCAACAAATGAGCCACTGAAATTCTAAAGACGAGAGATGCGGAAGAGTGATAAAGATGACCTGATATGAAGGAGTTCAGTTTCTGAGGATGCCATACACCAACCCGGCATTTGGTCCTCACATTTAAACAAATCACTCTTCACAACAATATTTTTCCCTCTTCCAAATACTTAATTTACCTATAATTTAAAATCTATGTCACAAATACATAATGTGACTAAAGTCTCTAGGTATAGTTTGTATATTTAACTCGGACGTGAAAGGGCTTTCTTGGTCATGCAATAGTCATTCTAAATTCCCCAATAATTTTAAAACTGTGTCTCTTTCTGTTAGTAAATGTATACACATAAAAAGAAATGCAAAATACACTTATTCATTTCTTTGTGGTTGCTTCATTTTTCAGATTTTCATATCTTTTTTTAATAAATCTTCTGTAATAGATACGACTACAATAAGTAGTAATGTTATTTCACAATCTTTACATTAGTTAACTCTTAGATCAATATCTCTGCAAATTTGGCCTTTTATATCTTCTGCAGATAATTATAAAGAAAAAAAGGAAAAATATCTGCATTTCTTTCTGAAATTAATATCTTCAGAGAAGTAAACTATGCCACAGCAATCCTAAATCATGCTTAAAAAGAGTAAGAGAAGTCAGTCTCCTAAGGACATTTTTAAAATTATTTATTACTTAACCAGAGAGAACAAAAACACACACACAAAAAATACTAGACTATAATTTCAGAATACTTCAATTTGTAGGCTCCAAATGTCACTGATTTTTCCTGGATGCACATGGTTCCATTGCAGGCAGTACACATCTGCTTCAATAACAAGAAATTACATGCATTTAAAAAAAAAAATCTACCATAGGTTTTGGCAACAGGAATTTGTTTAGCTCTTAATGTACATGAACTGTGAGTATTTACCTGGGAGCCTAATTTTAGCTGGGTTTTTTCCTTTCCCTGGATATAGATCACTTCTTTCCGTCTCCAAACACCCATTCCTGTAAAGCTCATTTGAATTTATCTTGGGGAATCTCAAATAATCTTGGCAATATATTACATGTATATGGTTTACTATTCTAATAAACATATCTTCTTGTTTACAGAATAATCAAGGGAGCCTGGGAACATGTAACAGAATCTCAGCTGTGGAGAGCCTCCTTTTCAAATGCTTTCAATTCTTTTCATTCTGCAAGATTTGAAGTGATAGCAGAATATATTTTAAAAAACAGCAACAAGGCAAACAGCATTGGCATAATTTAGAAGCTACAGACTTTGTTTCCTTTTAAAAACTTCCTCGATTTGAAGTTTTTAAGATTAAATAAACCCAAATTTTGGGTTGCTGCGAAACATGCAATATAGGAGGCAAATAGGGTAATGGATTTGTTGGAAATGGTAGAGGCTGGAGGAAAAAACAGTATTTCTAAACAGACTAAACCAGTAACATCCCTACTGCAATACAATATTATCGTTGTTAATTATCCATAAAATTAAAGATGTGTTATCTTACATGTACAGCTATACATACACTGATGTATAAAACTTACAAGCAGGATTTCACATAGAGTTTTTATACATAGAGGAAAAGTTAGCATCCCTACTACAGATGACAAACAAGACAAGAAAAGCATGATGGTCAAAAGGGCAACAATGTTTACGTAAATACAAAATGAACCCTTTTTCCCTGTTCTCTCATGATCCATAATCATAAGCTATGTTGTTGCCTGAAAGTGCAGACATGCACTGTGCAGTGCATTAATCCTTCAAACACTAACAGATGCTGGCAGGGATTTAGGCTGGAATGTATTTACAAAGTGACAAATTATGTTCTGTATTATACAGAGAGAGAAAGAGCACCCACAAATAGGCTGATAAATGTCAGCTGCAGTCACGACAAACGGTTTATTTTTATTATACTGTAACCACAAATGTTTTTTGCAGGGAGGCCCAAAGATTTATTTGTTGTAGGAAAAAACAAGATTATATATGACACAAAGTAATAACTGTGAGATCACTGATGTTCTGGGCAGCTTGCCCTCCTGGAAGCTATGTTCAGATTGAAAAATGTTGCTTAAAAATGGTATGTTATATGACACAAAATAAATAGTTCATAAATCTGTATTGAAACAACAATAACTAATAATTAAAGACAGTCTTAGGACATGGCTTATACAAGTTAAAAGGAAAGCATACTATTTCCTTTAGTGGAATGTTGCAAATGAAGTCACAATATTAAAATAAATCTGATGAAATTGTTTTAGATTAAAAACAAAGTGCTATAATTGCTAGATAGAAGCAACATATACTTTAAATGTGGTCATAGCGCTATATGAACATTTAGTGTAGCACAATTAATTGGCAGAATAGTGACGTCTGCAGGTTTAAAAATGCATTGCAGCTATTTTGGAGTACGTCAAAGCTTGCCAATAGCTTTAAGGTACAGTTCTTTCCCCCGCGCTCTTAATACTAGGAAAATACAAATATCAATATGGTAAAAGTCATCACTTCTTGAATCATGAATAATTTCAGGATGCTTCAACATAAGTAGAAATAAATATGAGACAAAGAAAGAAATGAAAGAACTGAATAATTAGCTATTTAAGGCATTTTAATTGGCAGTTCATGGTTACAATCTCCTAGCTTTAAACAATATAATATAGATATCTTACAGAATAGTATCCTCAAAAAAATAAACACATTTACAAATTCTTTTGTTTCCACAACTGTTCACATTCCCTAGCTAAGAGATACATTGAAAATGGTCACATTGTTATGTATGTAATCTTAGAAAGTGAAATAAAAGGACTGAATCACATTAGTAAAGATTTCTGGCAAGATCAGGTTCTTAATATACACTCAATATACACAATATAGACTTGAAGGAAAACATTAAGTCTTTCTGCATGCACAAGAAAATATCAGGTGTATTTGAACAGTACTAGAATATGGAAACCTGCCATTATGCCACCTGATTTGTGATCACAAAAGGGGGAAGTTTTTCTGTACTTTCTTTCTGAAGAAATAAAGAGTGTGTGACAAAGAAAATATGAACAAAATAAACACAAAGGCTGGAATTAAATTTCTGTGAAAATGTAGCCCATCTCAGGAATCATTTTGTTCTACTTGTAATCAGCAATACAGACATAAAACCAAACACATCTTTAAAAACATAATGTAATTCCAGGGTTGTCTAAAAATCTGAGATCAAAGTCTATACCATGTATTTTACAGATACATAAAGCTGATGGCATTCAGACACAGACAGGAGGGGTCATAAGGCCGTGTCCCATTCTTCTAATAATTAAGGAAGTTTAAAACGGCTTTAGTGTAAATGTGAATGAAGTCCAAAATCAAGTGTCTCATTTTTAAGCACTGTCAACGTGAAAAGCTCTGAAATTTTCATTTACTAAATATACATGAATTTTCTGATAAAATTTTGATCTCTAGATAACAAAAGTACTCCAGAAAATAATTGTCTCATGCAGCAATATAGTGGGAGAGTTGATGGTCACCAATCATTATACTTACTAGAATACTTATTTCCTAAATACAACTTGCCAATGAACAATATAGTGACAAGGATGGAGAATATGCCTTAAAAATTATATTCTTACAAGTATTTGTACACACCAAACAAGGAAGTGCTGCCATTACATCAAGTAAAGCAGCAAGAAAAGCATAGTAACAACCTACTTTTAACTTTAAATATTTGCCTGAAGAATAGGTGTGCAAGATTGATATAAATGCTTTATAGATAAGAGGGAGGGGGAAGCAAGGAAGAAAAAACCAACCACCGCCGCCTTTCCCCTTCATAAAAGAAGCAAAACCGAACACAAAGAACTGAACATGAAGAGAAGCAGCATGCTAAGTTCATGAGTAATACTCTCTCCACTGGACAGAAAGACTTTTTAGATGCCTTCTGCAGTTCTGCAACCATAAGTGTTAATGCCATGTTTTAATGTAGTCATTCAATTATTAAATTGTTTTTAAATTAACAGATATTGTTACATAGCTAAATAACTGGAACATATTCTACCTTAAAATTTCGCTTTTTAAGCAAGTAGCTTAGGCTTTTCCCAAATTCTATGGTAAATACTGGCTGTACCTACCTGAACATCTGAAAAAATAGCAGCTACTGTATATCTTACCCATATGCCACATGCAAAAATGTAAAACATATTAAAAAAATTCAAAAAGAAAATTTCCGAGCAGATGTTTATAAACAGAAGGTAACGGATAAAAACCCAAACACAATGCTGCATTATGTTACATGATTCACTGATGAACCCATTGGAACTACAGCAAAAAGCCCTTCTGGAAAACTTCCAGAAATTAAAAGGTGCAAACAAGCTGCCTAATACCCTTGCGTAGACTGAATTCTTATGAAGAAAATAAAGTTTATTGTCTGGAAACAGAGAAAGCATGAGGAAAGCACTAAAGCAATGGAGGTGAACAATTAGACAGATGTTCACTTAAGGAAATAAAGAGAACAGAAGAAGCCATCACTGAGGAATTTTACGAGAATACTGACAACTCTGCACCTCATCAAGGGCACTGGTAAAGTTAAAGCCACTGAAGCCATTTCTCCTCAACTCCAGTATAACTGCTGACCTTGCAAAAGTCTGCATTTAGCAAATGTGGCTTAGGAAAATAGCATTATACTTTTCATTTTATTATTTTTTCCCAAACTCCATCTATACATTGTACTGTATATTTCAAGAAAATTAACTTTATTTCCTTGTATAATATTACATATACTCAGAATTTTTTTCCTAACTATGCTCAGGCATCAGGAAAACCTATATTTAAAAAGCTTTTGTCATTTAAGTAAAATTAAATACTGTCAATTACATCTGATCTTCATAAAAGTGTATATGTGAATAGCTGGAATGGCTTTTCCTTAATATGATTATATATGTTTCTAAAGTAGTCAGGAGTTTGCATAAGATGCAATATGGCAATCTGGACATGTTTTAGAACATAAGACTTTTGGCATTTAACTACAGAAAGACTAATGGAGAAAAAGCATATTTTGTTGATAAACTGTCCTGTAGAGAAAAAAAAAAAAAAAAAGGCAGGCAAAAGGAGGAGGAATTAATAATAAGAGGTAAGATTTTTTGGCAAGGATAAAAGTCTTACTTTTCTGTGCTCGTGCAGGCTGAGGTACAAATGCAATTTGTTCCACAAACTTCTCTCTATTGTTTAAAATATCATTTCAAAACTCTGTTTGTTTTATGATAATACTTCCCTTGCAGATTTTCAGGAAAAAAGTATCCTCCAAATCCCAAGTGCATTACTGATTTCTCATTTTCTTTTATCTACTCTTGTGTTTTCAAAAAATACTGTCAAAGTAATCAGAAACTGTAGCTCAGTATCACTAACACAACTTTCATCACTTTCTTGTATGCAGTGGGCTACTTCCCACAACATTCATCAATTGTTTCTGAACTGTAAATACAAACATGATATGCATCACCTCAGTCACACAGTACAGGGTGCTCAAATATCAGAAGTGAACTCTCCAGTTATCCAATTGCCAAAGAGTTCCCACCACCGTTGGAAACTGGACGCGTCAAACTTGTTCTGTAAAATCATTAGCAGAAACAATTGGGGTATCAGGTTGTAGAGATAGGAAGTACTAATTAAAAGCTAGGTCCTTATCTAAATACTACTTGTACACAACGCAAAAAAAAATTCAATGAAGTAGATTTTTATAAAATACTCCTGGTCTTTAACAGCACCAGACCGCCTTTTCTGAGCACCAGCCACCAGTGCCACTTACAAAAAGGGACAGCTCATTCATTCCAAATGGTTTTGCAGTGTTTGCAACACAACCAGTAGTTCACCCAGGTCTGCAGGGGACAGCCTGCATATTTCCCACACACTAATGTTTGAAAGTTCTCAGTAACTCGGGAGAAACGCACAAGAAAATTTCATCATTCACATTTTAAATAATATAAAAGATGTGGAATGTGATTGATTTCACACTAGAGAGAATTGAAATTACTGTTATGGGATAGGTTTTTTCATGTACTGTAGGTCAAGTAATAGTAAATAATTAATGAATTATGAAACAAATTTTCTATAAGGCAACACATAAATTCTATTCAATAAGATCTGAAAGTGTAGTTACACCAAAAAGCCATCTAATATATCACAAAATGAAGAAAATGCATGATGCTGAGGAATAAAGGGGGGGTTGCCATTATATTGGAATAACTGTTACTCTTATGGAATATAAATAACATCTTTCCATACATACACATCATTTTCATAAGTTTTACATCTCATAATCTAGAAGAAAAAGAAAAGAAATTTTTTGCTGTTGGTTTTTGTAGCAAGACCTGTTTCCTCATCTCTCCAGCAGTTAGAGAGGTTCTCATGCATCGGAGAGTAGAATGATCAAGTGGATCATGGCCTGAACAAAATCACAGGGCTCCTTCCCTGATCTTTACTGCTGACTGGTTTTGGCTAAAATCTATATGTTGCTGATCCATATTCCCTCTTTACCAGCATAAATTTCACATTCTTTGATGCTCAGGCTGTCTCTTAGAATTTAGTAGAGTGCACAATACAATATTGTAGTGATCTTGGTTAGACCTCTGTGGGTCACTGACATACAATTAACAACATGAATGCTAGTGGAGAAGTCAAAACAGAAACCCAAAAAATCACCAAAATATATTTTTTGCCTTGATACCATAAAACTAGTTGAAGTTGGAGATTCCTGGATTAGCAGATAGGAAACTCGCTTCTTCATCTGCATAAAATTCTGTTCTGACTATAATAATAATGTTCTGACTTGCAAGACCATGATATAATGGATTATCTTCTCTATAATAAAAAAAAAGGGTTTTGCTTATAGATGAAAATATTCTGGGTTTCAGATTCAACTATGGCGAAATATTACATACAGGAAAGGACAAAGGGGAAGGGGGAAAATAATCAACTTTTGAGGAATGTATTTCTCACTTATGGTGGCTGCTTAAAGTCATTCAGTCACTTGAAATTGTCCCAGGGCTAATAAATGAGAAAAGAATAAATTTGGCAAAGTTTCTGCCAAATTTTTGTATCAAATGCAGACAATTTATCACATCTATTTCATAAAGAGTCATGACTAAAAGCCTTGAAATAAATGCAAGTCAGATGTTGGGTCTCCAACAGCAACTGTCTCACCCTATAATGTACTTGTTTCGGGTCACAGTAACTGCAGATAAGGAAATAGCCAGTGACAGCATGTACAGTCAAAATAGAGAATAAGTTTTGAGATAATTTACAACCACCATAATTTGCATAGCTATAAATTTAAGTCAATAACCTGCAGTAGTATATACAAGCAGCTTGAACCAGTCCTACCAAAATATATCAAGTTCCATTTAGATGTAATTACTGATCTATGAACACCCCATGGCAACAGTGTGTGTTCTCCTACCAGACTGAAGAATAAAATACAAAATTAGAAATGAAGGCCTGCTTTTGTTTTTACTCTTCTAATGGTATAAACTCATTCACCTTGCAGCTTTTGAAGACATACACAAATAAACAAACTCGTCAGGGAAATCTAGAACAAATTTCACCTTTTGCTCTAGAAGAAATGTTAACTTCCAAAAAGTTATAGCAGTTTTCAAAGATGCTTATATTAGTAGCATCTTAAATAATGTAATTATCAAAAAGTCATTTACAAAGACTCAGTCAAAATGCAAAGGCAAATTCATTCTCTAGAAATTAAAAAAGAAAGTTAATTTTCGATGAAGCAAGCTAGTTTTATACTTTCATAATAGCTAGATTGTTTTATGCAATGTAGTGCTAAAAGCAGTCAGGACTATGCAGTTTTTCATATGAAACCCATGGTTCCTATGCTGTGTTCCACAGACTATGCTAAGTAGTTTACAGAATCCTATTGTCCTTACATTATTTTCAGGTAAAATTTTCGTAACCATGACGTACCTCATAAAAAGTTTTCAGAACTGACCGTGATACACAATGGCTGTGAACTTTGGAGTTGTTAGATTATTTTTCTCATGTACGTGTAGCTTGAAAAGCCCACGACCACTGCCAATTTCTAACTACATGGCTGACAAAGTTAAGTGAAAATAGCTCTTTTCTCCCCTCCCACAAAACCATTCAGCACAATTTTTGAGTCTTTTTTTCTTTTACTTCATTCTGTCATCTCCAATCTAGACAGTAAACTTGACCAGTTAAAGAACACTGAATTGCACAAGGTACAACAGAGCACTTCGAGGCATGACTAATTCTTTCATGCCGGTGTGAAAGGACATGCCAAGATGGTAAGGCAGAGAAGGTTTATATTTATAAGACTTTGATTAAGTAGGGAATTTTAGGAGGACAGAGACAAGTTAAAGGAAAATGAAAAGGCTCCAAAAGTACTGAATTTTCTTTAAAAAAAAAAACAGCATCACTATAATCAACTATATCCATGGATTACTTAATAAGTGAAATTATCCAGCAATGAAAAATGCTATCAATGAAGTAGATGAGGCAATGAGCATATGTAAGGCAACCATTTAGATGCCTTTTAGCACTTGTAAGCATTTGGTTTCAATTTAGTTTTTCAAATACCTCATGCTATGGTGCTGGACCTCTCCAAAAAAAAAAAAAAAAAAACCCCAACAAAACCAAAAACCCACATCAATATAAACAGACAAGAGAAAAACTTGAGCTGTAAAGAGCCGTGCAGTAATTTTCTAAAGGTGTTAAGTTTTAACTTACTTTGTTTGTTCCTGAAGAATAGGATGACTATACACCTAAAAATAAAGTTCCACCAAGTAACTGTCAGCACTGTAAAAGTACATGGTATCGTTACAGATCTGGCTCCTAACTTCCCGAGCTCAATCCAGTAATTTAGCAAGCTTAAGCAAGTACCTATTTGCATTTTCAAAGGTAAACACCTTGGCATACCTGACCCCTGTAAACTTTTGAAAGGTTTATTAGTGTACTCAGTTCCCATTAAAATTGACAGCAACCAAAGCACACTGAAAATTTCATTTTTCCTTTAAAAATAGCCTTTTGCAGTTAAGAAGTTAAATTATTTGCTTTAAATAAGTAAATATATTTAAGATTTAAATATTGTATCAAGAGCAGCAGAAGGATGGCAGTCAAAGCAAAGGCCTGAATTGAATCACTTTGAGCAGATCATTTTTCCATTTCAGTTTGCAGATGTTTGTTTCCAAGCTACATGATGTCGTTTTGAAGGTGCCACAAGCTGCAGGCCCCGTGCTGACCAGACCTCATGAAACCACTTCAACTTAGGCTCCAAAGCTAGAAACGTTAATTCATCATCCTGTCAAAATAATGACATTCATTCATAAATACCATCCAATCTCCTCCACACCTGGCTGAGTCTTCCGTGCAGCCTAGTGAAACACACTAATTACACGCTGTCTCCGCCTGTCCTCTGGACAGCGTACCTCACCATATTTGAAAAGAGTAATGATATAGAACTAAAAACTGGGCAAACACCTTTAAACTTGGCAGAAGAACAGACAGGCCAGAGAACCCAGGAATGTTAGGTGCCATACTCAGTCCATTCGGCCAAGCACGCCTCTTTGAGCACCTTGTATTAAGACTCTTCCACAAAGCCTTTTAGGTGTCTTGCCCGTGCAAAATTAATTTAAATGTATCAAGCTGTTGATGATCTCAGTCATAGCATTTAGCTTGTATCCATGGCCCTCATCAAAAGTACAGCGTCAAACTATGATTGGTGCCTGTATGCTCTCACTTGGGAAAATGAACAGACAGACACAAGAAATATGATTTCCTTTCCAAATCCCTGTGTGGTAAGTAACCTACTTCAGCTGTACTCTTATGCTTCTTGCATAAAACAAGAAGCAAAGCCTAGAACATCCCAAATAAATGGCATAATCTTTTCTTTCTCCAGCTGAGTGACTACTTAAACATTTTAGGCAAAGGAATAGAGAAGGTTCCTTCAGACACAATTACCTTCTGCTCTGAAAGTTCACCTCTAAAACTGAGGATGCTAATTCAAATCCTTTTAAGCACAAAAAAAGAGAGATACAGATCTCCCATTAAGCATTATGATTAAAAACAGGAGGAGGTACAACCACGTTATCTCCCAGAGCATCCCAATCCAGTAGGCAATATCTAAGAGCATTCACCAAGTAAGGCTCAGATAAACAAAACACACCTAACATGCAGCTCAGTAAGGTTTATCTGTTCAGAAATATTAGGACTAATTGAATTCTAAAGATGGGCAAAAACAAGCATGTAAGTTACCATGGAAATTTCTTTGCAAAAATTTATGTTCTTCAGAATTTTAGATTCTTCCGGAGGTTAAGGAAAGATTTTGAGGATCCACATTCTGAAATGCAGTGCTTGGTGAAGCAGTAATGCAAAATTTAGGTCCCAGTATTTTAAACTGAACTAGTCTTAAGCACTGAGGCCAGCCTCTTTCTGCAGCATTTCTTCACGAGCATATGAATTCTGTTGAACTCGCAAAGGGCATAAAAACTTACTACTCTGTGTGCCAACCTGCCATGCGTTCTGTGGGCTGTAGAAACTGTCGCTTCTTTCTAGACTGACAGCCAGCCTGACCTATCAAGTCCAGGTTTTAGACGATATTCAAATACTCTTTCTTCCTTTCTGTTGAATTTTATTTGCTTACCAACCTTTAAAAGACCTGTGCTCATCCGTTACCACCTTTGCTGTGTTCTGGTAACACTGGGCAGTTGCAATCAGGCTGTGAAAAGGCTTTGCTCTGAAATGACCCATCTGCAGCCAAGCCCTTCATTAAGCAGTAATTCTGAATGGATTCCTGAATTTTAAAGCATTAAAACCAGACTTACAAAACAATTTCTCAAGGTTACATGGCAGATCAGAGACAGAATCTAACCAGAGTCATCCAGATCTCACAATAGATGTTAAAATCTGCATGGCATCAGCTTTCACGAATGTCCCTCTTAATAAGGTACAGAAAAAAAGAAAACTTGGAACTGACCTTTAAAAAATATTCTTGTTAACCGTTGTGGTGATAAGGAAGAAGTGTTTTTCTGAATGAGTATACTGTACCTTTAATGGTTCATTTGTAGTTCAGAATAAAATCTGAACTATTTGTTGTTCATTGTTGTTATATTCTGTTCCAAGGTTCATAATTTGAAAATTGACTTTGGGGACTTTTTGCTTGGTCTATTAAAATGATTCATGTTGCATTCAACATAAATTGTGCATACACAGAGGAGGTTTAGCACACGTATTCACAGTATAATAACTAAAGTGAATTTTGTACAAGCTGCAGTTTGTGGCAAGGATGCAGTATCATTTGTCTTAATTTTTCTTCAGCATTACATTAGGCTAGTGCATTTACATTTTCAGGTATGGCTAAACACTTTAAAACTTTCTTTTTACAGCATGAGTAAAGAGAGAATCAAATCTACATGTTTATATGATGTAACAAAGTAATGCCTTTTTACTGTCTAAAGTACACATGGATTTACTTTCCATTTACCTTCCTGCACAAAGGCAGATGCAAAGTGCATGAAATATTCACCACCTATGAATCACATAGTGTTCCTATTAAAAAGATGATAATGTTCTGTTTTACCTTTCAAACCATGATATGGTAACAGTCACTGTGTCTAAGTGGTTTTGTCACTCAAAACTACCAAAGTAATATACAGTAAGGTGTGAGAGTGTTTAGTGTTTTGTAAAACTGTAGGACAACCTAGTGACAACTAACCAAAAAAATTAAGAGCTGAGATATGATTTCAGATACTAGGTTCAGAAATATTTATTTTGCAAAATCTGAGTAAGTGAATTTGCCAGGACAGTGTGAATCACGGTAAATACGTGGAGGGTGGGGGGAGAGAAACCAAGATTGTAATCTAACTGTCACTCTATCTTCATTGAGTCTCAGAAAAAGTTCATCTGTTGTATGCATTCATTTAAAAACTAGTTTAATATTTCTAACATGGAAATTTTTGAGAAGATATTTCAACTTTCAGCTGTACTGAGTGTGATTTTTCACTATGGTTATATTCTGGTCTTCACTTCTGCAGTGCAATTTTCTGCTCACACAGATTTTTAGTATACAAGTGCCAATGCTTGAGGCTAAAAAGCATTCAGAAATTCCTATCTACGGACAAAACGTGTGGGCAGACAGTCTGGACAAATAGGTTTTGTGTACAAAAATTCTTGCGTCTTATAAGAACACAATGACCTGCATATTCAGGAACTGATCAATCCCTAGAAGTTAATGTTAGTTGGATATCAACAACAACAACAACAAAGAAAACCTTAAAAGCAAACAACTTTATTTATATAGAGTCTAACAATCTGGAATGGATTTTGCACAAAAACAGACAAGAAGTCATTATGCACTTAATATTGCATTATGAAGGAGCCAAGCTCACGTGGGAAGTTTAGCCAACACATTATTTTCTCTTCAGGATATGGAGAAAATAAACTTTTCCTTTTTTCTTTGTTTTTGATGGTTAAAGCAGTCCAGAATGATTTCTGGGATGTAATATAGACTTCTCTAATGCAATCTGAGAAGTACTTAAAATTGCAGTATACTTACACTGAACGTATTCTGACCATCAAAGTGGACCGAGGTGAACCCCACCTTCAGTAGAACAATAAACCTTCATGCCTGAATAGCAAAAGTTTCTTGCCATTTTGTACGCGCCCAACAAAGATAGTAACATAAAGGCTCACCTCAAAAGTGTTTTCAACCTTTACTTTAGTTGCTCTACTAGGACCTCTGTCATCTAAATATTTTATTCTCTAAGAGGAGATCAGTTAATAAGCCGGCTTCCACCACCCTGGCGCTAAATGAGCCTGACATCCACCGTAGAAGAGCTAGTAACTCCCACACAGACCACATTACAATAAGGGCCAAATTTTCAGCAGCTGACTGCTACTTTCTCTTTTTTCTAAGTAAAAAATCCCCCAAAACTACCACATTTTTCTAATTCTTCTATCAGTATCAAATAAACGAACAGAAACAAGTATCAGAAGACGCATAACTAATTAAATGTGCCCTGTTAGGCTCTACTAACCCAGACTGAGGATAAGCAGCTCCTATTGCAAGCTGGATAAGAACCACTTAAATATTAAGAGTTTGCTTTTTCCCCTTATTCACAGTCATATTTAACCTCTGTGTTTATATTTCTGTCAGTACACCATAAGAACAACCCTAGAATGAAAACCACCTTCTTCCACTAAAACATTCTTCCCAACTCCACGCTCAGGCTGTGGGCACACAAACAGCAAGGCACACGCCTGGAGCAAATCGCACCGTGGCACCTACGTACGATAAGCGGAGTGTCCATCTGAAGGGTGAAAAATGTGTGGACTGTGCAATAAAAAGCAGGCCTGGGCAAGGCTGATAAATGTCACCCGAATCCATCCAAGGGCAAATTTGCAAAAGCTGTGGCAGGGCAAACTCACTTTTTGGAGCTTACAACTTTTTAGGACTGGAACTATTTTATTTGCAATAGGCCAGCGTGTTTACGCATCCAAGGTTTGAGAAAAGGTAGTCTTACACTGCAATAAAAGTGAAAGGTTCACATGCTATCGGATAGTTTATAGCTACTTGGTATGTCTTCCCTTCATAGGCAGGGCTTAAGAGGAGATAATCCTAACAGATCACGTTCCATACAGTATTCCAAGACCATATATCTGCAGAGACCATTTCAGGCTAAAAGAAAAAAAAATAATAAAATAAAAACCTCTTGCTTCACAACATTTGTTCCACTTCCATCAAGCAGAATTTTCTCATAAACTTGTTTAATAATTACTATTTTAACTATAAGCAGTAAGACCGATATTCCAAAAGACTAGCTGAAGAACAATTAGGATAACAACAGATTTTATAAAGACTCAAAAATGAGAAGCACAAAGAAATATTTATTCTTGAGTTAAACATGGCACAGAAAACAGGAGTCAAAACACATCTTTCCCTAGTTTTTTTTTAATCTACAATAATACTCAAATTGTAGGACTTGTAATTTATTTTTACCAGCTCTGCTTTTATAAGGAGCATCAGTTTCCCATCACATTTTGAAATTACATAAACACTTATAAATATCTTGGAAATATATAAAGACCTTTATTGACTATATTATTAATTAAAATTCAGGAAATTCAGGTTAAAAGTGCAGTGCAGAAAATGAAACCCGTGCAGAAGCACTTAATTCCAAAATGCATTCAGAATCATAGAGATGCAGGTACTGTATGTGTTAAATCACATGGGGGAAAAAAAAGATAAAGTAAAAAAAAAAATTCTATATTTTAATCTTTTTGGGCAGAAACAAATTATCTTATTTACTACATGAATGGTTTCCTCAATTTGACGCCAATCTTTGTAGGCAACTTCAACCTGTCTGAATTAAACAGTCCGCAGAAGAAAAGACTAGATTATTTATATTACAGAATACTGTTAAAAAATAAAACTGAAAGATTACTTTACCATACATTGAAAATAAGAACATGCACATCACTCCAGCTTACAAAAATCTAATTTTACTTTTTCTGTTCTCAGAGAAGTTTGAAAAGTAGGAGACATGTTTACATATACACATATATATGTGTGTATGTATGTATAAATTCCCCCCAAATGGCCAGCACCTAAAAAAAGGAGAAATTCACAGAATTGTCTTGCATCTGTGTACTGCAATTATAAATATTGCAATCAGAAGATCCTTTGGTATTTAACCTCTTTATCTGCAATAACTGCACTGTATATATACAATATACATAAACTTCATATTTCATTCTATACCTCATAAATAAGTCTTGACTTATGCTTTCTAGAGAAGTCACATTTATTTTTAATACATACAAGCACATTGGAAAACAATCAGAATCGTAATAAATTGAAAATAATTCACTGAAAACGTGACAGTGGCCAGATGAAAATATCTCGGATAGATGAACATTTCCTAACATCTAATTTTCAGAGATGTGGGCAAAACAAATGAACAGTTTTAACTAAAATCAAACTTGCATTGTCCTCTCGTGTAACTTTACAGTTCATCAATATACAAATTTTACTAAGTCAAGGCCTAATTACACAAATACCCGCAACAGACAGTAATACTTCTTCATAGATATAGGTCTACCATGTATCATATTGTTTACTTTAGTATACATGACCTCCTGCACCGAATGCTTACACAAGCAGCTCTCGTGTACCAAAAAAATTTGACAGAATAGACAAAACTATCTGCATTTCACAGAAACTCACGGTCTGCTTCACTACTTGGTGTAAACTCCATTTCAAAAGGCTTAGGAGCCCCAGACAAATTCTGAAAGAGAAATATGTTCTTGCTGTGACAGAAAGCAGGAGGACAAACTCCACATGAAAATACCTGAGGCACCCTGTGCTGCGCTAGCCAAGCCTCCTGGCTGGCCAAGGAGGTCCTGTGTCCACCTGAGAAACCCTCGACTCTTCCCACCTTCTGCCAGCCACTGCCTGGCAAGATCTCCCAGGTGATTTCATGAATCACGACTTAAATTTGTTCCATGATTTGCCTAAGAATTTTCTTATTTCACTTCCTATTTTGATAGCAGCAACTACTAAACTACTGAAATTGTAACTCACTTGAAGACAAAAGAAAACTTTACAAAAAAGGGGCAACAAAGGAACAAAGGAGAAAGGATGGTTTTCTTTTTTTTCTGTGTATGCATTGGTTTTGGGGGGGAGCCTTCAAGAATGGTTTTACCCCTCATTAACCACAAGCCCTCATACTTGGACAACTGTTCACATACAATGAGATGTACCATCCATAGATTAGGAGGCCCTAAGTGCTTATACATTCTTCTTATAAACTTTACACTAGCATAATAATAATACTCTTTAGTAAGGGCTGTGATCTCTGTTTAACAGATGGGAAAACGAAGGCATAGAGAGGCCACATCCCCAGATGAAATCCCACAACATTTCCGTGGCAAAGCTGGAAACACAACCACATGAATGCCTGTTCCTTGTGCTAAGCAGCCGTCCACACTCTCTCTCAAAAACACATCCATCCAACTGCCTGGGACGCAACGGTGTTCAGCAGCCACGGAGAAGTATGTGTCATACCTAACGGAGCATAGAAAATGGGCCACCTTCATTGCTGGCATAACTCAAAGGGCTTGTACCAGTGATGAATTTAGGCCAATACTTCAGGACATGTGCTATATCATACTACCCAAATATTCTTTTATTCTGCTGATTTGAAGAGCGAGTCTATTCAACTTGTTGCTCAGAAGCCTGCATAGCCCTGTAGCAAAAAAAGGGTTACATCATCAGTACAATAAAATCATTTCATGACCTATTTGATCCAAAGTATCTCTTCTTAGTAGTGAAACATTTTAAAGAGAGAATTCTGAATGTCCGTTAAATGACTGTTGCAAAGACTGCATGAGAAAGTAAGAAAACTCACAATGTTACCCTCACCAAAGCCAAAAATAAAAGTCACGTGAGTATCTTGAGCATAAACCGAGATAACCCAGACATAGCTAAGTCTTGGATATCACACAACTGTTGTTGTCACACGTGCTAGGAAGAGAACATCATACTAAATTAACGTCTACTGCTCCTCTACTGACATGTTACTTTACATAGAATAACTGAATTTATATCAAAATTGAAACCACAGTAATATATTCAACTATCAGCAGAGTAAAATTGATCAGTGCACAAATAAGTAAACCTGAGGAAAATGTTGAGAAAATGCTACTGGCATTTCAGTTTTGTAGAAAAACTATTCTGAATATTTAAAAAGAGATGAATTACTACTAAGAATAAACTAAACATGGATGTGACACTGTACTCATAGCATAGGGTACTGCCAGACTTAACAAGCTTGCATGGAGCTACAGCCACTCAGGTTTATGACCACCATTATGAAATAGCTCATTACTCCTTGAAGAAAAACTTTCTATACAAGTGGTAAGAAAGAGGAAAGGCCAGGAAAGAATGCTTGAAGTATGCATAAAATGCTACATGTCACATACATGAAGATATTGCGGGACTTTTCAAGAAGATATTGTGGGAAAAGAACCTTCACTGCAACTTCATGTTCTTGGGTCATTCTTTGACTTAAATATAATGCATCTCAAAAAGGTGTAAGCTGCATTGCATCCGAGTACTATGTCCAGCCATTTATTTCTTCAAAACAATACACATGGAAGTGTCAAGGATTGTTTCTTCCAAAGAAAATTCCTTTTCAGAACTACCAATGAGTGCTTATACTAAAGGTCAAATTTGAACCATTCAAAAACCTTCAGTTCCAAGTGGATGAACATTCTTGGATACACAAAAGGCTAATATAAGCAGTCACTTTGACTAGAGTCCCATGGAAAACACTGGGTGACAAAAGCCCCTTACAGCAATCTGCAAGAAGGAGAAATAAATTAATCAAACTGCCAAACGAAGAAGGCTGGCTTTGACCTCCTTCTGATCTCATTACTTCTCTATTACCCTTTTGAAAAACATCCTCTTACAAAGATCACTAATTGAAGATTATGTGGAGGGGAATCGCACCTCTCCATCACCGTGGTAACTTTGACTCATTTGTCATTCTAATAATTCACTTCTTTTCTTTTCTGAACAGACAGAGACACTAATAGACTATCATCAGTTAAAAAGGCAATTTTTCCATTTAATTGCACTCATTAAATACTGCACTAGAACAATTGGAAAAGCAATACTCTCAATATTTAATCATACAATAGCAATAATGAAACATTACTTCAAAACAAACGTGGAAACATGTAGGATGACATAAAATGCTTGTTGTAACTTCTGGAGCATCAACATATTTTCTGGTAAAGACATTTGAACCTTATTTCCTTACTTTTTTTGATAATTGGGTATATGAAAGGAGCGGACTAACAGCATTGACTACAGCTATGCATTAGAGTGAAACCAGTGGGCAAAATCCTTCATAATTACCTCATCTCTCTTGCCACTGAACCATGACAATAGAAAGGATTTCATAAACCAAAACAGCGAGTCAGTGTATTTGTGGAAAACATTGAACAAGACTGGATTTGCACACTATTTTACTGGAACAAATTGTATCACTTAGGGATGTAATTGAAGATAAAAAGGTTAATCACACTGGTACAGTGACTGCAATGGGCACAGTCATCAGGTGTCTATTTGCCTGGGATATCTTATTTTCCATCTTCTACAGAAATCGTACATCTGTCTTCAGTGTAACTGCATTCCCATTATAGAAAGTTCACTACAGTTTAACTACTAACATAACATAGTAGGAGCTACAATAAAACCTTTGTGTTGAGGAGATGTGCAGAAAACTTAGCAGTGCCCGCTTCAATTTCAGATGTCACAATACACAATGGCTGTCAAGAAATGTTTCTATTTTTACTGCAGTTCTATCTATAAGCGTAAACACACAAAACCCAGTCAAGCAGTCAGGCTAACTTCACTGGGACTATTCCTGTCAATAGATACTACTTTATCTGTCATTTTCTATCTAGCTTTCCTATAGCACCAAATCATTTAAATATTTCATTTAGGATTTGATGAGCACAGTAATCAGGGTTAGTAACTGATATCCAAGCGCGCTTTGCCATTCTAAATTACAGCCTTTAAAACTGAGCAAGTTAAAATTTTTAGAAGGGAAACAGAAATACTAGAAAGCCGTTTGGTTTGAACTACATATTTGCAAGATACCCATTTCTCCCAACCACTGCACACACTGAGTAGTATCTTCACTTACGAATATTCCAGCTCAAATCAATCAGGCTATCCCATAGATACAATGCTCTGCTTGTTCAGTGGAAGAAATGAGGGGTAATCAGTAAAAGGAAAGAACAGATGTTTTAAAAAACAGTTATCTGGGCTACCTTAGCTAGGAAAAGATGCACGAAGTGTAGTATCTCCTTAATCAA
This sequence comes from Gymnogyps californianus, assembly GCF_018139145.2. Taxonomy (NCBI): domain Eukaryota; kingdom Metazoa; phylum Chordata; class Aves; order Accipitriformes; family Cathartidae; genus Gymnogyps; species Gymnogyps californianus. The sequence continues at coordinate 7,136,712 of NC_059482.1, forward strand.
TTATTTATTCAACACTTGCATGTGAGTAACCTTATTGATTCCAGTGAGACTAAGTGCTAGACCAATATGAAAGAAAATGACAGCAGGACAGGAAGTCAAGAAGCATCATGCAAGGCCAGGTCAGAAAGGCTAAGACGTGTAAGATAGTGGCATATTCAATTTAGGAGAAATTGTAATTGAGTTTTATTCTTCTAACTACAAATCTTAATATCATAAAGTTTTCAATGACAAATCTCTATGTGTAACGTTTTATAGTCAGGGAACAGTCCCTGAATGACTATAGTACATGAATTAAATATACAGTGATACCAAGGATCTTATTTATACATAGCTTTTAATATAGTTATTTATATGTTATTATAACCTATACAACTTGTAACTTGTTATATAAATTCTAACTTACATTATATTTAGCCATTACTCCTTTTAAACAGAATTTCACATCCCTTTAAAATCATACCTAACTATTGTTAAACTAGCAGCTGTTGTCCAGATCAGGAGCTGATGGACATCACATGAGTGCATACAGCAAGGAAAGAGCAATTCTGAAGAGCAGGTAACGGGGCAGCGGGGGTAAACACATCCTCCCATCATTCTACTGTTCTGAAATGCTCCATCATTTACAATGTTCAAGAGCAGAAGCGTAAGATGTCTTCATGGATTCTGTGATAGAAAGTGCTTGAAAAAACTTGCTTTTCTTTCACCCCAAAATCTCTCTAGCCAGCCAGTTAAACAAAAATAAGCAACACAAGATATATTCTAACAGAGTAAGTTAGTAAAGCAACATGAGAAGTTTAAATCATTCACAGGACCCATACATGAGGGCCAAAAACATTTGCAAACCCTACTGATTTAGTATAAAAAAATTATGCCTGATGTTAGACAAAAGCAGAGAGCAAGGCTAGACGAGGCTACCTAGACACATTTCAGAATTTCAGAGATAAGAGTATATTTAATCAGGGTTCTCCTCAGAGTTGTGAGGTATGTTTTTCATAACCTTTACTGTTCAGTACTCAAGTTGAACATCTAGACATAATGAGTCATAAATGGCTTGTATGAAAAGAGTGAGTAGTTATAATATACAAATGAATGATACATAATGACTATATAGTAAAAAAAGAGTGTCTTTTGGAGGGGTGCAGTAAAAAAGGAGAAAGATTTTGCAGAAAATAAAATTCTAACAAAATACCATAGTTTGATACTTAAAGTGCAAGTAAAGAATCCCCCATAAAGCCACAAAATACCATTATGCTCATTTAGAAAGAAAAGAAGCATTCATTTTCATTCCAGTTCAGATGTAAAATTGCCTGCAAGCATAACACTTGAACGCGTGCTTTTTCCTTCAGAACATGTTCTTGCACAAATTCCAGCTGAGGGTACAATCAGGCTTTTAGAGGGGCACAGGGAGAAGCAAGGAATGTCTCCCCTTGCACATGTGCTTTCCAGATTCATCTGTGTAACTGGCTTCTGCCTAATTCTCAGCATGAGAATAAGCTGTATGCCAAGGCTATCTTGTGGTTAAGAAAATGTAACCTGTTATGCTCCATTATCTAAACAGGATTGAAAGTGGTTTTTCTGACCCGCTCCCCCATCCTTCATCTATTTTTACATATATTAGAAGTAAAACCGGTTTTTCAATCTGTAATCCAATAACTGCAATATTCTAGGCTGTTGTCCAGCCCATGTGAAGCCCAGTTACTAAAAAGGATAGCCAGTATTAAAACAAGGAAATGATTCTCAGCAATGCAGTGCAGCATTATAAAACCTTCTTCACTTACATGTGCTTATTCTTAATGATACAGCAGTAATCTTTCATCTTGAGTGAATTCAACTTTTTTCTCCATATTGATTGCTTGTTTGGTGTTGAGATATGAAAATTTCAAGAAAAAAATTACATTATTACTGATAGACCTGCTGTATCAATAACCCCATCTTCATTCTCAGATTTTCCTTGTTTCAAGCCAGCAGATGGTAATAAAAATGCCCTGTGTTGGCAGATCTATACGTTCTCGCCATGAGCAAGTAAGTCAAGACACAAAAGGAGCGACAATCATCAGGCTTTTCATCCTCAGAACGTACTCAGTAAGAAAGAGATAAAGCACAAATGGACTATTTTCTTTACCCACCCATTCCAACATGTGTCAGACTCTTTTTCCCCAATATATGCATGCAAAACTCCATTGGGAAAGCAAAAATATAAACAGGTTGAAAATGAGAACTAACAAGTTTACGTAAGATGAGTCCACCGGTGCATATTAAATTCTTTAAGTGGGTGCAGCCTCCAGCTCTGACAGTACCCAAACTGCCACTTACTGAAGACCAGAAGGGCAGACCAAAGGAAAAATCATTCTGTACATATTCTGTTACTTACTCTCCCTCTTTAACCATCCTGCTATTGACCATCATTTGAGACAGCGCACAGGACCTGATGAATTTTCAGTTTGACTCAAATGCTGTACTTAGAATTTTAATACTAAAATCTCAAATGATAAAAAGCAGATAAAATGGCTTTATACCAGCCATTATAAGACTTTTATTCTAATGGTTTACTTTCATTCACCTTCAGTTTTGCATAGGCAGCCCAGAGAAATTGAGTCAATATACCTGTATGTACATAACATGATTTATTGTCTTCTCACTAGAGACATCAAGTGTAACCTTAGGTTGATGCTTTATCGATTCAATATCTATCATGTAAAGGATATAAAATTAGTTTCCTGTGTTTAAGACCAGTAGTCCACAAACGTACAAACTTGCCTTCCAGCACCTGAACCGGGTATTGTGGCCACAGTGTGAGCAATGACAAGGACTAGTGTCAGGTAACTTTAACTTAGAAATCAAAATCCTGATCAAAGCATGCAGAAATGCAGAAATTAATAGGTTGGGCATAGGAATTTTACCCATTCAAAGAAACTTCGGGAAAAAATGGACTACAGTCAAGCCTACTCCTCACTACTCAGTGATCATTGTGAATATGGCACATGACATATACCTAATGCATTTACAAAATATTTCTCATTTATCTAGCTACTTGCTTCCAAAGATTTCAACATTTAAAGAAACCTAGGCAGAACATCTAAACAACAACAATCTATGCACATTACGCATTTCAAAGGTAGTAAAGTTATGGCAGAGATGAATGAAATAACCTCATCAAAAGCTAAAGTAGCAGCACAGAGAGGAATAAAGCCTGCCTCCAAGAAGCCATAAATCCAGTCTCAATTCCTGTGTTCTCATCCCTCTCTATGTTTATTTGGCTAGAAGGGAGAAAAAAATTAAAACCTAATTTTTCAGAAGGACTAGTAGCAAACCTTGATACCAGCAGAAAAAAACAGGGTAATTTATAGAGTTGAGAGAAAATGCAAACTAGGTCACTTATGGTATAAACTAAGCAAATGCTACTATACGCAAAAAGTAGATCATATAATTTAAATAAATAAATAAAGCGCAACTCGACTTTTAAAGTATTGGTTTAAAAACAAACTACGGGGGAAAAAAACCAAGGCCTTGCATTCTTAAATGTTACAACTGATAAGACTTCAAACAAGTCATCGGTGGTCATAAACAGGCAACCACCCTTCGGCCCTGCTGGTATTCTTATTCCTTCTGAGGCACAGGCAGGAAATAAGGCAAGGAAGGAAAAAAACCTAAACTACATCGTAGGAAGAATAAACAAAGTAGGCAAAGAACGTATACACTCTGTGCAAAAAACATTCACTAGTAAGCTGATAAAACACATTTTTCTTCTTGCTCTAAAAGTGCTAGGAACTTCTGCATGGAAATGCTGAGAAAACATGACAATAAATACTAGAGAAATCTACAGACCATGCACCAGCTGTTTTCAAGCACAAGAAGAAAAATATTTATTGTTCTTCCCTCCCTTTCAGGTCTGCTCAAGTAAGTGGGCATTGAGATCCAGTTAAGTAGATATTTAACTGGGTGAGATAGGAGCCACTCTTTTTCTGGGTACTTCCAGACATCTCAGTTGTGCAGTGTGTAAAATATTCCACTTGTGTGACCAGTCACTGCAAAAGGAATTACAAGGAAAATTGCTCTTTTACCGGCATATGAAGGGAGAGAACAGGGAAGATGAATTCCCCATGTTCCTATAGATAAGAGAAACTACTGGGCAAAAGCGAAAGGGAAAGCTAATTACCGGGGCAAGCTTAGCCCCCCCATCACAGGGACCAGCTCAGTAGATAGGAAACTGCTTTACCACATGTCGAAGAGATCCACCAGTTCTTTCAGAATAGGAAAACCACTGCTAGAGCAACAGATTTTCTAAGTTAATGACCAAGGACTATATAAAAAGCAAGTGTCTACCACATTTAGATTAAATGAGACGGTGCATGCAACAGTTTTCCAGTTGAAAGCATGGATTAGTAGAACTACAACAAAATTTGTAAGCAATTATCTTTAAAAAAAAAAAAAAAAAGATATCAGACCACATTTTTCAGTCTCTTTAACACCATAGAAATAACAGGAAAATAAGAATGCTACTTGTACTTCTTTAGCCTTTCCAATAAAAATGTATTTAGCTGCTTTACAAACATCTACTGTCAAAACAGTCACTTAAATTAAAATGATAAGTATAGCAAAATAAGTAATTCAAGTAACTATATAAATCAGCACAAAGGAAAAAAATAAAGCCTGAAATACTCCAAACTTTCGGTCTACATTAATTCCCAATTTGCATGCCTAGAGTAGAATGTTTGCTGCAACTACACAGCCTGTAATAAGGACTCGGGGTCTGGCATAACTAGACTGTTCAAAAGAGACTATCCTTTTCTCAATTTACGATTACAGAAACAAAATATATAAATATTAAAAGATCCCATCTCATAAGATGCTGAACTCCTAGTGACTTTTAAATAAACCACTACGGGAATTCAGCTTTCTTTACAAACAAGACCCAAGAGGTTGCTTAAGGTCACAACCTCATTTAGTGACAGAAACAAGAGTTAAAATTCTGGAAATCCTGGTTTCCAGTCCTATGCTCAGCTTGTACACAAGCTTATCTCAGCTTAGATTTTACAACATAGGCAAATACCTTCATCACATGGAAGAACAAAAAAGCAAGTTCAGTGTTCAGACAAACTGTATTGAGCTGATAACAAATAAATCAATTTTGAGGTTTTTAGCTCCTTTATCAATAGCACTCTTACAAATCGAGAACTTTCTAACAAGAAGCTTTGACTGCTGACTATACAATTTCAACTTTTTTTTTTCAAGCGTGTGCCAGATTATGCTTACTGGTATAAAACCAGCATAAATTCACTTCCTCTGGATTTACACTGGTATAGCTAAAACCCGTTTCTTAAGTCAATAAAACAGGTTTAATAAAAAATAAATTTAAAAGTTACAGTAAAAAGAAAAGATTTTCCCATAAAAATGTGGTGATACATGTCAAGTACTACAAGTGAGGGTACAGACAGAAAAGATGTATTATTCTGAAATCAGAGGGACTAACTAGAATAATATTCTATTAAAGGCAAGTTAGTACATCAGAATTTATCCCTGCTATGAAGCTAGAAATCTCAAAATTACTTTTTAGTGGAAACTTTTTTTTTCTAGTCCCAGATCACCGATGACATATCTAGCTACCACAGTCTTCAGTACCCTGTGCAGCCTCCCCTGCAACCTCCACCCATGCACGCTCTTCTCTCTGGTCCAGGAGCTCCATCCACGCTCCTGATGGTTGGGCCCTTCTGTCCTTCCCTGAGCTATATTGTAGGTGTACCTGTCTTGAGCCCTGTCTTCTAGATGGACTTTGGACCTCTGCTGAAGCCTCATCTCCAAGTCCTGTCTCTAGCCCCACCTTCTGCTGCTCTTGCCTGGACGCCCTGGATGGATCCTGGACCTGAGTCACCCTCTTGCCTTTTCTGGGACTGTCTGGGGAACTCGTTATCACCACCCTGCTCAGAAGATGCTGTAAGACTGAGCCCTGGTGGGTGCCCTTGGCTTCTGGCTCACTCTCCTTTGTGAAGCAACCCTGCTTTTGCTGTGCCCTGGCAGTAGCATTGGAATATCTTCCAAACATTAACACAATACACCAACAATGTCGCTCTTTCTCAGCAAAAACCTTCTGTGGATCTTACTGTTCTTTTCTGGCTGTTGTACTCTTTCACTGTTTTTCAAGAATTCCCAGTTCTTCTAGGAGTCAGATTTCTGATATAATTCATTCTATCATCCCAACATGAAATAAAAACACATCTTCATTTCCATCCACACTGAGACCAATTCAGATTTATTAAGGCTTCTTTGATATTCAGTGATGTCTTATAAGCACTAAATCATCATGAAAGCTACATAAGTGAGAGCCTGCAATCCTAAAAAAACCCCAAAACCCAATCAAACAAGAAGTCCTCTGAGAAGTATACATCTCCTATAAAGCACAAAGCTTTCTAGAGTTCCCCAGAACAAGCATTGTACATCTACTGCTCCTCCTTTCCTCTTTGGGTGATCAATCACATCCGCCAACAAGAAGAAATGGAAACACATTCCGATCTCTGGGCTTCTGGGATGGCTAGAAAACCCACAGAGCCCCTCCTCTCATGCAAAAGTAAAACAATAACAATGAGAATGAGCTTCAGCTTCATAAGCTTTTAAGATCCTCACCCTTTAAGTGCTGGCCTTAACTTGTCCTTGGACTCCTTACACGCTATCGCTACATAATATGCTCCATAACCGGCAAGAGACAAGGTCTATCACTACATTTAAAGACAAAACACAGGCATGGATATATTTTTATTCAGTATTCAACAGCATATTAAGAAATTAACTTCTGGAATGCTTTCTTTGGTCCTCTCAGGAAAAGTGCCATACATCATTACTTCTACTTTTCATACCCAAGATTTTAAGAAACTGTGCAATTTTGTTTGAACAGAAAATATTAAATATAAGGGCAAAGAGGGTATTCACTGTCTCACACCATAATTGTCACCAAAAGAACCTGAGAGATGTTTGTGTTTGTAGAGGGTTTATCATACAGACTAATTGGAGGTTAAAAAAGCAAAAAGAACAGCGATAGAAGGGTATGTTTCTGTTTTCAAAACTTGGGCACAGACAGTGGATAGCTACACCTGTCAATCCCATGATATTTGGGGAATTTTAAGTCCTGCAAACCAGGCTGAACTTGTTCTGAAAAAAACTCTTGGCAAAGTAGATAGCCTACTGCATGTCACACATCCATAAGCCTACTTAGCACAGACTGAGTAACTTTGCATAGCCTATGTGTCTGTTCCTGGCCTGATTCCTCTGGCAATGTAGCCTGAGCAGTTTACTGAGGGTTTTACTTATTTCCGTTACAGTAAGAATACTTGGAGGATAACATGGCAAATGACGAACAGAGGACATACAGAGATACCAATTCCAGCGTACGCAACACTCACTTTTGCAGAACTTCAGATGCTCCAATGACCTTTTGATAAATCAGCAACACAAGGGCATTACTATTGAACAGAACTTACTACAATACTTACTCCCCTCCAGTGTAAAAGTCTGTATTTAAGCTTCCCTGTGAGATGGCTCAAAGTATTGGACACATTTTACATTTTTTTGTACTTAAGAGCACAATCCTTTCAAACCTTCACTGCAAGAAACTGGAATTAGTTCCTGCTATATCACAGAACTCAGAAGCTATTTTAAAGAATACTTTCATCACAGCAGAATCAGTTGCAAGTGCTCAAAAGCCTTCTAAGCATAAGACACTTTTTGAAAATTGCTCATAGATTTTGTGCTTGGTGGTATAATTAACACAGGATGTAAAATTGCCAAAATATCAGAAAGAGAGAGTCAGATATATTTTAAGTACTTCAGGAGGCAGCCCAGCAAAGCTGTTGATCCATCAAAAGATCAAACTGATGCTGAAAGCATCCTCCAGTTTACATAATTGTAAATCGAAGGCATGAGCCATAAAACAAACGCAATCTAGACAGTAGATAATGACTCTGATTTGGAGTGAAAGAGCATTGATAACTCTGCACTAGATAAAAGTGAAAGCTCTAGGAAAACTTACCTAGAAAGAGGTCAAAGGAAATTTGATGTTTAGCAGCCTTAGTTCCAGCCTGATCCGCCGTAACTAAACTCACACTGAAAACGGGACACTTTCGCAAATTAACATACCAAACAGAAATCTTGTCTTTGCTAATTTTTCGCCCACACCAAATAATCAAGTTTACTCTATACAATTGAGAAGAAAGCCATTCAAAGAGATTCTGGAGTTTAATGAATGGCAAAAAGAGGGGGTTGGTCAAATTTTAATCTGTTTGACCATGCAAACTGTATTGAATCTGATAATGTTCATGAGAGGTCTACTGAGGGACTTGCATCCTGTATGAATTATACCCAAGGCTCTTAAATTCATTTGAATGCATTAATTCCTAACCTAAATCACAGAAAAGTAATATACTGTTATTGTATTTTCAAATGTATACTGTAGCGCAATGCACAAACAGAAGAGTAGCTCATTTATATCATGTAGATTCATTAAAAATAAAATCACCTCCTAACTCTGTGTGTGTTGAGTTTTTAGTTGCAAACATTCATATTTCCCATGTGTAGGAAAGGAATAATTTTATACTTAGGTGTATTCAAGGCTTTGAACTTGATATACATGTAATATTAGAGAAGGAAAATAAAAATATAATGAAAGATTCTCTATTTCATGTGTTAGAAAACAATATGTTTTCCTCATTAAACCCTCAGATATAAATTCTATAAACCATGAAATTACCTTTGAGCCCTTACTGAAATAACCAGTTCACAAATAAATGATCCATGCAGGAAGAAAAGCGAAGATTAAAATAATAAGAGAAAGTTATATTTTTATATCAGCAGTCAGAAAAAAACAGAGAAAATCCCAAAGAACAATTACTAGTATAGACGTACGCAATAGAGATTCTACTTGAACAGGTTATCCTGAGCGATTTAATTCAGTCATATTCTGAGATAGCCATTAGTCGTATTTCCCAATATTACAAGGAATTAACTCTCACAAGAAATTAAGGCTAATTCGATCAAGGGAAATGTTTGCAGAGCTTTCGTTCCATCAGAGTTCTACCAACAGACACGTTTTTCCATCCTGTTGTAGAATCTGTACCTGAACAATTAAACATTGCTATTTGAGTTAGCCATTCTTTCTGCCTTCATGAGCATCCTCCCCAATTGTCCATTTCAGTTCTGCAAAAGAGGCTCAGTTTTTGCTTTGGAGAGCAAAAAGTTAAGAGGAGAGTTACAAAGTTGACTTCCCTGAAGACTGTCAGGCCAATTTTCCAAGAAGTAGCTAGCTCACGAGCACTTAATGCCATTAAAATTGATCCTACCAAAACAAAGGCAGATTGGGTTAATTGGGAAAGAGCCAGCCGGTGGGATTTGGTGGCCTTCATCATAGTTCACCATCAACAGCTTTCCCCTCAAAACCACTTACTATTCCCAGGGATGTCACCCCACAGGAATTATTCTCCATTTCTATCACAGTCCTCACCAGCCCTGCCCCAGTTTTCTCAGTCTCGCCCCATCACAAGGTGTGGATTTTCCTCAAAAGTCCCCCACATCAACAACGTGGCCACAACTCAGTTCTTTTTCTGGTGCCTTTACACGGCATTTCGCTACTTTGGGCACTTTGTTGCAGTCGGGTGCTGTTTTGTTAGGCTCAGTGGGCTTCCTAGGTGCGCAGCCCCAACTTGGTAGGATGATCTTGAGCCTTTCTGCCCAGCAAAAGCAAGCGCCTGCCTTCCCAATGCAAACACATCTTGCTGTCAAACTACAGGGATTGGAGAGAAGTCCAGATCCGAGAAGACCTTAGTTAACCTATAGAAAACTGAGAACAACCCACCATTTATTCAATACGCTACACTGCAGTTAAATAGGTTTTTAGGGGGGTTCTTCCTTTTTTCTTAAAGTATCTTTCAAAGCATTTTACCAGCGCCATGAGCAAAAGTAGATTTATTTTAGAGATACAGAAACTCAGGAACAGAAAGATTAAATTACTGCATTAAATTTGTTTGTTTTTCAAGGGACAAACTGCAGGCTCTCTGAGGATAGAAACACGAACAAGTAGCCCATGCCTTAAATATCTTCAAATCTAAATTTAAAAAAAATTACAGGCAAAAAGATAAGAAAATGTTTAGCATGTGAACATATAAACAGAGAGACCTCTTCATAATATGATACAGAAAGAGGGAGGGGAACTACCGAGGTGGAAAAACATAACAAGGAAAGGAGCGGAGAAAGCCAAGGTTGGAACTCAATGTGCCAGCCGACACAAGGGACAAAATACTGGAAGTGAACAGAAAGCAGGCTGATGGCATCATCAGTGACAGAGCTGGTACTGCTTCTTGCTTCCTGCTGTGCCAGCTTCAGCCTCTGGCTGACCCCTCCATTCAGCTACTTTCCCCCAAAAAACATGTGCTTGGGAAAGGCTATGCTGCAGGTCCCTGGGGAGCCTCTCATGCACAGCTTTGAGTCCATGGAGCATTATAGAAGAGAAGTCATTATGCTTCACTCAATTAAAACAAGGGGCTGCAAGCATAATTGCCTCTATTTTTTAGAGCTGCAGGGTACCATCCACACAAAACAATGGTGATTCTCCAGGTAATCGAGTGCCAAAGCTTTTAAGTCAAAACCAGCACTATTTACCCACCCTACAATAATAACAACTAACAACTCTTGAGTAAGATTGTGACTTCTGCTTGGAAGTTTAAAAAAAAACACCAAACAAACAAAAATAGGGAATTATGCACTGAAAATCCATCAGACTGCACCCATCATTCCATCAGCACTCTGAGAATTTAACGTCTAACTTCTCTATATTCACTATGTACTCAGCCTATTGCCATTCCCTTAAAGTGCAGTAGCAAATATAAATCACATGTTTTGGACTTAAAGCATCGAAAGTGGAGAAGCTTCCAATTCTTTATTTCATTTGGAAGTCTTTGACAGAAAGGCAAACCAGTATTCCTGAAAATTTACTTAATAAAAATAGTACTGACTCCTATTTCTTTTCAGTAATACTGAAAGTTTAGATACCTAATTTCAGGATGACAGGAAATTTTAAGACTGAATTACAAATCCCTAAAAACAAGGGCCTATATATTGAACACAGTGGCAAACTCTTAAACAGACTGGTATTATTAGATGTGCTTTAATACATCTACCTTTTAAACTTTGCACAGATACTTCCAATAAAACCAGCTACAAGCTAGCTCCAGTCATAAAGACAGAAATTTAAGTTAGCACATATTAGCAGCCTGCAGTGGGCAAATGTTCAAACACATTACAGTTTTAATAGAATTATAATTGTTGAACATGTTCAACCAATTAACCACAAATATTCTGTTTATCTGAGATGCTGCCAAAAATTGTGAGCTGCAGTCAAAATAACATGATACTGTAGTCCTTCTGCAAAGAATAGCATTAAATCAAAAGAAAAAAACATATGGAAAAAGCCAAAGCAAATATCTTATCTGATATTTTATAAATCGTCAAATACCATATTTTAAAAATTGTACTCATACAGATACAAACTGCCACATATATTTATTTGATAAATTCACATTTAAAAAGTTCATGTCACCTACTAAAAACAAGGGCTTCAGAATAATTTTCTGTGCATGTTTCTTTTTTGTCCAGCCCTCAGACATCAAGATTCCACAAAGCACAAACATAATGCAAATAACTGGGAAATACCAGTTAAAAGCTGCCGTGCCTTTAGCATTAAGAACAGAATTATTTTGTTGCCTGCTTTTCTGCCTCAGCTGCACAAATACAAAATTATTTTAAACAACTAGATGAGCTCCATCTTTTGAGGAAAAAAATATACCACTACAATTTGTCTTCAAGAAAGAATTATTAAAAACCCCTGTTGTACAACTCCTACTTAGACAATTTGCAATGCTGCAAAAGCACTTTTTTCAACGGTGCCCCCTAAATAATTAAGCTGTTCCTTTTACCATACTTCCTATATTACAGAAGTCATTTTCCTACAACAAATCAATAACTCATTCCTTATGTCAGTCATTTTTCTCCATTTAACCGAATGGACTTAAGTCCAACACTGAAAGTTAGATTACCTTTGAATTATGTGTGTGATTTAAAATTCAAAGTACTACACTAAGGAGCTTTTTAGAGTGACCACTCTACAGCCTCTTCATATAGACAATCCCTTACAGACCTTCCCGACAGATTTAAAGCAGAACAGCAACTCTGAAACAGTTAAAAATGTGAACATTAACAGGAAACGGCCGTCATAGACCAGAGTCAACACTTTCCTTTATTTACGGAATTAAAAAGCCGAGCAACATGCGACACTTACAATAACATCCCCAACACCCCCCATTCTTTCAGATTAAGTCATAATTGCATCCGATGGTTTAATTTAATCATACAGTTCAAGCAGCTTCAAGTGACCTTTTGCAGACACTATCAATTAAAAATTCAGTCCCACTATTAAAATATTTGAAAACTCTGCTTATTTCTTAAATAATTGAATCAAAACTAAGAACAAAGAAAATTAAATACTAAAATATCAATTTCTCCACATTTTGATGTGATAATTTCTTTATAATAGAATCTGTTAACATCAGCATGTAGTTTAGTCACAGGTTAAGGGAAACACTGGTACATTTTACATAAATTTATAGCATAAAATGTGTTCTTATTAGAAATGAATCACTGACAAGAGAATTACTGATATAGACAAGAAAAAAGATAATATATGGAAAATGCACTAATAAAAATGTTCATACTTGGTGCAAATTGTAATAAATTTGATAATACTAAGGAAAAAAAAATTCTAGAGGCAATCTTCAAACAGTGCAAGCCTGGGAAGCTTGTATCAATTTAATTAACCATCCTTTCTCAAAAGAATAAAACAATTTAATTTGTCGTTCTATATTAAAGGTATGGATTTGGTCACATTGCTTTGTCATCTGTTAGCTGTCTATTAATCTAAAGCACAAGTTGTTGTGACATCTGTATTCTCCAGAAGTAATAACCATCATTTCACTACCTCAGCTACATTCCATTTTAAGCTTTTCATAAAAAAACTTCACAGGCTGGTTTCCTACCTCTGATGTTTAACACCAGTAACTAATGCAGCCGGACACCCCCTATTGTCATGCACTGCCTAGAGTTGTCAAAGGTGAAAATTTTTGGTTTGAAAAAAGCGATGGCTTTTATTTTTACTCAGCTTTATTTTATTGTTAGGTTTGAGTTCCCACTCCCTCCCCTGAAATTAGCAATATAGATAAGCACATTGTGCCAAAATCTCTGATTTGGGTATATGTACAGCCAGTCGAATCAGAATTATTTTTCATGTTAGCACACCTTACAATCAATCACTGATTCCTGAGATGATATAACTAAAAACTGCAAAAATATTTTTTTAAACACAGAAATTCTCATTTTTCAGCCTTAGCATCATCCCACCAGACTCTGAACCTCAGCATTACCTGAAGCAATTAGAAGAAACCAAAGTGGCAAAGTAGGGTTAGGTAATGCTTTATCTTCAGCATTCTGGAAGCTCAGCAAGGCTTCCATTCAAAGCTGCTCTCTACTCCATTTCGGCTCAGCACCCTGAATCTGTTCTCGACCAGCTGCTGATGTTCCTTGTATTAAACTGAGAATTTGTGAGAAAAGCAAAACTTCCCGCTGTGTGTTAGCTTTGCATGAGAGCACTCGATCCTAAGTCGTGATACTCTTCGGATGCATTTTTGTAAATATTTCTCATTTCAGGTAAACATGGGGGGAGGGGGGAGCGAAATCAATAGATTAAGTACTAATTACAATTAGTACAACAATTACTTAAAAGCAAAATGAATACATTGTACAGTTTTGCTAACATCACATTATTTACAGTAATGTTTTACTGAAGGGACCACATACTATTTTCTGATTGTTTATCAGCAAACTGCTTAACTTCTTTGATTTTTTTACATAAGGAAGTAGAAAGAAAAACAGCATGACAAGTTAGAATGAATCAGTTAATTTTGTTATAAATTTATTTTTGATGGGGAAATCTTTGTTATAAAACTCATGCACTTGTACTGCTATCTTGATCAACTTATGAAAAACTAAGATTAAACAAAATTTTAACCATTATTGGCTGAATTATAAACAAGTTATAGGGTCCATTCTTTATACAGCAAGGCTGTAATTCTTCTGCATGTAGAGTTTTCATGAGATCAAAATATTATTTAGCTTTAAAACAAAAGGTCTGTTATTTTAGTTAAGTCTAACAATACTAGAAAGTAAAATTCCTCATCTGGGGCTGTAATATTTGCTGAAAAAAACCTACTTCAAAACATTAATCAAATTTTTCGCCTACTGGGCAGCCATATGGTAAAGCAGCATGTGAATCTCACAAACTTGCTGATCTTCTGTAACTGGGTGCTATTAATTACGCTTGCTGCATCCATCTCTTAGATTTTCGCTTTGTGAAAAAAGTATTTATTGCAACAGCTTTTACAAAACAAGGGAATGAAAATCACAATTGATTAATGAGCTGAATGGAAATATTTCCGTTAGCAGGTTTTTCAAATGAATAAGGATTAATACCATGGGTAAAAATGAACCCTAGTTGTGTTTCCCCCTCACTTTTTGTTTGGCGGGGGAGGGGGGCTGCCTTAGCAGGAAGAGGGTCTCATATGCATTATTCACTGCATCGGCTTTAGGTAATAAACAATAAGGTTTAAACTAAATCGTTAAATACTATAAAGGCTGAGGACTTCATGTGTTTTACTGCTAAATTCCTTACTATGAAATTGAATTGTTACACAACTGCAAATCATATTTGGTTTGGGGTTTGGGGTTGTTTTTATTTTTCACATATAACTAAGAGTTTTCCTGAAATCCAGAGAAGCAAACAATTCAGAATGATAGTCTCCATTTTGACTTTAATTCCTCAGGCCACAGCACTGAGGCTGTTTTGGGATCTCAGCCATAAATCTAGTTAATCATAAATTATGGCTAGAATATAATCCTTGACTCTACAGCCTCGTGTGCCAGGGAAACGGACTCTCAGGAATCACTGAAAGAAGATTGTAGGGGTTGGCCAGAAAAGCTAGGAAATAAGTTAAAACTGTGTTACTTAACCTACAAAAATCCCAGCCCGGGGAAAGGCGATGTGATACAATTGGTCACTGTACACGTCCAGAGTAGCAGAAGTCATGGCACACCTGTGAAGATTTGCCATATCATATCTTCAAGTTAGAAAGGATGATTTTTCTTGCTCTAATCTTCACATTAGTCTGCTCTACAAAACTAGCTTATTTCAACATTTGGCAGAGTGCGTGAACTTCATCCTAGGCAACAAGGGCAATAGTTAGAAGAAAAAGGTGAGGATTAGTTCGTGAGAGGGACCAACGATGCTATCAAAAGCATAAAAACCAGACTCACTCCTTGTTTTCACCCAGTGTAAAAGAATGAGACAGACTGATAAAACAAAGCAGCTCTAACCCAAAATATTCTGCATATGTGATTCATCTCCTCAGACTCAAGAAAAAGAACAAGTGTGAAGTGAAATACCAAATCAAATAATTTTAAGAAATAATTATTATTCTGAGTAGTTTCCCCTCAAATAACCATACTGGCAGCTTACTGCAGGTGGAAGAAAGGGAAACCAGTCTCTTGCATATAGATCTAGGACCTGCTAGAGTTATGATTTATTAAAAAGGATCCACTCAAATACAGCAACTTCATGTGGAAGGAGACAAAGAAACCTTTGCAATAAGATAAATTGCCGAATGATTTAAAATATTACATATTTCACAGACTCTCAAAACACAATACTCAGATATGCAAGGGAGTCACTTCTGTCCTGCCAAGTCACCTTCCTGAACTCTGGTGTAAATCCCCTTGCCTCCCTAAAGTCTTTACGCTTCTTAGCTTACCGAAATTTAAGCAGGTAATAATCAAAATGGTAAAATATTTAATTACCAGCTACTTCAAATTACATGGCCACCCACTGGATGACATTTCATTCATCCTAATGTATATATCTGTATGTATAAAGAAAGAACAGGAGGGAAAAAAAATCAAGTCAGTTCGAGTGCTAAACCAGCAAGAGAAATTTTGCATTAAGAACAAAATTTAAATAGAAGGAAACTATATTTTTAAAAAAACAAACATATGCTACTCTGAGCATGATTCTTATTATAGAATAGAAACTACAGAAATTATGGCAGTTTCTAAGTCTTATTACTCCTTTTTTTTTTCCTTGTGTCATCCTGACTCTAACACAAATTACTATCTTTATAAGCAATGAACAATAAGACAATTCTTGTGATTAAAAAGCTTGCAAGCTCTACACCTTTAGAATGAAAAAGCATTTTAAAAATTAGTATGAAACCTTTTAAACAAGTTTTAATTAGTGACCCAAAATGTACGCCATAACTTTTCGTCACCTCTTGGGCGATCTCTAAACCTCTCCCGCATACATTGACTGTCTGCTTAAAAGTTTAAAGAGCTAACAAAATGTTTTAACGAGATACAAATCTCAGAGATCATTAATCAATATGTTCAATGTTATTTGTGATAATTCATCATGACATGATATTAATGGGTTACTGTACCCTTCAGAGGTGAGATTAATGCAAATGAGCAGCCACAATTAACTTTACTGCTCCCAACTCACAGGAATGGACAGATGATTATAAATGACAACTATATGTCAATTACAATATCCAATAAAGTGAAGCTTAGAGGGCAATCTATCTACTTTTTATAGTTCTTGCTTGACATAGCTGAATTTAGCTCAACCCACTGTTGTCACAGGGTAACCACTGCTTTGAAGGAGGGGTCAAATTTTTAATTTTCTATTTCTTCAGAAGGAATTCAAATTGTGCATCTAAATGCATTGGCTGAAGAAGGAAAGCTGCAGGAAACCAAGAACAGATGTTGCTTTCTTCATCAGCTGAAGAAAATTGTACCTGTTCTTAAATTGCAGCAGCAAGGCCACAAAGAAAATAATCTGTCCTGCTGTGTAATATATTTATTCAATTAAAAAAAGACCCAACATATTAATACAGCAATCGGAAGGAATTTACATTTGGTAAACTGCTTTGTCACACATAGGATGCTAAGTCCACTCAGGTTCAAGATGCTGAGTGAGGTGTAGACTGGTATGTGCATTTTTGTATACAAACAGATATTGTATGATCGCCTCTTGAGCACCAACGCTTCTGTAGTGAAGAGATAAGACTTCACAGAAAAAAAGCAAAATTTCTAGTGACATCAAAGGAGCCAGAAACAAAGACTTTAAAAGTTCATAAACCAAACAGCTGGCCAGATTGAGGAAATTCTGAAAACATGACAGGTACAAAATCATAAGATACCTCTGTAAATGATATATTTACAAAAAATGGGGAAATCAGCTCTGATAACAATGCCCAGATTCTAGGCTTACTGCCCTCTACCAGAAAAAAAAAAAAAGCTTCAGTGATGATAACAAGAGAAACACTGGTCAAAGCATTGTAGGAAGCCATAGAGAGAAACACCATAAAATAGGTATTTCCTGTAATTTTCAAAACCTTTCTTTGTAGCATCTTTCCTATGTCTTACGGCCAATTAGCCACCACAATGCACTTGGACAACTCCTCTGCATAGGGGCCAGAGATGTGCCCTACTGTTAAGGATGGCCCTCAGCGCAATAACAAATACTACCGCTACATTTTACGTTTACTCATTAAACTTACTCAATGGGCCACCTGCAGTTATGACTTTAGCCCTTCAACACATCTGTAAACTTCAGCACATACTCAGTTGCTATAAATCAGATACATATGATTTCCAGAATACGTTAAACCTGCAAGGTGTTTTCAGATAAATCAAGAATCCTTGAGAAAATAGTGGAACAACTTATCCCAGTTGTGCAAGGACCCCACTGGGCACCCAATTTTCTTTGAGAAAAATAACTTAAAGGAAGCCTCTTGCTTTCTATTTCACTTCCTCCACATAAATAATTTGAAATTTATTTTAGCTATAGGTAAAAGAAAAATATTGAAAAGTTTTTTGTGATTTATTTTTTGAATTATCTTCTCTTTCCTTATATATCCATCTGAAAAAAGTGCTAGCTTTTGTGGCTTCTGCTTTGCTTTAATTCTACAATGCAAGTTGCACACAGGCATTGCAGCCTATAGATACCTACTGAAATCAAGGGAGAAGATAGTGGAGGGGCAGGGTATGGAAGTACCTCACAACGTGCATTGGCAGCTCCGCTTGGAAAGCGTTCAGTAAAAGTCGGTGGGAGTTTTGGCTAAGTAATCTTTTAGGCACCATTCAGCCAGTTATATTAGTGTATCGCTAAATTTTCATCATGCAAGTAGTAAGAACATGTAAGTATGTTCATACCTCAATACTTTGCTGAAGGACAGCAGGGGAGTTCCTGATCTTCTTTAAAGCTATGTTTTCCAAAGCATCTCTCTCATCCACCTCATTTTGTTTAATCTAATCATCGAGAAAAATGGTTTTCAACCAAATAAAACTGCTGACACCATTATCATCATTTTCAACGTGGGGAAATAGGAGAAATTCTTTACTGCTTCCAATATGGATGATAATACACATTTTTGTGACAATATTTTGTCGAAGTCTTGACACATTCTGAAAAAATGTGCTTTTGAGAAGAAACAGTTTCCATGCTGACCTCTAAAAAACTGAAGTCTGTAACTACCCCTTAAAATAACTTTATGATAATTAGCCTCAGAGCTAATATTTTAACTAAAAGCAGTATGCCCTATACATCCTCAGCAATCATAAATTCATCAGCAGAAATAAAGTTTATTCCATAAAAATAACACACTACTTTGAGCACAGACAAATACCAGATAAATTCATAATTTAAACTATGTTCATAAAAGACAAGGATTTCATTTTGGATTTTTTGGTTTTAACTAATTAATCAACAAATTTGAGTTGGCTAAATAAAACCTCTTCCAACGCCTCCTATTTAATTGCAGTTTGGCACCAACAAATATATATCAAAATTATAGTATCTCCCTTGACAGGAAGCTCCTTGCTTCCACACACAGTTATGGCTCTCTGCAGAGTAACCAAGAACTGCTGACAACCTTGAACACTGCTACAACAATATTACTATACTTGGCAGAGAAGTACCCTTGCGGCAAGAGAAAAGCTGTAATTTTAACTGTCACTTCACATTACACTAGATATTATTTCACTGTATACACACACACACACTCACAAACTCTTAATAGACTACAGTTTTCTCACTGCCCAGCTCTTGTATTATAAATGACAATATAATACTGTTGACCTACCGGTAGGATCGCTAATAAAGCTAACATTTAACATCACTGAAAATTTTCTTTTAAAATACAACCATCATAAATTTTCTTGTCCTAGTCATCTCAAATTGCTTAAGTAGCTTAAAGTTATTTAATCTATTTTATTATTATTTTCAAAAGAAAGAAAATATTTGAAAACAAAGAGAGATTATAATTCAGTTGAATTTTGAGAATATGCTCTTAAATGTTTGAATAATTGCTAGTGTCTTAAACATTAATACCTTCATCCACAAGCTGCTTTGGTAAGAAAGTGATTAGTATACTCAAAAAAAAACAAAAACAAAACAACAAAACCCTTTTTCTAGATTTCCAACAATAACATAGGTACAAAGGTAACAATATGGGATAAATAATTGGGAGTCAGAAGTATAACTATCTTACAGACTTCCTCTCTTGGCCCCTTTTCTGTACCTAGGAAAATGAGTATGGGAGCTTTTAATAGACAAAAAAAATTAATTTGGAGCACAGGAGTATACAGGACAGAGCCTCTACTTTAAAATGTTAAGGAGTACAAACCATTCTGCTTTGAAGATGCTTTGTGACCTTATAAAAAGGATATTTGGTTCTTTTAAATCAGATCCAATTCTAGAACTCTAAAATAGGAGTTTACACCAAACTTTACCGCTTTATTTTTTATGTGCTGCATATGTTCAATACATAGACTGTCTACTGATTTTTATAAAAATTGCAGGTACATATTCAGAATTTGCACAGTAGCACTGTGCATTAACAAAAAAATCTCAGTGAAATATGGCCACGATGAGTCGCTATAGATAAACTTAACTTTCTAGAAATCAAGTTATATGTTTTGGAATGCTCTTACATCAATTCACTATACTACAAGCAACTCCTATGGTTTTGTTAAATGTAAAACAATATTTAATTAAGCAAACTGGGTTTAAATAGACCCAAACGGCACCTGGAAACAGTCATTTAAAAAAAGCATCGTTCTGATTTTACTGTTGTTCAGGCATATTTTGCTTCTACCCTTGTGTTACTGATAGAGTGTTTCAAATGCATTTAGAAAGACACCATCTCACTTGCGTTGTTTAGATAAGGAAGCATCACTGAACCTCTTTGCCCTTCTCCAATAAAATGTATCAAAAATTTCAGTACTGTCTGCTGACCGCACCACATTTAACAAGATTCGCAAATGAACCCAGAGTAAGTTTCCCACTGTGACACATTAATAATAAGTTCCTTATCCCATCTATCCCAAGCCATGAATATGTAATGTTATAAAATGAGTCCTTTTCACACAACAGAACCTCAGACGTGAATAAATAAAAACTATCCATCACAAGCCTGTGAAAAATTAATGAGAGTTCTGAGACATAAGAAAAAATTGGTTACTGAGATGATAAGGTCCAGTATGTAAAAAACTATGTTCCCCACTAGCTGTAAATTTTATTTTAAAACTTTACAAAAAGAGTTAAAAAAAAAAATCTTTCTATAGCACATTTACCATAAGAAACAGAAAAGAGGAAAATGCTTTAATGGTGAGACATATTTCTAAGTAATCCAGACAGCATTCAGAATCAGCAAGTGGATCAAATACTGCCGTAACAGGGAGTTACATTTCCAGTTACAGCAAAGTTGTAACCTTAGATACTTAGAAACAGAGTTCCTGTTCCATTTCTTTGCCCTTTGGAATGGAAATTCGTGATGAAATAAGGCAGTATATCTCCCTAAACTTCATTTACTTGGATAAAAGAAGAATGCATAGAAATAAATTATTTTCATTCATGTGAGTGTCTCTTTACTCTACCAGTGAAGGCTTTAATCTCTCGATATGCAGTAATGTGTTTTGCAATATGAAGAGAAATAAGAAAAAAAAAACATTTTCAAAAGAGTCAAGCTGCCACTATGTTTATTAATACATTTTCCTAATCTTGCCCCAAAGATCATGTTGATGTCTGAGGAGTACAAGTGCTGTGCCAGGCCTACTCAAACGACAACACCAAGAAATGCTGGAACTTTGTCTTCAGACAGGGAAATGAGCAGATAAAGAACAAGAGGTACTGCCTAAAGTCCTTGAAAGACTTTCCTCAAGACAGACAGCACTTCTTAAACTATTCTACCAATGGACTTCAGAAAAGATTGTGTGATCTACAGTCAATTTTGTGAGTGTTAGCCGTTTTAATGCCTAGCAGCTAAAATGAAAATGATGCCTTGTGATACCAAACTAGGTCGCTTATTTTTCTCCAAAATCTGTCTCTGCTCACTCAGCTCTCTCCCATTAACTAAGTTTCTCTCTTATATTCCACCCTCATTCCCACACCTAGAATCTGAGTTTCTCCAGGTTTGGCCTCCCAAACAATTAACTGTTTCTCCTTCGTTTCTTAATTCTGACACATAAAAAAGTGTTTAACTCCTCTTTGTTTACTTCAGTGACCGTGTTCTGTTAACATATCCCACGCTACGCTGGGCGTATTTGAACATGCTGGACAAATGTAAGGTTTCTCCTTTCCCATTTGGTGCTTGTGTATGAAGCGATGAGATCGGCAAGCGCGTTACTGACCCTTTCCTTAGTTAACAGGACAGGAAACCATAATGAAAAAAGACAGTAGCAGAGCCCCCCTCCCTCCCCAGTGTACAGATTAGATTTCTCTATCAAGGAGTGGCTTCATCACATAAAAACCTGATCGAGCAGGATGTTTTATTCTTGGTTTCTTGAAAGTGGTTATGTCTGAAAGGATGGCCTCCAGAGTGCTGTCAGAGGTGCCTATCTACAAAATAAATTACCTTTTGAAGTCTGCACTGAGAGTGATTGAGTGACTGTGAAGAATTATTTATTAGTATTAAAATGCCAGTGGATACAGTTAAGGAACTATTTTTTCTACAAAACTATCATGGTCTCAAAGAAGAAAGGGAAATATGGCACAATCCCCTTAGACTGACGATTTTGTTTGAGGGAGGAGCGGGTCCCCTCTACAAGGCTCTACAAGAGCTCAGTCCCTGTTCAAAATTCATATCTTCCAGACAGATGGCCTGACTTTCTTTTGGTGTGCTCTTGGTCACCTTTGTCATGACCATTTGTCTTTCCTCCATTTAACGTTACAAATGCAGTAACTCTCACACGGCGAGAGGGGGACAGAAATAATTTTAAAAAACCAACCGAACAACAACAACAAAACCAAACAACAAAACAAAAACCCTAGCACAGTCCCATTACCATAAAGCTTTTCTTACCATGATAAAAAAAACTGCAGCCAAATCATTTCTATTACAGCTTTTTTGTGTACTGTTATTGGGAGCAACACCTAATAGGCATTATTAACTAACTCCTCTATTTTAGAATATCTGACATTTAAGTCCTTTGGTTTGCATTCAGAACTAAGGATTCTCCCACATTTTCAAGAAATTCTTATTAAAGTTTTTCTCTCCCCTTTTTACTCATGAAATTTCACAGTCTCTCAAATATGTTCACCAGACTACTTATAAGACCTTGCTGCTTAAACAGTTATTAGATTTCCTACTGTGCCAATGCAGCTGAAGATTTCTTTCTTAAATACCCTTATTACAGGCTGACCTTTCTTGACTTGATACACTTATTTTGCAGGGGAAGAGCCTTCAGGTCCATAATCAGTCCGGTCATATGCCCACCATACCTATATAGGCACGCATGGCAAAAGCCTGCTAAATATCTTTGACATATATTATTACTACACCTTGAGGTCAACTTACATATCAACTCCAGTGAAGAAAGGCCAACTGAGGGTTGATTAATTTTCAGACAGATTTTAACCCTTACCATGTCCATCACCATATTTGAGCAAAAGACATTGAAATATGCTTTTTATACTGAGGGAAAAAAAAAATAACAGACACCGCTGTTTATTCTTGGGTTCTGTAAGTCACAACAGACAGCAGTGAAGGACAACCAGAAAGGATTTCAATATGCTATTTCCATCTGAAGAGTAGCAGCCCCTGTAATGCACTTCCTATGCTGCTGCAGCATCAACGTTGCTCTATATTTTTATGCGATCTATATTTTCCCTTGTTTGGCACCACGGTGGTTGCAGTTGGCAGTGCAATAGATGAGTGGGCAAAGCATGAAATTAAAAGGTATTCTTCCTGCATAGTGCTGACCATGCAAAATCTCAGCCAATAACAGCCAAACCCCAGAATGTTTATTTTTAAACTAGGGCAATATACCATTAGTTCTCAAGTTTAATTCAATTGATTTTCAAGCAAATAACAATAAAATTAACCCATAGATAGGACAATCTTTCGGTGATGGATGAGAGTGCTATAGCGAAAACCAAACCTCAACACAATGAATTCTCCACTGTCAGACAACTCCCCCGTGGGCAGGCCAGGCAGATCTGGACAAAAGCGATTCTGGGGCCAAAAGGAGTTCCCCGCTTCATCACCTCAGCAAAGATGGATTCCACGACCTTCTGAGAAAAGCCTATATATAATTTTTGCTGAATAGGCCCCTCAGTTAACAGCAGAATCCAATTTGTAATTTAGCCTTAAATGTACACTCCACAAAAAGCTATCAGGTAAGAAAAAAAACTGACATGTAGATAAAAATGCTTTTTGACATACGTAAGTAAAAATAATACTATGGCATTTCTCAAATTAGCCATTTGAAGTGTGCATACACTGAAGAAGTTTCAGTGTATAAGCATTTATTTTGTTTTTACATTTTTTGGACCAAGAAAATATTTATGAAAAGAATAATAAATAATTAATTTTACTGGCTGCAAGCTGGGATTCTTTCCTGGTTAAACTATATGCAGTGAAATGGCATTTAAATTATATGAGAGAATTGATTCAAATGGCTTCCATTAGCAATTTGGCAGGCTGCTGTGAATTGCTCCTAATCAATTTTAAATAATGCTATCCTATCTGCGAATGGAGGCATCCTCATGTTAAACATCTCCACATTGCAGAACTGTAAATCAGTGGCTAAAATACAAATTTCTTCATATCTTCTTATAACTCATTGTGTTTAACAATGTGCCATCAGTGAAACTAATGCAGAATAAAATAACCGCATGTGTCCTCAGAGAAGTGTTCTGGGCTCTAAAGGTTTTCTCTTTTATCTTATGTTAATGAATATTTCAAACTAATGTTGTTCTAGGCCATTTTACAGTACAATCATATCTTAATTTTGCTTGAGATTTTATCAATCAAGAGTAATTAGACCTATTTGAGCTGTAAATATTCAGCATATATGTAGCATAACCATTTGAAGCAGGTGTGTTTGTATTACGAGAATTTTTATTGAAAATAAGGAACACTGCAAAAATGTCAGCATTCAGAATTTTCTCCTTGTTGTCTCTAGTTATTGTTTAGAGGAGACATATACAATTTCAGAGCAAGCTTTTTTCCTGCAAAATCTTGTATGGCACAAGTGAACAAATTCTACTTGTGACAATCTAACATCTCCTTTAAGTAGCACGAAGGACATGCTTTTATGGTGGGCATAAGACGACAGATACAGAAATTAAACCATAGCAGTTTCCATTAATCTAGGCACATTGTTCAAAAAAACCTGTTAATAGATTTATAACAATATTAAGTGTGAAACATCTTAAATTGGCAACAAAATCTAACCTATCATTTCAATATAATTTTTCAGTTTGACTTCATATACCATGCAAGAAACATGGCTGGATCAGATGCTGCAAAATTATGAGATGTGAACTCAGTAACAGAGTTTCACATGGCCACAATCTTCATTGGTTTGATATGTCTGGCAAAGTATGTACTAATATGTGAGTCAGTAAGTGTGTGTGTGTCTCTCTTGGAAGAGAATCTCAAAAAAGCTTGTCCTGATGGTTTCAATGATTCTGGTGCTCAGAAAGTCTCTCTCCTTAGTCTGATATCCTTGCAATGTCCAAATCTTAATGGATCATATTTGATACTGAGTCTTTCAAAGAAAAAAAACAAAACAAAAACAAAACACGTTCATCTTATACACAGATGATTAAGCCTTGGTTCAGAAAGCTTTTTAAATACAAGAAACAATTAACATACTAATGGTAGCAAGAACATTATAATGAGACAAAACTAACGAAATAAAATGGAATCCGTTTAGAAAGTATTGTTTAAATGTGATCTGTTTATAATTTAAATCATCTTCCTCATAATGGAAAAGTATATAATAAACTGCCATAAACCAGTGAAAAAGCAGATTCAAAACCAGTAAAAAAGCAGATTCAAAACCAGACAAGGAAATCACATTTTGTGGGCTGGGGAGACCTGGGGAGAGAGAACATTAAGTGCTTTTTGAACATGAAGAAAACAGTTCTTTAACACACTGTGACTGCTAAAGTAAATCAAAGATTCACTTTACAAAGCAGTAAACATGGTGACGAGGAACTACTTCCAAAAGCTCATAAAGCAAAGTGCTGTAAGTAAATAAAGCCGTCCCACACACTTCCACCGTTCAGTTCTGAACGTAAAAGCGCGGCTTTCAAGAATCAGAAAAGTTAGCATGAGTTATTGCACAGGATGCCTTTGCTTATTTATACTCTACCACCCCCCTCTCTGACTCTTCCAAAAGAAAGTGTGGAAAAATAGAGGATGAACAGGCAGATGGAGCTATACAGGCGAACAGCTGATATTAAGTAACGCTTAATTCTGCTACGTTCCACTTTTAACTGAATACACAATCTGGTCAGTGAAGAGATGCTATTGTGTACTAAGGTTTAGGAATGCATATTATATGCCTATAATGCTCAAATTCCACAGCACCTACACAAGAGAACTTGATGGCTTCCCAGATAACTGCAACTGTGCATGCCCTTGAATGAAAGGGGCACCCTTCCAAGTCCAAGGCTGAAAAGATATAGCTGTACGGCAGGCCAGAAGTCTGGAGATGAAAGGGGCTATAGGTAGATAGGGCTATCTCCTCCGAGGACTAACAATGCCACCCCTAATGAACAGCTAAACCCGACTTAAAGTCAAAAGGTAGGTATTACTATACTGTAACATTTTCATGAGCTAATCTTATCCCCAAATCATGCTTAAAATACCCAGGAAATAAGGGATCTGTGCTCATTTCTCTCCTCTGCCTGAGGGGGCTAATATAACCTGCACAACTCCCAGGAATCTATTCCAACCACTCAGCTATAGGTCATTCTGCATGTGGTAATACTTCAGCTCTCTTGTTGAAGTTTAGCTAATGTAGGGGGAAAAAAAAAAGAAATATTTTTTTAAAAGTACAGCTAAAAGATAGTACACACAAAGCAGCTTATTTCCAAACCTACTTTGCTCTGACCCTGCAATGACAGTTCTTAGCTTTCTGTTAGGGCTTGAGATGTACAGGGCACAGTATCCGCCTCTGCTGGCGGAGTTCACTCAGCACTTGGAAGTGAATGCTGCTGATAACAGTGATACCACACGTGCCACTGCTCGTATCCAAATGAAAGCTGGAGAGTCTGTGGCTTTTGGCTCAACAGGAGTCCTGAAAAATTCTTCTTTGGCACCACAAGTGTTTCTAGATTTCACTTAAACCAGACAGCAGATAAAACAGTCTAGCCACTTATAAAAAGGAGATGACCATCACTGCTTCCTCTGGATTCAGTTGAAAAAAAAAAAAAAAAGGAAATATCTTCTTCATTCTTTCAGTTTGTATAGCCATATTCCTGAGCTAGCTTTAACCTTGTTTTCAAATCAGTAACTACAGAGTCTCAGCACATCAATGCAAGCTAGCTACCCAAACCTTCCACCTTTCAGGGTCCCATGCAAGTTCTGCAGCCTCCACTGAACCCCACACTGCTATGCATACATGACATAAGCCCCTCTTCAATTCAGTTTAAAACTAGTTGAAGTACGTCCCCATTGCATGCACTCACACTTTGTACCATGAACAGAGCTTAACAGAAGCTCAGCAATGGAATCTGTGGAGCCACAACAGCCACAACATGCTGCTACGTTGGAGCCACACGCAGGTTTTTATTATCTTTTAAAATATACCACCCCTGAAATACTTCCCCCTCTCATTTTTTCACAATTTAAACTTCAAATCTCCTGGACACATATTAATTGTACCAATTGTTATATGAATCCATAGCTATCACCTACTCTCAAAATTTTTTTTATCTGACAGCAGGGATGATACTGTATCATCTTACTGTAAATTAAGATGACAGTTTCTCAGCATAGCGTGAATATACAAGATGATAGTACTTATTATAATAAGAAAAGTAAGTTTAATCCAGATTCAGTTATATTGAACAGAATATTTACAGCAGTACATTTTCAAAAGCATTCATATTCTTGATATAGTAAAATAACTTTAATAGCAAGAACATCTAGATCATATCAGCAGGTGCCAACTTTAAAATATATACCTCTTTCTTTCCATGATGAAAGCAAAGACACTGAAAAAAGATTGCCTCTCTCTCGCTTTCCTTGTGAAGTGTACTTAAATCACTACCTACCCAAAACAGAAGTTGAAAATGCTTTCTGATGTAAGAAACTCGATACCAAATTTTGTCTTGCAAAAGATTTTTGTGGTAGGTTAACTACTTCAAAACAGAGGTCTGTGGAGAAAAGTATTAATACAACCTACAGAGGAAACAATTAACACAACCTTAATGCTAAACAATCTTTGAACTCAGCACATTTGGACAAGACTACTTATCAAAAAATTAGCGTTC
This sequence comes from Gymnogyps californianus, assembly GCF_018139145.2. Classification (NCBI taxonomy): domain Eukaryota; kingdom Metazoa; phylum Chordata; class Aves; order Accipitriformes; family Cathartidae; genus Gymnogyps; species Gymnogyps californianus. The sequence continues at coordinate 7,164,637 of NC_059482.1, forward strand.
TTATTTCTGTTGGTTGCTAAACAAGGTAATACAGTAATACTTACCACAACAGTATTATGCAATGATCCAGTTTTAATGCACACCAGCATTCAAGAAATTAGATATAGCGAAAATCTCTCATGACTAGTTAAATTTTAATCACTTTTTTATTGTTATATTGCAGGAGTCAAGAGTAGAGTAAACAACGTTCTTAACCCCACTGGGCCTTAAGCAGGTACTCCTTACAGAAATGCGAAGACGTTAACAATGTGTACTGTTCAGAGATGCTAAAAAAGTCTGCCGTCATTCAATACCCCCTTGTATCATTAAAAGATTCTTATACAGCTCATTCACTGTCAGTTCAGATACCTTAAATCCATCAATAGTATTGGGGAAAAAATAACTAGATTATCAAAACAACATTTCAACAAAACTTTAAACCAACTTCTTAGAAAAATATTTTGTTTGAAGATTTTTCACAAACCTGTACCTGCCTTAAAAAAAAAAAAAAAGCATACAAAATCACATTGCCTAAGCTTGCTAAAGTAATCTAGGATTTCTATGGAGAATGAGTGCTATAGAAATAAACAGTATCATTTGGCTGGCTGAGTAGGACAGCTAGTAAATTAAATCTTCCATGTCTTCTTCAAATATTTTTTATCAATAGGTTTGTATCTATCCCAGAAATAAAATGCTGGAGGTTCAAAATCACAGTTTTCTACACCAGTTATGGCCATGTGTTCAACCAATTTCCTCCTCAAACACAAAACCATACGCATGTGCATTGACCCTATTAATGTTTATACAAACTGCAGATTTAAGCCATGGGTACATCTGCTCTTGAACACAACTTCACAGTGCTGATGCATGCAAGGTCACACAGATGTAACTCAAATCCAGTGCTGGACCCACTATTGCTTCTAATGGACAAGAGTTTTCTCACCATTGTTACACAACAGATTAGGAAAAAAAATCGTAGAATATCTCAGTACAAAGAGAACCTATAAATAGGCAGAAGTAGGTGTAGTGAAGGACACTGTATCCAAAGGAAGATAACCCAGTGCTCAGGGTCAGCCACCATCGAGCTTGATACAAGCAGGCATGCCCCAGAAGTGCTCTCTGGGACTAGTTACTAAAGGAGATAGAGCTAGAATATTTCTACAAGTCCTGGAATATATTTAATATCTTATTTAGAAGGCAAAAAACCTATATAAACTTCTTTCATACTGTCTCTTCATACTGTCTCCTATTGGCAGGCTTCAGACAACTCTCCACAGCACCTAATTTAGGTATTGCAAATCCCCCGTAACTGAGAGCATTTTTCCATCACCAAGCTATCACCTATCAGCCATCTTTATGGTACTCTGAATAAACTATGTGAATAAACACTATGAAAAATTTTGGACCTTCACTACCTGTATTTTTCTATCCTGACCTCCCCTATCACTGGTAATGCATTCATCAGTTTAGAAAGCAAAGAAAAAACAAGTACAAAGGCAAGACCTTTTCTGTTCTTAAAGTGTCTGATAAATATAAATATCAGCTTTACATACACGGCTCATGACGTCTTATGACATTTTAAAGTGTATTTAATAGCTTAAAAAAAAAAACCCTCTAAATGGCTTTAGTCATTTACTGTAAATGTCCACTATAGGTCACATGCTGATCAGATGGAGTACATTTAGCATGTATTTATGGGCTTGCTGTTGCTTTTCAAAACAAAAAGATATAAATCTTAATACTCTCAGTTCTAATGTATGGATACAAGCCATTAATCACTCTGACAAACATATGTAGGCTGTAACCCTGTATATGCTTTAAGAATAGAAAGCAAATACAGCTTACACCTTCAGGTACATCTGTACTCTCCCTAATCCCCATCATTTGAAATTTGGTAAAGAAGTTATGAGATGTGCTCTTCTTTCTATAAATATTATAGATCAAATTAGATAGTCACCTGCAGGCCACCACCTTTAAGGGATTTTTGGTTTGCCGTGATTTTTGAATGAGCCAAAGCAGGCAGTGAACATTCCACCATGAACTGTCAAATTCCTCACGCACATTGAAGAAGTCTATTTTCCTTTTTTATTTAACCTTACAAACAGAAAAGGACATTTAAAAGAACAGCGCATAAGCACCAGTCTTAGAGATTCCAATTCTGTTTCTACTAAAATTACTGCCAAAATCCCACTGATTTCAGCAATCACAAAAGAGCCATTTCATAAACTACTACCTCAAATTTTATGAGTTTGGCTTTCTTCTCTGATTCTGCTACTAGAAATATTCCTATTCTAAGAAAATGCAACAGACAGGTTTAATTCAACACATTTACATATTATTAAAAGAAAGTCTCCCAAATCCTGCACATTCATTTTCAGACAAGAGCATTACATAACAGTCTGCTAAAAGAATGACTACTGCACATCTCAACTTCAAACTTCAGTAGTGGAAGATAATAAGAATATTTCATGCAGTTGATGGATTAGTTGAAAAAAGTTTGTAAGCAGTCAAAAGGAATTATCTGATAAGAAGATAAAATTAAATTGCAACCATTATCTTGCTAACCTAAACAAAACAGGATGCAAAAAATAATTGCTTAATATTGACAGGTGTTATTGCTCCCAGGAAAGCTTGCAATACATTATCTCGGTGACAGCATTCACCAGAGAAGCCAGTGCTTCCTGTATAGATTGGAGGTTAGGCTAAAAACTTTAAATCCTGTTTACAATTCTGGAAATGGGGTAAAAACAGAAATCAAAACCAATCTGATTGTGAGAGAAAGGGATGGGCAGATGTCAAACTTTGTTTCCCCTCTTGAAGGCAAGGAAAGGAGGAAGAATCAATAGAAAGAAAAGTACATCTTCAAATATCACATCCAAGTTTCCTTTACACATGGAAAAATGGACAATCTTCCCATTCCTGCCTTTTCTGCTCTAATCCTGCTTGCACAACCTCTCTTCACATTTTTCAATATATTTTTCCTATTCCGTGATGGTTTTTTGCTTCCTCATATGCTTGACCCTCTGTACCCTTTCATGTCAGCCTCTACTCTTTCAACAGTTTCCTATTCATTCTCCTTGTTTAAATACCTCTTTAAGTCCCACTTCTTTCACAGAGCCTCCCAAGCTGATTTCCTTATAGGCAAAGCCCTGTGCCCTAGCATTTACCCACACACACAACTTAGACTGCGAGTTCGGACGAGAGCTCTGTCTTCTCAACACCTTGCAAAACAATGTGGCCAAAAGATCTGAAACATGTGTGCCTCGTGTTGAGCAGCTCTGTTTAATATAAACATTTCCATAAATTGCTGATTTCCAAAGCTACTGAGTTACCAATCCTTCCAATGATTACCAAAGAAGTCTGATTCTACTATGGATTTTGTTGTCAGAGACTTAGGGTATTTTAATATGAAAATCTCTTTGTTGTTCTTCTCATTTATCATTGTCTACTTCAGAACGCCTGTAGTTTTACACTCTAGCAGTATTCAGTGTGTCAGATAGGGAGGACAAGGGAGAAAGCAAGTAAGAAATACTTGGCAGATTAACAGATAAAAAAATACAGGCGATAAAGATGAGCTGTGTCAGGAAAGACTATCGAGACAGAAGAAATGGCATGGAAAGATGGATCAGATGGAGACAAGAGTCAAGCCAGACAGCCATCGATGGAGTGCATTTTGCACTGTCTCCAAGGAGTGGAGCAATTTGCTGCAATGCAAGGGTAAGGTTATTTTGCCTTGAAGGCCAGATTTTAATCTGCAATGCAACATATATTGTCAGGTATCTTACGTTTTGCTGTTATCTATAGTATGCCTTTATGCCTCAGGCAAAAGAGATGCTCAATTAAAAGGGGGGAGGAGATACCTATACTAATAAAAAAAAATACCTAATACGCTAGGAAAGGAAATAGAAAAAAAAATTTTAGAGTACATTGGGTACAAGCATTATGTTTTTTAAATTTGATCTATAGCTACAACTTCGAAACAAATTATGAAATTAAGGTTTCTGAAACCCATTTGCTTGGAGATGATGACACACAAGACACTAAAAAACAATTTGTCTGCCTTCCCGTAGAAAATATAAGCAACATCAAGAGCCTTTGTACATTTAAAAACAAAACCCATCCTCTCTTAAAAGTCATAAATAGTACCATGTAGAATTCTTACTAATATTGCAACTACCCATATTGCCCTAGTTCATACGGGTAGTACCAATAAAATATTCTCCCCTGAGTCAAACCTTTCCGAAAGTATTCACTTAAAGAATTATCTACGTTAGAACCATTAACCTCAGTGCTCAGCACAGCTGCAATTCCTGATCCAGCCAAAGACTTTAGAGATTAAAATGTGATTTCTGAAAAAAACCCCAGCATATTCTACAGAGAAATTTTATATTATAAAGATAATATATTTGTAAAGATTTTATATTTTACTGATACCAGGGGGTGGGGAGTTTTCCACAAACTGTACCTCAAACATGATGAACTAAATTACTTTAAAAGTTTAGAATCTTCTGCTTTGAAAATGAACAATATGACATTCACTACAACAAAGAACAGAATTCAAAGGAATGTTTCATGCTAGATGCTTTGTGTACAAATGGATTTGTACTCGAACTTTGTAGTGTTTTGTGAAAACCCTAATAAAAATGTTCATTATAGCTTAGGAAATGTGTGGAAAGAGATGTCTTTAACCAAAGCAAGGCTCAGTCCGCGTTAGCCGAATATCTATTTAGACCACACACAGTGGTTAATATTTGCCAAAGAATGTAGCTTTTTACAGCAACCAGGTCAAAAAGACAGCATATCAACTTTCAATTAAGTTAAAAATAATGCAAAAATGTTTAAGTTAGATCTCCAAGACCTCATCAGCTTTTAATTTAAACAGCTGCCGGGAACAGTATACAAAATCATACTTTATGAAGTTTTGAAATCGAGGGTCATCTTTCATAACAAATAATCCAATAAAACTGAAGTTAACCTCCGAATGATTTCAACTACAATAAAGCAAAAAGTAGTTTACAGACACAAGCTAAATATACCGAAACTTTGAATACCTTTGAAACTTAACCAGCAGATTTACGAAAGAACTGGGTCTCATCCAGCTACCATCTAACCAGCCACAAGAAGCTATCAGATTTTCATCACTGAAGTCGGAGCAATTATTGGGCCCCCATTCTAACTACAGAAGACACTAATGTCTTTCATCACAAAAAGCAGCCAACTCAGATTAGTACTCACAGGATGAGAAGCTTTTTGGTTTTGTATTTGTTCTTTTTCAAAAATACTTTCTTCTCCAGAGCCCCATACTTTTAATAGCTCTGCACATCCATTACTACGCTATACAGATAGACACACACATTTTCTGCTAAACGCAAATATTATTTTAAGTGCGGAGTATATTTTTATGAACATTTGACAGGTTTCTGACAAGACAGGAGGAATATTTTCTGGCCCACACAATCCCACGATCATCTTAGAAGAAAAGAACCACAAAAGAACGAAAATGAAATTTGTTTTAAACAAGTGTCTTCTTTCAAGGTTTTTCTTTTGAATGTGATTGAAAGTTTGGATCAGAAACAAATTCAAAACATTCTGTGATTCTCCAAAAGAAAACCAATTCTCTTAATATCACCCTTGCAGGTTAAATTCATAGAGGAAGAAGAAAATTTGGTTGCAATAAAGAACAAGTTAAATGTTCAAGTGGGAGTAAGACGAGCACTAGCTGGACCTCACACAGTCACCCATCCTGCTACTAAGACATCTTCTCTACCATGACACAGGCTGCCATGATGTCTCTCAAATTTTCAAGTCCTGCCTGCACAAGCTATGACAGAGATCCTGAGGCAAAAATAAATATATCATATATAATTAAAGACTATACCCATATATTCACAGAAGCGGAGTTCTCACTCTCTAATGCCTAAGGAAGAATACAAAAATATGACACTGCCTTGGGATACTCTCCTACTCTCTAACAAGTTTTAAGCTCAGGAAATCCAGAGTCAGAGATAGCACCTTGGTGTCTAACAATTTTTTTATTAAATTTCCTTTCATTAATCTGACTAATTGCTCTTGAATCCATGTAAACTTCAGCAGTCACGAAGTCCAGAAAGTTTCAGCTTTGCTATTTCCTTCTGCAGAAGTATTCAAACACAACTTTGAATGATAAGATTAATTTGAACTGTTTTGATACGTGAAAGAAAAAGCGCTCTGATAAAATAATCCAGAACAACAAAAAAAAGGCACGAGAAGATCAGAGTTGCACCATGAAAATGATCACATTTATTCAGTTAAAAGACAGAAGCCTAAGTCTTCAGAGAGTGAAATTCTATCAACTTAAACAGAAAATTCAATAAAAATGTTTAATAAATCTGAGCAGAAGCTTTAGGATCTGACTCATTACTGCTACTCATTCTCAATTTTCAAATCTTTCTCAAGTATTCTTATACTAACAAACAGATCCTCACCACAATTGATGCTATTTGCAGATTCAAAAATTTAAGTGCAGCTGCACAAGACAGTATGTTTTTTTAAACAGAGGAGCAAAACAAAACACGTCTCATGAGTAACTCTTAATCTGCCAGCAAATCAATTATAGAGAGCTTCTGTAAAAAGCATCTGAAAATCTGCTTCCAGTCAACACAACTTAGCCATCTGGTTCCCACAGATATCTGCCAGGAACGGGTTGCAAAACCAAATTAACGGTGATTACAGAAAAATATTCAAAATTTAATTTAAGCTTGCCAATCACTTTTATAGTCCTTCACACGCATGTGGAAAGAATCCTCCACTCACCTCTTTGAAGTTAATGACATGTTTAAACCCCCCTAGAAAAATGGCTACAACTGCATTTAGCAGATTTGTTTTAAATTAGCTTTGTCAACGTCACTGCAAAGTGTTAGGAAGGACACACCAACTACGTGGTCTTCACATGTTCTTCAGTTAAAACATAAAAGGTACTTTCCTTCAGTAATTATTTTAGTAGTAGTTTAACTTGCTTTAAAACAGAGTGATATCTCTACTTTAACTGTTTTATTAATGCTGGATGAACACAATTTTGGACAACATCAGAGGTGTCAGTTTACCTACTGATAGCTATTTATTATGCTTCTGTTCACCAACTGTTCCATCACACTTGTTGCCAGTAGCCCAAGTCTATTCTAGATGCTATAAGTGCAGCCCACTATTACAATACTCCTTCTTATTTTTTTCTTTTTTTTCCAGTATCCCAAACAGCCAGTTTGTAAAAATTCATACTGTTTAATGACTACCAATACAAAGTTAATCTTGCAAGGTGTCACGTCATCTGGTCCTTTTTCAGCAAGCACAATGAAGGATGCTGATAACCACACAAGAGATACTAACCTTAGATAGATGTGCAAATAATCCTTTCACGTGGGGATAGTGTTGTAATTTTATCCATTTATATTTTTAAACTAGGAAAAAGTGTTCAGAAAAATCCCAGAAAGAGTTTTCTATTTCTTTTTGGAAGACTTACAGTGAATTACAATACAAGGTGTAAATACTTCTCTTTTTAAAATTATCAGATAGAGAATCTTTCATTCCATCCTTAAAAAAAAGGCTAATAAAGATTAAGGGAAGAAATGAGAAGCACCTAGATCACTCAGCAGCCAAAGTCTCATCATTCCAATAACATCAAATTCCTTTAATTTCCTTTGCAATCTTGTAATACAAGTATATAATTCTATATGTAGCTTGAAATACAGGAATCTCAGGCATTACTTCTGTTATCAGAACCAGATTTTAAGGTACTTTAGAGCCCACATTTTTATTAAATTTAGTAGCACATTTTTTTCAAAAAATAGGAAAGTTTTTTCTCATGGCTTTTGATTTAAACAATAATGTTTAAAAGAATTTAAATGAATTATTTGGACCCCATTTAAAGATACAGTAAAACCTAAGTGTTAACTTTAATTTTAGAGGAAAATACACACGTAAAATATCCTAGCATATTAGGAAGCCACATAATTGCAAAATTGTATTAATATTTCTAAATTTTCAGTTCTGATCAAATTAAAACATGAGCACTCCTGTAACGCAAATCAATAATTCCATACCCCAAAATAGCATAAACTAAAGCGCAGAAAGCTATGATGCTCTAATCACAGTTCAGAATGGATATTAATTTACTTTTGAGAAACTGGCTTCAAAAAATAAAAAGATGACATGGATAAATCCAAGCAGAATCCAGGATGACTACAGAAGTAAGCTTTTGTTTGTCTCCTTTTTAAACCTTTCCCACAGGATGTCACTATTGCTCCATGTCAGTAGGGAGTGTGACCGACGGATGTTGGGTAGTTTGGTACTCTACTCGCCACAAGACAATGTAACATAGATATTTAGGTATCTTCTATTTTTGTAAATAAGATTACTACAAAGACTTATCCCTTTCAGCTGCCATGTTACAAGCCCAAATATTTGCTGACCTATAAACGACTTAAAACCTGTTACAGTCCTTCCAGCTTGGAAAACTAGAACACTAACAAACCTGGAAACAGTGATGTTAATGTCAGTACATTGTGCGTATTTAAGTAGCACATGCTCCAACTGAAGACATTAAAAAATTCTCTTCCTTAAATTCCTACATTTTCACCCTTTAGGGCTATATCATTTATTTTCCAGATATTCATGCCATTGGATAGATTTTTTCTTAACAAAATAGTGACATCTCGTGGTGACACTCAGAAATCCTAGCTCAAGCACATCACATTTCTTCTGCATGAAATAGATAACAAACCTACCACTCTTTAGAAGTTACAGTCCAAACCCCACCAGCTTCTGGTGCTGTAGTCACGTATCATCTCTGTAAGAGATGGCGTTCGACAGAGATCCCGTATCGATCCAGACGTTACAGTCATCCCTTCAGAGATCAGAGGTCTCCACATTTCCCTGCCTTTAGCCAACCAGCCAACCTCCCCACCACTGCTTTTGTTTGGCAGTCAAACATGTAAGTTGTAGGTTTGGAAATAACTTCTCAGAATCATACATTTCTAGCAAAAATCTTTGCAAGGAAAACAAAATCAATGAGAATATGGATTTTCTAAAATACAGTGGGCCAAATTAGCCTTAGCATACTAAGACATGGAAGTGAACTCACTTAGCCAAAAACAGATTTTAATCAACATACCTCTAATTATACTTTCAATGCTAACTTTTTAAAAAGTGGGTTTTTCAGTGTTTCTGTTCTGTTTAGTCAGTACCTTATACAGATGGATACTATTTTTCAAGTCTTCTTGGAATTTGTTTGTTTATGCTTTGTTATTGCAAATATATTTGCCTCAGTAAGGTAAAACAAGAATGTTCATATTGTTGACTGTTCAAAAAAGTTTAAGTAAGGTTGTTTGGTTTGTTTGGGGTTTTTTAGCATTTTATAGTAAATACTTTCTTGTTTATGAAAATGATGTGAATGCTTTGTAGTCTTTTTGCCTGTTAGTGCTGCTTAATGGATACTGACACTTAATGAACAAAGTATTTGTAAAGTGCTGTACCTGAAACAAGGCGTCATCAGCAGAAATCAGAAAAGAAAATTTCCCATTCTGCCATTACCATACATGCAATGTAACAATAATGAAGACCAGGTGCACACATGTGTGAGCTATTTTATACAAGAACAGCAAAACTGTCACTGTGGTCAGCAGTCTGTGAAGAATGTAAACTAGAAAAATTACAATGTTGCAGAGGAAAACCCCCTAAAGTAATTACTGAAGTTTATTTAGCAGAATATGCACCTTTGCTACTCTTAAGGTATTAGTGTTACCGTTTGCATTACCCAATATTTTAAATAACCTGCCATCTTCAGCCTCGCAGTTTAAGCCAATTATGCTAGCTTTTATTGTGCTCGAGACTGAATTAAAGCCAAGAGGAAAATATCCCATGTCAACAACCCACTGGTCCCAGATATACCTCAGTTCTGCTCTACATGTTCCAAAATAGCCATTCAAAATGATGCACGATGGGTCCAGCGCTCTAAGATACAGAAATCAATTTCCATTCACAAAATGATGGATGTAACAACGCATCTGCAACTTTTCTGAGAAAACTCTGAATCTTGCAATATTTAATGATTTTTCATGGTTGTAAGGCAGAGGTTAAAACTGAAATGAATCAAAATCCATAAGGCAAATGATTACACCTTTCTTTTAAAAAGCCTCAAGATATTAAAGACTATCTGGTAATTTTTTGGCACCTGACTCTTGGCATGGACAGCTCTTTTGCCTAAACTCTGCAAGGAGCTATGTAAGAAGGAAGATTAGAAATACTGAAAAGGTTAACAACCCAAAACATGCTGCTGTTACAGAATAATATATTCTGAGATTTGAACAAGAGCTCTATCAACAACAAAATTTAATTCCTTTCTTTTTCACTGGAATAATCATCTTTCTCCAAGAGTAAATAACTCTTATAGTTTCTTTAACTGCTCTCTGTATATATTGTTAAAACTGCTGCTATACTGTAATGCCAGTAAAATACTGTAAAACTGCTACTGGAAATAAGCTTTCTGAACTCCTGGCACACTTCAAATGACTGAAGGGATTAGCTTGTTGCCCTACCGTTTTCCACATGTTTTCACACACCTTGCTAAGATTTAATCATCACTAACTACCAAAAATTCATATTCAGTCTAATGGGTCTAAAAACAAACAGATCTGGAGTTTTTAAAGAGCCTTGGGAATTTTCAAGGCCAACTCTCTTTGAGGTGCCTGAGGAATCAATCAACCTCCTTAGCAATAAAGGAAAAATAAAAACATAGATGTAAACTTATGATGTCAGCATCTGAAATCAAAGGCAAACATGACAAAACCAGCTGTAAAAATAGTCGCAAAAAGAAGAGTGGTCATGCAGGAGTTAAAAAAACCTACACAAATTATAAAGCATATATTATGGCTTCTCATTTCAGGCGTGATACCACAAATCTTAATCATGCAAAGAACTGCTTTGTTTCCTCATCAAAAGATAGGGAACTAGAGGGAAGTTTTAGCTCATTTAACTCATTGTTAATGACAGTGCAAGAATTCTTTCATCAAAATAATTTAAAGTAATGTATTCATTCCTTTATATCTAATTAAAAATATCCTGGAGGGCAAATCCAGATAAACCCAGTCACCTTGGTAAAGATGGGTTAGGTCTCAAAATGCAAACCCCATAGGCTGCTGAATACAGGATGAGAGATGGGATGGAGAAAGTCTGTGCACAAGAATCTGCGCCAACTCGCCACAGAGAACAGCTCTGCCAAGACTGTTCTTTTTAAGTGTGTGGGACTTGGCAATAAAAGTAAAGGTGGAACTCACAATTATTCAAATTCCCTGACCATTTCCCTTCTCTAGAAGCTGGCATGGAAAGAGAATGAAAGAAAAATTGCAAGTAATTCCAGTCCTGTTCACCACTGGAAGAAAAAGAAATCCCTTACAACTCCACATAGGACTTTGCGAGTCCACTCCAGTGACTGAATAACTGAACTGGATGTGATTTGAATCAGACTCCAAAGACACAGTTGAACTACTTGAAATGCAATGTTGATTCCCCACCTTTTTATACACCAGAATGGTCCTTTAACAAACTAGCACTATGAAGAGAACAGGTTATGCTTAAATAAAGCAGAAGTCACAGAAAAAATAGTCAATTAAATACTAAATTGTTTAATTTCTCAAACAAATTAAATATAATGGAACATTAAATATTTACTTTCTCATTAAAAAAAAAAAAAGTAGTGATCCTGAAAAATCATTCTCCAGATGGCAAAGTTTTCACTATATTCTTACAAACAAAACTTGACTTTTTTGGTAACAAATTTCTTAAGACTTATAGACACTAGGTTTATACAACTAAACAGATGAAGTAGCTTGACTAGTTTACAATACAAATATGCATTCTGATATGTTTGCATGTATATAATTTCCAGGGGTTTTGTGAGTGCCTGTCAGGAAGTCTCTAGATTCATGTTTATATTGGCCAATGACTTGACCATGTTGGCAAGTCAACCACCTTCCTGGTGGCTCTGAGCTGTTAATTAAGTTTAGATGTACTGTGAAATAATACTCTTATGAGTAGGTTATGCAAACTAAACTAGACGAAGGATTGGAAAGCAGGATTGAAATTATCATCATCACCATCAGATATACTCTGAAATGTAGGTCACAAAATAATAAGTTTTGTGTTCAAGCAATGAAAGCATCAAATAAAATGCTTGGTTACTACAGCTTATGGAAAAGATAATATTAGATATCTTAAATTGCTAATCTATTTTCATCTGGTTTACATTCTATTGTACTGTTCCAAAAATTTGACATTTTAATACAATTGTTATTCCATTCTTTTCCTCCAGTACCTCCAGAGCTTTATTATCTTTAATCAAGGCAGCTGAAATGTTCCTAAGGACTGCAACATTCACCTCACTGCTTTCTCCTTTGAGAAAGATTATCTATTGTGCCTATTACCTGTCCTGCATATTGTCCACCATTTTATGGATTAAATCCACGGTCTTCTGAAACCTTGATTGTTCTACCCTGGCATAAGTCAGGCACAATCTCATAAGTACAACACACTATGATGCATCACTGATATAAAACACAGCTACTACATTTCAAAGGCTTTTATTTCTTTTTATTTCCAACTGCTACCAACCAACCACTGCACCTACCCGTGGGTATCATTTTCTGCTTTTGAGAGTAGCAATGTAGAAATAAATAACAGATTTTTAGAATTTGTATTACAAAGCTGACCACAGGACATTTCTTCTTACACGTGACCATTTTTTCTGCACATAGATCTAGAAGGCAGCCCCAGAAGCAGTTATATGTATTATAAAGTATTGCTTTAAATATATCATTCTTCAGACTGTACACATTTTAAAAGGTAAATGAAAAGGTAAATGAAAATTTATGTACTTGTGTACTAGAAAAATACCAAGAGAAAGCTAGAATAAAATGAGGCTTATAAAAAAAATTCAATTTTCAACAATTTACTTGATTTTGAAAGTTACAAACCAATTCTTGGTTTTCTGACTATATTCTAAACAAAAACTGTGGCCAGTATCAAATAAGTGTTTTGACCTTCTTATCTGTGCTTTCCACACTACTAGGGACATTTGCCGCCTCCTCCATCTTCCTCCACTCCTTTCAGGTCCAGACACTATTACTTGCCCACATTCCTAATCGTGAATGCCTCATTCCTCTCCCATTTGGGGTGATACAGCCCCAGTATTTACCTCGCACTGTACTGTCCCAGTAGCTCAGAGGCTGAGAGTTGGAATAACTAGGGAGAGGAGGAAATAAGAAAGTATCCTTCATTAAAGGAGCCGTGCTCCTTTCCCACTTGGTAAGTGGGTCTGTTAACTTAAAATTTACTATCAGTTATGTAAATTATAACCAGAAACCCAAATGTCAATCTACAGCCACAGCTCCAGATACAACCATGGAATAACAATAAAAAATATTGTAATTTTATCCTTCATATCTTCTCTCTATAAAATATTATATCAATCAGGGACACATACTGTTTCAGTTCATTATTAAATTTGAAGTGACTTGTTTCACAATAAAGTTTCTCAGGAAACCTAACAGGGTTTTTTGGTTGTTTGTTTGCTTAAGGTAGTGCATAACAGATAGCCTATTTCAATAAAATTCAAAAAAAATGAACCCATTTTCAAGATATAAAGAACCTCAAGCAGATTTAAAATGCTTTAACAAAGGTATTTTGAGAGGGGGGAAGGTTACCTAAAGTTTGTCTACTCTTAATTCTGTGTTAATTTAACACTAAATTCACTAGATAAGTATAAACCAGCACTCAATACAGTGCCTTATCTGCCAGATGACTTCTGTATCATTCAGATAAAGAACGGGTCCATGTTGCTGACCAGGATCACTATCAGGAATATTACTTTTCACAGTATTACAGTTCCATTGCTTTTGCATCAATGAAACTCACCCTCTTAAAACATAAACAAACTGCTCATTCGCAAAAGTGAGATTCACCGAGTTAAAAAATTAAGTTGTACAGATCAGAAATGTAATCATGGGAGACAAGCTCTGAGAGTTTTTCAATCACTGTGGGGCTGCATCAATTTAAAGTCATGTTACATTAAAGAGAAAAACGTCTGGGAAAGTCTCCCAGTTGTCACTTTAGATTAGATTTGTTGTCGTTATCAGACTGTGCATTTTGTAGGCTTTTTTACATTTTAAAGATATTGCCTCATGCAGCTACACAGTGCGTAAAGAAACATGTAACATACAATTTTTTAATCAGATTGCCTAGAGATTAGGAGTCTGCACAAATTAACTGGTAGTCTAAAAAAACTCCAAGAAACATGCACGTGTATCTTCTTGAAGCTTATTAACATTTAAACTTTAGCTACCTTAGAGTCACAGGGAAGCCACCCAACTTAACCTTTCTTCACAGAAAGGTCAACAGAAAGTTTCAGTTCTTCCAACAATAAAACGGAACACATTATGGAGACCTGATGTTGCTGGTCATCTCAATTGCGTTTTTTTGTTGCCTAAGTAAATTTTCAACTACATTAATGGATTTACTCATGTAACCTACATTATTTCTATTACAATGGTTCTCGGAATTAGGCCCTCATACCAGACAAGTGCACACTACACAGAAGATACAAGATTTACCTACATAAAAATAAAACTGAAGAATTTTAGTTCATTTCTGCATAATTTCAAGCTGCCTTCTGATTTATGGCATTTACCAGAGCTTCAGACAATTCCCTTAATTACTCTGATTGTCAAGCTGTCATGGTAAAGGGTTCTTGAATGTTACTGTATATATTCGCGTTGTCAAATACTGTCTCACACAGACAAGTGTAGCAAAAATCACTGAATATGTTGCTAGACATTAGTGTTTCAAGCAAATATTCAAAATTATATTCGTACAGCATAATGATTTTGACCTGAATTCCATAAAAGCATTTTAGATATTAAAATTATAGCTTCTAACATGAAGTAGGGGTTTTCTTATACAGCTTTTAAGTCTAGTATTTCAGTAATTGTAATCTTTCTGAAAAGTGAACTTAGTAGCACACAAGTCTAAGTTCAAATATTTGCAGGATGCTCTTTAAATCAAACACACACCTTTGATCTAGACCCTGACCTTTTGAAATCTGGAAGACAAAATACCAGAGTGTTCATAATATGCAGCATCTCCCTTCTTGCAATTTTCCACATGCTAAGAAACATTTAAAGACTTTACTAAGGGGAAACAAATAAAAAATTTGAAAAATACAACAGTAAGTTGACAGCATATAAGCAACATCTATACTGACTTCAGCAACATCAGCCTACCAGGGTGAGCAGCTACAGGATGAAATCTGTTTAAATACATTTCACCTTCCTAAACAGCTGTCATGTCTGCAGAAAGTTTGGCCGTAGAATCCCAGATTAATGAAGCAACGTCAGGTACTTACACATAGTGGATTTTGCTCTTTTTTTTGTTTTTGGAGTCACGAGACTTTTACTGTTTTGGTGAGATTTCAATGTCATGGGGAAATTGTGTCTTTTGAAGCCATCCATGTTTTGACACTAGTGAAGACTGTCTTCCTGCATACAACCGGAATGAAACTCTCTTCTATGTAGTATTTGAGTGTTGGCAAAAAAAGCCACTCCCAGTCTTCTCAGGTGCCACAGAGGTACCAAGATGGGCTAGACTAAACCCAACCTCTGAGGAAGATCTTTCTGCTCCAAGAGAAGACAATGCACTAGCAACGTACGATGTTTTTAAGTTTACCACTTACTTGAGACCTACCACACTTATGGAAAAGTTCAGAGACTGACATCTAAGGACCACCAAAAGTAAGAAGAATCTTATCCTAAAGCGTGACAGCTGTAACAAGCTATGTCTTAGAACAGTACAGCTTCAATCTAACACCATAGCCCTAAATCTGTTCTGGTTCTACAAATGCCTCTAGTTATTTCATTTTTATCAGTGAAGAAAATGAAATAAAAAGTATTTCATACTTAACACCAAACAGACCATGTTATCCCAGAAGACGTGCTTAAATAATTTAGCTGTTAAAAGAATCTTTAACTATAAATGTACTAAATTCCAGCGCAAAAGATTAACTACAAAAGAAATTAACACTGCCTTAGGAAAGAGAGATAACATTTTTCTAAAGCATTTCTAAAGCTTTTTGATATGCTATGTTTTAGAATTATATCTGGAGAGAACTAATATTGAGACGTTCAGAGCTGCTCAAATTGCAGAGTACCATTTGTGCAAGTTCAAGAACTCTGTGGAACTTGTTTTGCTCCCGTTAAAAAAATCAGTAGACAACCTTTACCCACTTAAAGAATAAATACCTAACAATCAGAATATATCAATAAAAAGATATTCAAACAGTATTCACCTAAAAAAAATGTTGCTCCTGGTTCAACATTTGTCACAACTTATCAAAGCAAAATAACATTTTCTCCCCTCAACAACTTAAAAGTTTCCAGGGCTTTATCGCCAGTCGAAGCAGTCTGTTTGCATTCTTCAATACAAACTGACAATCTAGTGATACAGTACATTAAAAATTCTCTGTAGTATTGACTGCCTGAAGCTGATGCTCCCTTGTTAAATGCAGTGCAGTTCAATTAACAGCTCTTCAATACACAATTTAATTTTTCTTTCATCTTGATCCACAGCCGAGCTTGAAATGAGGAATGCTGGAATAGATGTACTTTAAATATTGAAGCAAGTCTTTATAAATAAATCTATCAAACTTGTAATGATTTATGTCATAACAGGACCAAACAGATGAACCTGAATGTCTGGGACTTTCAGGTCTGTGCATTGTTTTTCTCAGCCTTACAGGGCTGTGAATTGCTGGTGCAGGGGAGGGCTCCAAAAACTCCCCCAAGGAGTAGCAGAGCTGCTCCCTTACTGCATCATTCTTAGGAAGCAGAGGAACACTTTCCTGCTGCCGCTTTATAAAGTAAAGCCTTTCGCATGTAAAAATCCAACGTATCACTAATGTCACCAGAACTGACTCCAGACGTTTTAGTATTTCTCTCATCATTTAAAAAGGTAACCAGAGAAGTGCATGGCACCAGTTTCCATTACCAAATCTACACTCAACCGGAAGACAACCAATTCTGGATTGAAAAGCAAATATTTAATGCATAAATGCTACCCTGGATACCTTTTTTCCCCCTGCAGTGTAAATGTACATAGTACACTTCAGATTTTCTCTAGGTAGTCATGCCATTTCACAGGAAAATGTAAGGTTAATTTAACCAGGACAGAATGAAATATTGTATTTCAAAGTTACTTTAAGTGGGACACTGCTGAAGGAAGCTATTAATATCTCTTACAGTGTGCATGCTCAAGGAAACATCATGAATCAGCTCATTTCTCATAGGTATACCACACAGCTTTCAAAATGGTAGGATTTACTACTGTTCATCAGAAAGGAAAACACTCTACTTTAAGCTAGAGGCATTTTCTACTCTTTAAACATATTCACAAAAACAAACTTGACAACACTTACTGCCTTAGGTAGTAGAGAAGCACTACTGACACGGAAGGCTACCAATCAGCATGGGATGAGTTACAAAGCAAGAGAGGCTTCACCGACTGAACATAAGCAGCACTAGAACAACAGTAATCAGTTTCAGATGAATTCAGTCAAACTGCCTTTTCTCAATTTATACATTAATGCATAGTGAAATATACAGGTTTACCTTGTTGTATCCACATTTACAATGGTATTAGCTGAGATGCTGAGATTTTATTCTTAATTGTTATACTTCTTTCTTCTTCATGTATTTTTAATCATCTTATCTACGTTATCACTTTGAATGCTGAAAAAAATCTTTATAACATTAACCAGTCTCATTGTTGCCACCATTTCCTTTTTCCCTTTATTTCTAGTCCTACATTTAAAAAAAATGTATCTCAGTACTGTATTTTAAATTGTCATAGAAATAACATTTAGCATTTACAGTAATTAACTCATCATTACTTCGAATAACTACACTAATTGGTGTGCTCTACAAACGTGCAACACTGCAGAATTAAAAATAAACATAACAAAGATATAATTTACAACTAATCTATACTTACAATTAAAGTTAGTTTCAAGATTTATTTCATTCTATTATTTTTTATTAGCTACAGCAGACAGTAAATGGGGTGTACCACGTTCTGCTTTGCAAACACCTAGATTATAAAACATAATTACACAAATTAATTAGAAATGAGTACATACATTCATGTCTTTGTTTGTAACCATAACATGTTAAACATGACTACATTAATGAGCAGTTCCTAAAAATTATAAGATAGTATAACCAAGTAAAATTTTAAAGCTCCCTGACCACACAAGGCATAAATGTCACCCTGGCACAAAGAGGGTCACCGCCACTTAAATTCTCCTGACGTCCTATTTTGAGGTTGCAGGCAGTATACAGGTAATTCTTCTACACAGCAGATTAGCAATTCTGTGAGAACTCTAACACCCAATGTACCACGGCAGAATACAAGTCCAGACTGAAATTTTCCCTGAACTGGGTCCTGTACTTTCTTTTCCACCTACTCTCAAGGGTTCTCTGATGTCTAAGAGTCTAAAGTCCCTTCAGTTCTGCCCACTGACTGGATACTTACCCTTTCACAAAGCTCAGTGCTTACAGGAACCTAATTATCCTAAGAATCTTTACCCTTTTTAAAAATTTGCTTCTAAATACTCTATGGGACCAAAAGTTATTAGACAAGGAAGGGCAGATACAGTGACTGAGCATGCGTTGGTTCCCTGGGAAATCAGACTGGAGATGATTCTCCAGAAAGCAAGGAAACGAACAGTCATTTGTATGTTTTCTTTTAAAATCAAACAAAAAGAGTTTTTATTCATTTGCTGAGGCCAGATCTGTACCTGCTGCACTTGCCTAGCAGTGTCTACTATTACAATTACACTGCTACAGCATTTCAAGTATGCATAAAGCTTGCATCAGCAAGATGCATTTATTTCAGTTCCACCTTGGCAAAATAAGGGATATTAACCATAAGCTTTTTTTAGCAATTTAATTGCATCTCCATAAAGAGCGTCTACCAATACAACTAAGCTGGTTCAGATACGCCTCACCAGTCTACTATGTTGTCAAGAATCTGTAGCGTAAACCTCATCTAAGATCTCCTTTGAAGGTGCCTAACATGGTGTGTTTAGGATCTTTAAGTACAAATAGCTCTTTGTCACCACAACCAACAAATATTCAAGGCTTAAGAGACCTAAAGATGTTTCAGTTAAAACCAAACTACAGTCAGATCACAATATGTCCCTCACAAGAATTAGGGAATACCAAAAGACCAGAACTACTCTACAAATTACATCATATGCACCTGTATATTAGTGAGGATTTAGAGGACCTGAAAGACGCATCTACAAAGTACAAGTCTAAGGTAAAGACATCCTGATTTATTTTCTTACTCAAAATTAAAATAACAACAGTTTTGATAAGCACACTTATGAAAATACAAAAGTATTTAGTTACATATTTTATGCTAATTTTTCCTTTATATGCTAGGATCAGCTATTCAAGATTTATTTAGGTGGTTCAAGGCTTGTTTTGTGTGGCTCCAACAAAAACAAACTAACAAAAACTACCCTAAACATTCCTTTCAATACATTAATTCAATACTTCTATTTGATAAGCAAAGTTTATTGTTGAAGTTAATGCTGTATCTCAGTGACCTCAAATGAAATATGGGAAACAACAAGTTTAGCACACTTTTGCTTATTTTCATATACTGAGTATGAAAGTTGCTTGTGCAAAATGATGGACTGAGTATCTTTATTGGGACCAAATTAATAGTGGCTTAGTGCAAAAATCGGAACATTTAGATTGTGTTTTCAATGTAATTTTTCATTACAAACATCCCCTCATCAATAGAGTACTATTAAAGGAACAAGAGTTGCTGTTTAGAAAACACAAAGAAAGCGTTTACCTGTTCACTGTAGGGGTAGCATTATATCTAAGTCACTCTGGTTCAGAGTTCTCACATGGCAAGTCACAAGTAAAAATCAAAATCAATTTTTAACAGGACAAATTGCATTCAGAAGTAATGCATGCTTTTCCCCCAACGCAACTGGGAAAGCACATACGTGAAGTGCTTCCTTCCAAGACATAAAACAGAAAGGAGCAAAATAAAGATTTTTAAATAACCTTGCTTCATAATGAAAAGATAGTTATATTTTGTGTGTACTCCCTCAACACAGCTCTAATAAATCTCAGTAACACTGTTCCAGATTTAAAAAAAAAAAAAAAAAAAAAAGAAACAAGCACAGGAGAGTACAATCACCTTCCCATGTTTGACATTAAATAACACAAATTAGGGCAGATATTGGCAGGTATCTCAATGCTTGCAAATTAAGTGTGGACAAATGGCTGCAGACATATAGCTAAAGCTCTGCCCCTTAAAAACAATCTTCATGCATACAGAAGTTTAGGATCTGATCCAAAACTCTTCAAGGCAACAGAAAATTAGTATTTTCAGTGGGCTTTGGAAACAGACCTTTTAACGAGTAAGATAAACATACATTCTTTCGAATAGCAGCACGTTGACATACCTTAGGTTTACAGCCTCTTACTAAATTAAGCATCATACATGTTTTCAGCACAATAGTATCATGTCTGTTTACCCTAATGCCTTAACTGACTGAGTTAAATAAGCAGATAATAAATCATCTTATTCATACGAAAATAAGAATGTCTGGGACACACCAAAGGTTTCAATGATTGGTTTGTGAAATTACCTAAAGAACCATGACCATTTTGGACCCCACTTGGACCACTTTCTCCTTGGACACATGATAAAAGATAGTTCTCATCACGCATTGCTAAAATGGAGATTTTCAAAGAAAGTAGTGTAATTTCTCACAGCTAGCACTAAATATCACAAAGTGAGATAAAAGATAAAGTAACAGGCTATTAAAGAGAAGTCCAGGGGATCAAGCAAAATCCTGTACTCTTCTGTACCCAACTCACCACCTCCCAAAATAATTATCAGGATAAAAGGGAACTAAAGGATGAGGAGAAATTAGAAAGGACAGTAAATTAAGCAAAAAATATCATGCTTTGGCTTCATAGTAATAAAATATTTAGAAATGTCATTGACAAGCAAACAAATTAATAGTACCTTTTGGGCACTCTACTTAGCAAGTCTACTTTCTATACATCTTCTGTATTCCTGTTGAACTCCATCTATGCTTGTTTTATGTCAGTTATGCTGCTCTGTAGTCATATAAGCCAGATAATTATCTTCAGTTTTATAAGCTACTGTGGATCATGAACCAAGTCAGTGCTTCTTTTCATGCTCTCACATTAGTCCCTTGTCATTGTAAAAAACTATAAGTGATCCAGCAATGAGCATCTTTTTTTTTTCCTTTTCTTTTCTTTTTTTAATGCATAACAATTACGCAGAGTCATACTACACCGTGCTGGAGTTGCTATTTTCCTACTCTACTATATTCAGTGTTACAGTAGAACTGATACAGACCTTAACATTTTTGTCTTTATCAGCAAGTATCCTTTAAACATTAGCACACTGTCACAGCGCTGCAGATACACACAGTACCGTTTCAGAAGTAGGAAGAAAATAATCTCTCATACTAAGCTCAACCAAGAAAAGTTCCTCTACTTCAAAAGACTCATTTAACATATTAACAGAGTGGTTACAAGCCTAAGAAAACAAATACGTCTTAAAGAACCAATTCTTCACATTGCAGACTGTGTGAGCCATCAAACCAAACTCTTTGGGATCTGAAAACATTTATAACTCCAAAAGCATGAATGCTGAGACATCTCTTTGGTTTAGTTTTAATTTCAGAGCAATTTTTAGAGTAAAGACCCATTTCACAATCATAAGTGACACAGAAAACCAAGAAAAGAACACAACACATACTAGGTTAGCAACAAGTGTGCATTTCACTTAATGAATAAGACTACATTTTACTATGAGGCATTCAGTTTCTTCAAAGTGTTGAAAGATCTATGACCATTCAATTATTGCCAGCTAACATACTGTTTATAACTAATACGAACAGATACTCCATCCTGTTCACTTCTGATAATGAAATAAACTAATAGGTTTTTTTTTTTACTGTGAAAAGTCAATTACAAGGAATTCTGTGAGATCTTGAACATAAGCATTAGCTTCTTGTTTACTTTTTATAAAATTAAAGGAAAGAACCAATTTGGGGACAAAAGTGACCCACCGGATTTCACCATGACTTTCATAAAAAATTATCACAGTACATATTAAATCATTAGCGAGACACGATGCTGCCTGTTAGTTTTAAAATGCAGAGAATGAAACTCATTGCAGAAGCAAAAGAGGACCAATAATATAATTACAACACGGTGCCTGTGCAGTCTGAGTTAATGCTGTTATTTGACATTGCAAGGCTATGCCTTCTCCCCTGAGCCCCACTGGAGACAAGGTTCACTCTAATTGGTTCCAAAGCACAACCTACCAACAACAGCCTTCCTCCGGCCCAGGAATGGTAATTTCCCCACGACTGTAAATAGTGTTTGCAAACAATACAAACACGGTAATAAGAGGCTAGGTGGGTAATTAATGTGGTTACAAAGCAGCTTATTTGCATTTTTATTTAAAACTGCCTTCTTTAAAAAGCAGCTCAGATTTCTTTTTGCAAAAGGAGCCTTGGTTAAGGAATAGAGCAGTAATTACTCTCTTTAGGGGTTCTTTTATACATCCTTTAGGGAATTAGAATGAAAAGATAAGCAGAATTATAAAGGGAATCATGTAAAATATGAAATGCACTATAAACACTTAGTACTGTATTTACCATAAGCTAAGCTTGTCGTCTTGTTTAATGGAATATATTACAAACTCACGTTACAATCAGATTAATTGTGGAGATGGTTAAAAAAAAAAATTTATATCCAGCCACTTTAATTCCCCCTCTCCTCTCCTAGAACTAACAACCAGAAATCCAGTGATAGCAGAACTCAGTTTATGTAAGAACACATCTACCTGGACTATAGTAAGTTTTCAATGTCAACAACACTAAATAGTTTTAGAAACTAGATTCTGAGAGAGAAAGGTTCAGAAAAAGATCAAACCCAAGTTACACTAGTATATGTAAAGTATCAGTGAAAACCAAACTTCTCTGCACTCTGTAAGCTAAACTCAAGTCAACGTACAAAGGCTACATTTTTTTTAAAGACAGACATCTACAGACAGGTTTTTTACTATTGTTGAGCAAACAGTATCTCCTAGTGCCATTTAATTGAAGACTAAGCAAGTGCAGTTTTAAAGGGGTTATGCTGGTTTTTGTTTCTGTTTGGGGAGGTGTCTTAAAATTTTTTGTTAAAAAGCTCAAACTGCATTTAAGTAGTATTATTACAAAGCTTTAGGCATGGTAGGGATTTTATGACTCACATTTCCAGATTAAGAACAGCAGGGCTGTGCTACAGAAACAAATCACCAAAAAGATCACCTCAACATTTCTACGTATAAAATTCTGCTGACTGGAGGAAAAAATTAAGGAATGGTAAGATACTGTGTGTTCTTTCAAAATTACATTTTAGATTTTTTTTTTTTTAATATGTGTAGCAGATGTTGGAAGGCAAACAGAATTATGAGAGCAGAAGTAATTTAGTCAACTCAAAAGAACTTTGTCTTTACTGGAGGAAATCATGGCAAATTCACTATGTTAAAAACTTCGCAATCTCATAGCTATGAGAGCACTGTTGGTTTCTATCAGCTGTCTACAGCATTATGAATTCATACATTAGCACAAAATTCCAATCCAGCCTAAAAATCCAAAATTAAATACAGAACGTAGGGTAAACCTTACGTTCCCAGATCATTTATTTACCACCTTATTCAAGCATATTTTCAGGAACAATTAATCTCTTTTACAAGGCACAAAATCAAAAGGAGATAAAGTGACCAAACCGTCGCAAAAAATTCTTTTTTAATTGCATTTTTTTTTCCCCCCTCCAAAAATGAAAAACATTCTGTTTCTACTCTTCCACAGTTAATAAACTCTGGCCATTCTGAAGGAAAGAACATCTGCAGACTAAATAATAGTCACCATCATGACAAAAAGTCTGTAATTGGCAGGTCAGTAGGGTCTTGTGGAATTCAAATCTCTGAAAGTCTGTGCCCCTGCAGGATTTTTTTTTTTTTTCTCCTTTTTTTTTCCTAAACAGTCCTCACGTGCTTCTTGCAGTAAGAAACCCTTTCTTTCTCTGGCATCTTGGCTTATCCTAGGGGTGGATGAAACAGGCAGTAACAACGGCAGAAGCTCTTCCATGATTTGATGAGGCTACAGTGAACTGCAAGATCAGAACAGCTTACAAACAGCAACAGACACCCTACTCAAAGGATATTACAGCCTTTTCCCTAGTATTAACATAAAAACAATCTTTACTTATGCATTCTTCTTAAGTACCATCATCTCTCCTAGCTATAAAGCTAATCTGTTGCACCGTTATTTTCCTTCACCAGCATCCAATTTTTCATTATTAGTAGAAATCTTTCTGCTTGCCTTATCTATGTTTGCAAAGAAGTCTGAATATATTTCAACATACCTCATTATATGGGCTTTCCTCATATCTGAAAAAAAGATTAAGGAAAACAAAGATTTCTGCCTTTTACAGTTGTTGCTTTACTCACATTACCTGACTTTTTAAAAATGTTATTTCCTACACATGTAAAAATTCCACGGTGCTAAACCACTTCAAATTCCTTTCTACCTTGCTGGACGTTACTGAACTTTCTCCTGCATTTACTACCTATATTATCACCATTAAAAAGTATTCTTTACTTAAAGACGTGCCAACAACATCAACCAGAAACTTAACAACATAATAAAAAAAGAACACTACAAAATGTTTATGTCTATTTCCTTAATCCTCATTTATTAAATAAGAACTGAGTTCCGAGAACACTTAGTATTAAATTCTTTGCTTGCTACCACTACAACGGAAGTCAACGTGACTATGCAGGTAGCGAGCATAAAGTATCATGAAAAGTAAATCTCTGCAGAGTCCAGAATTGAAAAGCCTTGGGCAGGGACCTAAGCTATTTTTACCATGCATTTTTCCTGTAAATTGTCACATACATACAAAGAAGTAATAGTAATGATCTTTGCTTTATGTAACCAAAATTTTGTATTTCACTGAGTACAGTATAGCAAAAAAACCCAACTGACTCAATATATCTGTAGTCCTTTTCAAGTAGATAAAAGCTAAAATATAGCCACATATTTAAGAAGTATTTTCCTTTTTATCCACTTTCACATTTAGCATTCACTTTATTTTGAATCCCAGCTATCAACTGAACCAGAATAAAAATATTTTCGAGAACCATATTGAGAAATAAAACATACGTCAAATTAATTAAGTATTTTTAATTTATCCCTGTTTACTGGAAATATAAGCCATACGAGGTCCTAAATGCTTGGAAAATGCCCACCAAATCCTTTAAAGTCTCCTGCACTCACCCACACCGACTGGCTTTATATTTCATAAATGTATTACTTTAAAATATCAATGTATTTATCTTGATAATAAAACTCTATCTTTAGTACAGTAACAGTACAAGGCTAACTACAGATGAAGATGTAGGTATGAAACAGTTCAGCTGTAGCCAGTATCTCGACTCTCTAACTAAACGAAATCAGTATTCAGAAGGATGCCCAACCCTGAAAGTTAGGGGCTTAACACATCTGCTATATAATTCAGACTCTGTTTTACAGTGGTTTCATTACTAACCATAAAAACTGTAAGAGTGGAACTGTATAAACAAACTGAACAGTGTTTTTACTGTAAAACATGAATGCAATATAAATATTTGCCTTTCCCTTTTCTCAGCATCTGTAATGAGAGCAAATTCATGCCATATGTTTATAGTGTACAAAAAAATACATCTCAACAATTCATCCATGTAAATGTTGGTTAAACTGTTTAATGTTTTTAACTTTGTGTGGGTTTTTTTTAAGCACAAATTTCCTCACAAATCATTAAAAAGCCTCTTGCTCTTGTCAGTGGCTACATTCACTGATTCGCAGCTGTTTTTAGAGATTAATCTGGCAGAAGAACTTGGAGATCACAGATTTCCCACTGATAATGAGATCAATAGCTCTGACAGGTTGAGACACGTCCATGTGGATACTTGCCGTCCCAATATACAAGCCTGCAAACTGAAAGAAACTGCTGCCTCAGAATGGGTCAGAAGACTTCAAAATACAAAAGCAACTGCTTTCCAGCTTCTTATATTAACAGAGAGTATTAGCAGACTGTATTACATTCAGTTTTTCTTAGTGCTGTGTATGCAGGCTACTACTGCTTAAAAATTACGTCTACCATTATTTAACAATCCACTGTCCTTCTATATTTGGAAAAAAACTTTGCAGCACACACCACTCTCTTAAGGTGTCTCAGCTGAGCAGATTACTCACAGGAACTTACTGAATTCTTGAACGTTATGGCCAAAGTCTGGCCATACTTTCATACTGGTCTCAATCAGTTGTTACTAGCACCAGTGCTGGTTAAGGCTTATACTATCATTTCTCCACTAGTAACATAAGGTCTGATTCCATTGTAATTACAGTTAATTAAAAGATTTCTTCACTTCAGAAAGATCTGGATCACACTCTTAAAAAGAAAAAAAGCATTATACTCAGCAGTGGCAATAATGCCTTAGTTTGAGTGCCTATGGCTGCAAGTGAGACAAGCTGACGCAGAATTTTTTTTATTGCATTACCAGTTAGCTTAATACAAGATACTGCCTCTTCCTGCAAGGCCTTTTCCCCATAGCAAGGTTTGGATAACTACTTTTATCTTGATTCTTCAGCATGGTCACTATTCAGAGCACTGGAAGATGAAATATGTCTACATATTGCAGGCTTTTATAACTGTATATTACACTGTGATGGCATGTGAGCCAATAAGACATAGTTTTAGAATATCATGCTTTAAAACAATACAATTCTTTATTACAAAATAACAACGCAATACTGGAAATAATATTTTCACAGAAATGCATGTGGTCTACCAGTATGATATTCTGAAATACTTTCTATTTTGAACAGATTAGCTTTAAAGAGCTTTTATTCGGCACCGCTCTGGAACTCTTTAATTCTGTACTAACAGAGTGTGGCTTCATTCAGTATTTACTACCTCTCCAAAGCTGTCTTTTACGCATTCTTCAGTTTTTTCCATAAATGAAAATCTGCCACTAATCGTGATGAGATCTCCTCCCTGAATCATTCACGTAAATTAATTCCAAAAACAATTTATTGTGCTGGTTCTAATGTAGTCTTACATAGTCTTGGTATGGAAATCCTGTATTAATAGTCTGACCGATTTACAGAAAAAGCTCACAAAATTAACATCCAATAGACAGAAAAGGAAATTTAATCTTCTATATCAAGATTAGCATCCATTAGTATCAAGAGACTAAGACAGACAATATTTTACAGAGCTATTCTGTATTCCACCCACACACAAAAAGTCGTAAACCAAGGACACACGTGGAGACAAAACACTGCCTGGGAAATCAGTCCCCCTTCCTTTAGGAGGAAACACACATAGTCAACACATGGAAACTGTTGCCCATGTTCTGCGTAAACGTGCCCAGTTTGCTTCTCATCTGTCTGCGCTTTACAAGATTACAATTGGAATACAAAGACTCACTTATCGGGTTTTAATTTCATTCAGTTACTTAATCAGCGACAATATAAATCACTCCTTAGGTGGAGAATACTGTTGGGGAAAGGAATGCAGCAAGGAGTCACGTTTATTTTGTTGGTTTTCTTCACAGACATTCTCTCTTCTCTTGTCACATCTCTACCTTATAAGTTTCTACATATAAAGCAAACCCAAATTTTCTTTTTACACTTTCATCTAATCTTTGATGTAGCTGTAGGCTTAACACTGAGGAATAATTACAAAAGAAACATTATACTTTTTATGAAATATTAAACTTACAATTTATCTTTTAATATCTACTTCAAAGACTATTTGACAGGAATAAATAAATGAGAGCTTCTTGGCAAGAAAAGCTGTGATTTATGAAATATTTTATTCATTCATATTCTTAAGTATTTTCTTGAGAATACTGCTAACATCTGGAGCTACACAGTCTTATCCAAACATTCTGCTCATACTCAATTAGAAAATTGTATCAATAATAATGTAAAATAAATTACCTAGCTTCTCTTCCTGGAGCACAGATTTCAATGTTCGTCAGAGCAACTATGTGTACAAACAGCACTGTAGTGTTTTTCATTAAGCCTTAAAGTCAATTAAGCTACGAATTGGAACAATCATTCCTCCTTTGCAAAGTATTGATATTTTTTCTTGGCTGCTTTCAGGCCTTTTCACTACTCAAGGAGAGATTTATGTTTGACAATTTCTTTCCGATTAAAATGAATCATAACTCTAGAATTCTAATTTCCTCTTTTCCGAGCAAGAAATTATCAAACAGTTTTAAATTGATATTGAATGTCATCGTGCATGACCATTCATTTTCAAGATATCAAATGTAAAGCTATACTGATCTCTCTTTTTATCGCTTCTTTTACATACTTTCTCTTCCTTTCTCTATATGTATGCATATAAAACATTAGATTGTACCAATATAATCAACTATACCTCTCTATAAAAATTGTATTTGACAGACTAGCTAGACCAGTCACATTAAAACTTGTCACAATCCTTTACATAAGGCAATTACCATCTATTTGAAATATTAGCAAAATTCTGCTGTAGTTTAGAAAGAAAATAACCACGACAATACTGCAGATTGCAAACAAATGTCATTTATCTAAAGTAATTAGCAAGTTTGTACAGGTAATCCCTACTCAAATGGCTGAAACTCTCTATAAAACAGGTCTTCAGACATAAATTGTTAAAACCAAAGTTTTCTAGACTTGCCTCCAACAGCCAATTAAGATCAGTTTGAATTTGTTTTTTAAACATAATGGCAGCTAATCTGAAAAATCTTATTTTCTCCCATTATTCCTCCTGTTTTCTCTAAATCTTAACAATTGGATTTTTCCAAGCCATTTAGCTGACCCATTTTCTCTTCATAAACTTGATTTTCAGCTTTCATTAAAAGCAGATTGAAACTGGGGGTTTTGCCCGAGAACTTATTTAAAAGTACAACAGGCCCAAAGAAGAGCTGTCTTTCTGCAGACACTAAGTTTACGGCATTCCAGACAAGGATGTCACAAACAGACCCACTAAGGGAACAAGCTGGATGGTTTTCCTAAGTACTGTTACATATGCTGTACTTTATTTTTAAATGCTGCATTACAGTAGGTCTGATTTGGGGTTTTTTTTGTTTTGTCGTGGTTTGGCAGTGGTGGTGGTTGGGTTTTTGGGGTTTTTTTTAAGAATTACTTTTTTTTTTCTGTATATATTTCAGGCTTTAGTCAATACAGACCATCAATCAGATAATTGTATCAAAACTTGAAATAATAACAATTGTTTCTTTATACAATTTTAATTGTTTTGTCTTCTTGCAAAATAAGTGGAACTCTCTTTTGCATCAGACAACAAAAAGAATGAAAAAGGAAATATTCTTTGCCCGACATTTAAACCTTGCGTACTAAAGCATACTGTCCCGCAGAAAAGCCAGCATAGGATACACATTGCTTTTGGTAAGATAAATGTTATTATAGAAATACCGATTTTATTACCAACACAGTCTATTTATGACATGTAAACACACTAGAATTCAATATAGCAAAGACTTTTTTAATTATAAAAGTATAGTTCATGCAGATTAAAAGAAAATAGGGTTTGGACATTCAGTTGAAAAGTAGGAACATATTTACCAAATTTCCACCCCTCAAAATATTGGAGGAAGACAGTATTTATAGTGCAGCTCAGAGACTTAATCTCAAAAATTTACAAGAAAACATAAAACAAGTAGGTAGCACTATTGTTGCCAAAAATACTACCTGAGGAACATGAACATGAGGCTTTGTAAGGCTGCATCCTAAACAGCTGTATTTTTTTAAAAATTGGTTCCAAATTGAAAAGTAAACCAATTTCCTTCGAATAATTTTGCTTTCCCTAGGAACAAGGGAGACAAAATACTGTGGCTGCTTTGAAGTTCTTTATAGCAGGATAGCTGCAACTACATATTGAGAATTCATCTGAACCATATGCAGAGGTTGCTGACATTTTTCTTAAACTCTTTCATTTTAGGAAAGAATTTTCAATTAACAACTTCCTGCTCCGTAGTTACACTTATAAGCTAAAAATTAATATTTTACATCAATATTTTAATATTAGTATCAATCAATCAAATTAATCTTTGTCTCTTTGTTTTCAGCAACTGACTTTGGGGCAGGTTTTTGTGTTTGTTTTCCTCAAGATTGCTTACAATTTGATGTAAATTTTAAGCATCTTGTAATTCATCAACTAATTCTCTCCTGGTTACACACTCCAAGTAATTAAAGTTCAGTAATAACTTATTCTTTCTGCTCCAGCACCTGCATTTCATTTGTTTATTTTCCCAGAGTCATAAATCTGAGGGACTGTCAAAGTGCCATAATATTAGTGCAATAATCAAAGTTAATTAGTCCCTCTCAATAAACAACAACAAAGCCATTACAAAGATGCACTGAAGGTTTTCCAGCTACCCAGTTTATGGATGAGGTTCTTTTCTGAACAATTAGAATTTGAAAACTGTTATTAAATAAACATAGTGTTTCTGAATTTGACCTTCAGTGATCTTCATTCAATTAATAATTCATTAACTTTTGGTGAGATAATATAGGTATTAAGACAAGTACTCCTGAACTCCCATTGCCTTCAAAGTGGTCGGAGATACGCTTAGAATTAAGAGGGTAATGAGATATTTTTAAAATAAAAGGTACTCAGTACTGCCTTATTTTAGTTACATAAAAACCATATATCTAGCCATATTTACCTGGACTGGGACTACTAAATTCAAAAGACAGAATAACACCAAATCCAGTTCTATTGAAAGAGAACGGACAGATGAACTTTAAGTAACACATGCTATGCTTGCCCCTGTTGGAATTCTCTTGGAATTCCACGCTATTGAAATAAAAAACAAAAAGAGAGCTTTAATGTGAAGTATCGAAGGGGAAAGGAAGATATTTTTCCCTCCCAGTCCTTTACTGTAAATCATTAATATCATCTGGGCAAGAGAAAAAGGCCTAAATCCAAAAACTGTTTCTTCAAGAAACTTGTGGTTACAAAAATCAGCAATATTATAAGCATCACTTATTTGGAAATACTTACTTGTAAATAAGCACTGTTTGTTTTGCACTAATAAATACTATAATTATCTGTAGACTATTTATGTGTAAATATTAATACTACTGAGTGCTCTCCCGTATCATCTGGGAGCAGTTGAAATATTTTCAGAGCTTGGGAAATAAAGCTAAAACACTCATCACTAATTTTAGCAGGAAAGAAATAAAATTCCAAGAATCTGATCCTGCGGTTTATTATTCAAGTAAGGCATATAGGACTGTGTCAACAGATTATCTCCTGGAAGTCAGCAGTCATAGCAAGCTCAGACAAAAGTAGTCTGCAATCCTTACTAGCAAGTAAATGATTGTGGGAGGAATAAATTAAGAACACTGAATAAATTTTAATAAGGGCCTTAGAAGTTCAAAAAAAAAAGGCGGGGGGGGGAAGAGGGGGGAAGTTAGGAGTCAAAGAGAAACAAGGGAATAGACAGTACTGAAGAGCTGGTATTTGCATGACAAAATGGAAGAAAAATGAAAGAAAGAGGGAAGAAACAGGAAGGAAAAAAAACATTGAGACAGACTGCCTGGCAGCAGTGCTGTTGGGCCTGATGGACTACGAAAGAAAAGGAGGGAAACATTCTTGGTTTTGAAAAGTGTAAGAATGAACTTCTGAAATCTCTCATAGCATAAAAACTACGGGCAAAAGAATGGCTGTCTCTAATATCTGAGTGTGTACATTCTCCTTCAGTTAGTTATACACTTTGGTTCTGGAACTGTCCTGTCCTATGAACTATGAAACATGCCTCAGTGGTTCTTTCAAATATTTTTGCCCTTACAAAGCATCTGTATGTAACATGGATAACAGTATGCCAAGCCTTGCAGTCCAATACAGTCATGTGAAACGAAAAATCTCTATCACTGATATACCAGTGACTGAACAGAATATTACAAAATAAGACAAGCGCCTTCTTCCTTAGATTCTTGCATGGCAATGTAATATCTATTTAACTGCTTGTACTGCACAAAAGACTTCAAGTCTTGAAAAACATAGCTTAGTGTTGGACACTATAGACATTCACTTACCCATTCCACAAGAATGCGTTGTACAGCGTCATTGCCTCTCGATGTATTTCTGCAGGCCAGGATAACATATGCCCCGTGCAGTGCAAGAGACTTTGCCGTTTCAAAACCTATGATAAAACATTTTCCTAGTCAGAAATAGATCTCAGTAACAAAACAGAGCTATAAAATTACCTGAAAAGGTGAGCCACGCACTTAAGTACGCTAATGCTACCTGCAGTCTCACTACCTGTTTGACAGTCACCTGGATCCAGCTTTTAAGAGCACTTATGAAAAAAGGCAGACACCTCAATTTGAGCAGGTCTTTGGGACAATAATTGTATATATTTTGTACAAAATAGACATGGGATCTTCAAAAAACAGACTCAATTTGTCTGCCTCTGTGTCTTCAGCTGTTAGAAGAGCAGGATTATACTTACTCCTTACTTGTTTGACTGTGAAGAATGAGCCATATGGCAAGATTGCAGAACTATTATGCCTGGCAACATCACACCGAAAGCGACAGAGTATTCTAAAACTGAGCTCTGGGCTCTTTAGATGCACAGTTAGCCTTTGATTCATCAACCTGAGGACCACCTGTGGCGGGGGGATCATCCAATGGGATGTATGAGGGAATAGGAATCAAAAATCACGTGGAGGTAACTACTCCTTTTTCCGATCCAAACACTACCCCATCTGTAGAACACTGCTGCACAAAACCAGGGACGAGAGAACTATCCAAGTGTTAAACCATTCCCGGGAGGGGGCTGTCAAGCTCATTCTTAGAAAACGAGATTCTACCTAAGGAGATCGGTAATCTACATGTATGTTTTATTATCCAGGCACTTTAAAAGCTTTGCTAAAACTTTCCTTAAATCATCTGTGTCAAAGCAACTCGTTTTTTGTCCCATCATCAACTGATATATGGAGAACAATTTTTCACAGTTGTTCTCATTATGAATAATCAATCAAATACCACACAGTTTCAATATACTGGTTATAGTATCATGGGGCTAAACAGGTCACTGGATGTACCAGATGATACAGAGAAAAAAATAATCCATGAAAAATTCCCTCTTTTGTATAACTCACTGATATGACTTAATCTGCCAGCACATTCTTTCTAAACCTGAAATAAGTGGACAGACAGTTCACACTTTGCTGCAGTTAAAGTGCAGCATGAATCTATATCCCCAGGTTTTTTTCTTTCATCCACAGAACAAAAGTTTCACAGTGAATTTCTAAATGACTGTACACAAACTTTTTTTGCAATACTGTTAATCATTTCTTCCCCAATCTGAATTTGGGCACTTCATTTCTCCTTTCTAAAAGGAGACTTCAGATTTCAGATTAATTTCAGTTTGTTAATTTGGGACTGTACTGCAATTTCATGAGGTCAGTTTAAACTATGAAACTGTCCACCAAGAGCTGCAACTCTTTCCACCTTGACATCATCTGCAAGCTTTGCAAGTGTACTCTGTTTCACTGTTCAATTCATTAATGAAAAGCTGCATAGAAGTTGGTCCAAGGTAAACTTCATTTAATTGGAAAAAATCTGTGAGAATTTACACCAGGAGATGACGAGTTCTTGGGAGTACAGAATGCTCATAAAGTGCAGAGAACTGAGGCAGAAACTGGGTTTCTATCAGGGGTGAGCTACTACATATTTGTAATGTATTCCATAGTATCACTGGGTGCCCATCTCCATGGAGAACTGTAACAATGACAGAAATTTCCATCTAGCTGAAAGAGGCATAACGTAGCTTAATGAGTTGCAATTAGACAAGCTTAAACTAGAAAATGAAGAATCAAACTGAAATGCCCAGCAATTTGAGTATGTGAAGAAGTCAAAGAGAAGAGGTATTTGCTTTAGCTTTATGACATTTAAAGCATGTTCATGTTTTCCTTTTAAAAATTGTTTACCAAAAAAGCCCATTAATATGGGCTGTCTCGCTTCCAAAACACCCTGGAGCAACAAAATTCAGTTACAGCACAAGACATAACTTACATTATAGAAACAACAGACACCAAGACGAATTTATACCATTTTCTGCAATTACATACTTACAGTATTTAAGTCCAAGCAATTTTCTTGTATCTCTTTTAAAGCCACTCATTGTACGAAGCAACTTTAATTACCTGGGTAATTCATTGCATGCACATGAATTCAGCTACAGCATATGCAAAGATTTCCCCTGTTCCTAATTCCACTTTAAGTGCATTTAACCAGAATTTTTCATGTAACTAATGTAAGACATGTTGTACCAGAGTACTATTAGCTAGCTGTATGTTTCTTGTTTTGCACAAAAAATACACTTATTTTGACCAGCTTACCATATTATTAAAAACTAGTTGGAATGCATGGGAATACATTTTTTCTACTGCTGTACAAAGATCTAGAGCTGACGGCCAGTTTAACTAGCTAAGCATGATGATGTTTTGCTAATTCTACCCCATGTCACACTGTGCAAAATAATAAATTCCATGCCATTCTCTGTTAGAGTTAATAACTTGATTCTCATTATAAACTAAACCAAGAAAGATTAAAATTTAACCAAGTAAGCTACATGCTACAAATTTAGTTAATTTTAATACCACCTTGATTTTCCCCTGCAAAATTGGAGATCAGTGTTAAATACTCCTCTTTAAGACATACTCACTCTTTTCTGGGCTACCAAAGGATGATTCTTCATCCTTAGGCAGACATGTTCTGGATCTTTCCATGAAATTATGTGCTTAAAAAAACCCTCTTTTCAGAGGAATTTTAAGCAGCAGTCCATCCTTCCATTCAAAATACTGCCACAAGTCAAGTGCTCGTGTGTCTCCCCATCAGACATATTTTAAATTGCTAACTTATTCATGAACACTCTTGCACTGTATTTAGGACAGCTAGATTTATGCAAAAGGAGAATACATCCAGGGACCCCAAACCACATAAATGTTCCAGTTCAACTACTGAATTACTCACTATAGGTAGGGATTGTATATAACTATTACTACTTGATCTTTCTATTGCTTTGTGTAGAGTGTAATTCATAAGGTAACTTTTCAGACCATCTACCAGATGAGATATATCAAGAAGAGGTAACACAATGTCTTCTTCATAGAGCTCTCTGAGGTTTAAGTATGATCTGCCTACCAACTTGCTCGCTCTCGAGACTGTAGCATTTTTATATACGTCCTTAAAATAAATCTTCATAGACCTGAAAATCCTCATTAAGCAGCACCATTAAGTACCTTTACAGTTTAAGAAACAACTATGCAGGAGATTAGAAGAATGCAACTTCTAACTGAAACACCTGAAGTAGGAGTTTGGAAGCACCTCAGTATTCAAGTCCTTCTACAGCTTTAGCTCTTTGTTTCTTCTGCAAAAATTAATGCTTCTTTCCTCCCCCAGTGTCACAAAGCTTAAACAGGTGGGGAAAAGCTTCTAGCAGGGTGGAAAACTTTTTTTAACAAATTCACTGTGTTAAACTAAGTTTGCCAACAACATTTGTTCTTCAGCAAAACGCAGCCATGTTTTCAATATACAGTAAATTTTAAAACCTCAGCCTAACACAGGGATTGAGTATTTAAAGTACAAACCTACTTAAACTCTGTAAAGAAAAACCTTGCCTATCTATAAAAACTACCTTGAATCAAAATCCACACTGAATGTGGTTTTATACACCAAAGTTAAACCACAAACATCATAAACACCCAAACAACAGTAAAACCTTAAAAAAAAAAAAAAAAATCACAGTCAGGTTAAATAGAAATCTAAATAACTATGTTAAGGACGTGCATAATTAAGGAACCAGAGCAACTCTGTGGACTTCGAAAGAACCAAAGATTTCTTTAAAACTTCACTTAATCTGGGACTGCAGCCACCAATGTGCTCTCTTACAGTGACACAGCCCTTTCACAATGAATGAACATTGACAGCAATGCTACTAGTTTCTTTTCCAGGTAACAAATCATATCCTCCAGTGGTGAATCTTCCCTGTACTGTAGTGCTAGGGTATTGCAGCTGCAGAGCTACTTAACCCAGGTAAAACAAATAGCACAGCCTACAGCCAACAAGAACTATTGCCATTTACATTCTGCCTAGCTGCAATGGCTGGCAAAGGGCGTACATGGCTGAAGGAAACTGTGCCCAGCCTCAATGGATTATTGTTCTGTGCTTCAGTTTTCAGATTTCAGATTTCAAAGTAGGCAGCTCAAAAAAAGCTGCAAAACTTGAGTATCATCTTATAGAAAAATCACACTTTATATACTAGTTGTAGTTTTTTTTAAAGTAGGAACAACTACGTTGGGAAAACAGCATAGGATAATACACTTGAGCATCAAGGACAGCCAATTACAAAGAGTAAGATAGATACTTCCCCCAAATGTGACAGAAGAACAACACGCTTAAATAATGTAGACTTTGGAAAAGCAATCACAGTATATTTAAATACTCTATACAATACAATGTTGTGCAAATGTTTTATAAAACTAAATTTCAAGTGATTGCCCTGGAAGTCTCAAGGGACAAGGCTGTCCTGAGTCTGAGTACTCTTGCTGCTGTTGCTCTAGCTGAATGAGCTCTAATCTGACACTCAAAAGTGAAAATCCTGTTTAAGACATACATGAGGATAAACATTATGGCACAGCTCTCTACATCAGCAGCTAACCTAAAGGACTCGTAGCAGAACTAACAAGAGAGCTACAAGCGCATGGGATTTGCTACAGACATTTAAAACTCTTTACTGACAGCATGCTTTTCATAAAGACTCAGAAATTAGCACTCAATTTCATTCTTCATCTTCTGTGATGATTGTTCAATTCAACACTCTCACATTCTTGTCTATCTGCAGTTGACTACCATCACTGAATTTTGGGACAGATTTTCAGCTAACGGTCTCAATTAACAAGAGTTAGCATTGCTTAATTAATGCCAGCTACATTGTGTCAACATACACCAGATAAGTATATGGCTCTGTCAAACGGTGCAACCTCCTCTATAAAACAGAGAAAAGGATTCATTGAGTGGAAAAGTAATTCAGCGATTTCTTGTTTAAATAAAGCAGACAGCATACAGTCCATTTATCATTGGGAGACACTTTGTAAAGAATTTGCATCAGGCATTTATATGTTTGAAAACATTCCTTTATTTCAAATATAAGAAAGTTTGAACGCACAAGAAGACATTAAAAAATGTTTCAGACAATAGCAAGTTTTCTTCAGCTTCTCTACCTTCTCCCAAACACTTCAGGATACCTTGGATCTGTCATTTACAACACATTTGAAATGCAGTGATGCTGTCTTTCTTTGCAACAGCTTAGTCCTCAATGTAAAAGCCTACAGGGTTTGTTTGCATTTAGTTTCTCCAAAATCGCTTCTTCCTTTCTCTCCACTGACAGAAGAGCTCTGTAGGCCCTGAGATTCTAAAACATCTTCACATGTACGTGACTAATGATTTAAAGCTGTCATGAGTCCAGCCTTCCTTGAGCCCTATGGCACAGGCAGTTTGAATGTAAACTAAAAGGGAGTCCAGAAGAAAACCTTCCTCCCTTCCACTACAGTAAACATAGCAAGATCAAGTAAGCGAAAAAAAGTGTTCTGTGGAATTGGAAGTGAAAAGTATTAGCCTGCTTGTGTTACATATTTCTGGCCTTTCATACACTGATGGATTACTTATGGACTGTAGAGCAGCAGAAACCAACTCAGATTTTGTAAGCAAAAGTGTAATTTTGTACTATATCACTAAAAGTGTGTATTACTTTCACAGCTGTGTTCAGGTTTTTCTTTTTCCCCCACTACATTGTTCTCAAGCTTTCATGTTGCTTTCTGAATTGCAGCAAACATCTATTGGGTTCTTATAAACAGACAGATGCCCCATTTGCAGAGTGAAGTGAATTAATTTTCAGAATAGAGCTGAGGTTTTTTGGAAATATTCATATTTTCTTTTAATATAAAATTGGTAAGAGACTTGGACAAAATCATTTGTTGATACACTAGTAGCTGGAAGAGCAATTTCTCTGCCATGTATGGTATTATGATATTGTAAGTAAAAATCCAACTTCCAATGCATAGGAACTTTTTAATTGTACAATTTGGTTCTTCTTGGGAAGGATCGATAATTTTATATAACCTTCACAAAGTAAAAGCAACAGCTTTTTAAATTAATTCTGCAATCCAGAAAATATGAAACCTTAATTAAAACATTCTTGGCACTAAATGTAAATGAAAAAATACTTTCTGACCACTTTCACTCAAGGGCAGTATAGCCACTAGTTCAGGAGTTCGCATTTAAACTCTGATAGTGTACAAAACATACAAGTTAAGAGAACTCCTTCCTCCAGGCAGAAGCGATAAAAAGGAGAGTGTGAAAAGAAGGATGCTATTTTCTTGGTTTTTGGTCTCTGTGCTCTGAGTTCTCTCCAGAAAAAAAAATAAACAACTTCTCAGACAATTCCTCCTGAACTAAGCATAGGCCAATATGTAGCACTTCAATTTTACTTTGGTTTAAGGTCTCTGGGAGAAGAAAAATATTGTCACTGTTTGGCCAGTGTGTTTCTACAATACAAATCCAACACCTTACCTAGAAAACCTATGGCATGCACAGAACCAGCGGAGTCTTGGCAGTTTTAAGCCATCAAACAACAGAGGCCAGTATGTATGCATCTTTTTAAACCCTTAACATTCTGATAAGGCACAACAATTTTTACTCAACCATCAGAAAGTTCATCTGCAACATCCAATCATCATCCAAATCATACTTGATTTTTTTTTTTAATGCAGAAGTAATAAAAGTATCACAAAAATATTTTTCCAGGTAGATGCTACTCCCTTCAAACACCCTTTGCTTTGGAAACAAAACTGTACATTTTTCCTGGATCAAGGGTAAACGTGAATTTTAGCTAAAAAGGAAGGAAATTAGAAAAACCTTAAAAGCAGAACCCTGACACAATATACTTTTTTTTTTTTAAATGCAACATGTAATCTACATGAAATGCAATTTAAGTCCAGTTTTACGACAGAGGAGAGTTGTGAAAAGGTTAAACACTCAAGAACTTGCAACAAATCATCTTTATAATCCAAAATAGACTCTCATCCCAACTGCTGCATCTCAGCAAACAGACTAGGTGGTTTTTGATTTTTGGGACCCAAGAGACCTACATATAAATGGAAAAGAGACTTGTCTGCTAGACATCACTAGATTTATTTCAACTTGGAAGACCTAAACACCAGTGACAGTGAATCAGATCATCTCATTGAACACTTCCTCAGAAAAGGAGTAAAGCAGATTCAAATGTGCTAAAATGATGAAGAATTCAGAGTTACATAAGCTCCTTTTCACGTTGAAATACTGCAACAATGATATGTGATTTAGGGAAGAATCTTCTGCAAGTAAGATTGTCGTTGCCTGTGCTGGTGGTTTAAGGGCACAACATCCAACAGATCTTTCACATGGAGTGACGGCAGCCATACGCGAAACATCACATCATTGACAAACTCATACTTTTCAGAGCCCAAAAAGCACCATGCATTCTGTATCAGGATTGCTTGGCCACAATCACTCTGCTTCAATATGGATATTTAGGATAAAATCTTAGAGACGCGTTATTTGAGTTGCTCCAAATGCAGGTTTTCAAGCAAATAAAGCACCAAGATATTTTTAAGAGACTAAATTTTAGACGCGCAATTCACATGAAATACTAAAGCTGCCCTTGTTTCCCTGTGTTTGCAGGCACATGGTAACGACACATACTGATATTTTTCATTGAAAAGTTTGATGTTATATGAAAGATACATCCTGCCTCTCCCTTTGTGTGTAAATTAGACAAATGTGGGTTTTTTTGAAGCCAGGAACCACAGAAAAAGCCAACCAAAACAGGATGACGAATGCATTGGTTCTGTTTTCCTTCTAATCAACTTAAAAATATGCACTCATTACACATTACACTTCTTTGCAATATACTCTTCTGGGCAAGGCAAAGTTATTCTTAACAATAAGTGCATTGCCACCGATAAAACTCAAAATATTTTGTTTCATTTGAATGGGTCACAACACTAAACAAATATGAAAAAATATACTTAAATTGATGGGATTATAAACATCTGTGACTCATTGTTCCTGTAAAAAAATAAAAATGCATAATTTGAGGCAAAGAAAGCTAAATACATAACTGAAGACACTGCAAGCAAACAAAAATATAGAACAGTGACTATGTCAGGCACATACATAACAAATATGCTGCGACTAAGAGCCACAAAGTTGCAGTCAGATCTGGTATCTACTCTAGTTGTACTGTCCAAAGACCCCCACCAACTCACTTTAAAATGCAATTATGCAAGACATGAACAAAGCTTGGACTTCAGTCCTTTCAGCTCTGTTAAAATCTAACACTGATAATTATCTCAGCTATCCAATGGCACAGTCTAGCAGCAGATTCAAACCCACATTTCCTATCCTTTATGTTGTAGAGGTGCTACTATCCAATATAAATACAGCAGTAACAGCCAAGGGTTCCAGTCTGGAATGAACGCTATTGTGAGATGCAGCATATTAAATTCAGAGCCAAGCTACTTATCATGTCCCATGATAAGACCTTGTTTTAGTTGTGTAAAGGCAATTCCCACCAACCGTTAAATGTCTGCCCGTAAAATACATGGGGATGACTCCCCTGAAAAACTGTGGTTTTGAAATGTTAGATACTCTTAAAGAAGCTTAATTAAAACATAGGGGGAGACAGAACCAAAACTGAAATTTAATACTAAACTGCACAGATCATCCCAATCAAGATTTTTTTTTCCAGTTGCTAGGTCATGTAAATACAAACAGGTCCTGTTAGGTGCCTGAATAGGTGAACAGTGGCCAGGGATTAGAGTGAAGGGAAGAGAAGGAGAATCAGAGACAAGAACTGAATTTTCAGTGAAATCCCAGTCTTATCTTTAATATCTACTCCTTGTATTAGATGTACATCAGCAACCAAAAATCCCAGTCAAAAAGGATTCAGACATGCATCTTCCATTTCAACTAATCCCAAAGCTCTGTTTAAATAATATACACTCCTTTAAGAGGCGGGGAAAAAAAAAAGTCTCATCCTTCATGTTTCATCTTGCCTTTCTTCATCTATTAAATGATAGGATCATGCTCCTACCAAATCCCAAACAAATTTTTCCTTGAATATTTTTTTTAAAATGTATTCTATCAGTCCTACAGACATTATCAGAGTGGCATTTTACCAATACTAAAATCATGTGCAGAAATTAACTAGTCATATCTTAGCATCACATCTGCAACTGAAGATTACTCTGTTTGAACTTTTTATTCTCAGTGTTTCTTCAAGCATAGAATAAATCCATGTTTTCTTTTGATTGTCTTTAAAAATGACAGTGCGGCTTCTTGCAAGCAAGTCAGACGGTTTTCCTAACACAAATCAATTATTGTATTTTTAAAAATATATCAGAATTTAGCATTTGGCTTTATAATTTAATGTTTAAGGAGAATTTATTAGAGAGTTTATTATTCTGTTTGCATATAATTTTTCCCTTGTAACAGATAACATATCACGGGGGAAGACAGGCATCTGAATACGTAGCAACTCAGCACCCAACTTCACATTTTCTAGACAAAAATAACCTTTCCACCTAGAAGTGCATCTACGTGTATTATTACCAAGTCAAGTCAAACAAAAAGTTATATACATTTTAAAAGAAACCTGAGCTAGCAACTTTGTCTCAAAATGAGCAGAACTCATTTTAGTGTGACTCATATTCCTAATTTTAGTAAAAAACCTAAATTACTCTATTCAGAATTACATGTTTATATTCATAAGGGATAAAAAATATTTTGTTAGACCACAGTTATGTTAATACACTATTTCTATTTTTATTGCAAAATAAACACTTCCAAAATAAACATTTAACTGAAATCTAGAGTAGCAGAAAACAATAAATCTGCCCACAACGTAAGTCAACATCAAACCAGCATCTCAATGAAATCTAGATCAGATCTGAGTATCCAAATTTGACATGACATTTAGGGCACACTATTTCCCAGTAAGTAATCATTCCTGAATGTTTAGTCATTATGGGATAAGTGACCAGGTTTTTTGTTTATTTGTTTAAAAAAAGCCAGTCTATTTATAAGTACCATTACTTGCATACATTACTAAGGAAATAAATAACATTTTTGTGCATGCTACTGTAGCTTCATCACTATTTTATAGCAAAGCTGAGGCAAGCTAAAGAGAAGCAGCAGCAACAAAACTTACAAGTCACACACACAAAAAAATCATTAAGGATTTACCTAACATCAGTAGCAAGTATCAAAGGCCAACAATAAAAAGACTCCGGTTTCTAGCTAATCCACACACCCTTGAAGGGTTTGTGTTCTGAAAAGTGCCAGCGTTGAGAGCATTCATAACTGGGTTTATAAAAAGTCTCATCAGATATTCAGTATCAACTAGGTTTTGAAAGCTGTTTTGAGGGGCTTTTTTTTTTTTCCCAACTCATCCCCAAAACTTTGGGGCTTTTTTCCCCCCCTTACTGTCGCTATTTTTAACACATCTTCTTGGACAAGCTTACTCAAGTGACCAGAAAAAAGCCCAGAGAATTTAAAATTTATCTTTGACCGTCTCTCTTGGGCTTTTTTTTTTTTTTTAAATCAGATATTTTAAAAAAAAGTTCCAAGTTCAGAGAAATGGGGTTGGCAAACTCTCCTTCTCTAAAGCTGCTCTTTGCATCAGCAGTAGCTTTAGGCAACACAACAGCTCTTCCCACCAAAGCACAAATGGAGAAAAAAGCCAGAAGTTGTCTAGTTTCTTTTCAAGTACACTTCTGTTCTTCCGTAAGCCATCAGTATCATAGGTTTCTGTACTGCTGAGCTGAGCTCTAATTAAACGTAACAAAAAAATTAGTTGCATGTTTTGAATCTCCTTTTGGCAAGTACAACAGTGCAATGTTAATAAAAGAAGTAAATTTAATAAAGAGAAATACTTCATCCAAGGCAGAATAATTAAAACACATACTGTGCTGTCAGCTAGATCCTCCAAGCTTGAATCCATAAGTTATTTCATGAGAAATACTCAGCGTTATATAAAGATACTGAGAAAGTACTACAACATAAATTGGACCAAATCT
Organism: Gymnogyps californianus; assembly: GCF_018139145.2. NCBI lineage: Eukaryota > Metazoa > Chordata > Aves > Accipitriformes > Cathartidae > Gymnogyps > Gymnogyps californianus. The sequence continues at coordinate 7,207,994 of NC_059482.1, forward strand.
TTTCTTAAAACAAACTTGATATTTATTTATATCAGTTACACAAACAGTGAAAGATTTTAAAGTGTATACTAGACATTTTATAGATAAATAATAAAACAAGGTTCTGTCCTAAACAGCTCACAATTTAGGTTACAAAAAAAAGATGTCTTAGAGAATTAAACATACACAGCTAGGTCCTGTTCTAAAGAGCTCACAGTTTGTGTCATGGGAGAAAGGAACAGATGAACAGACCGAAAATTAAAACAACGCTACTTGATTTCTGGCAGTCACTACCCGCCTCTGTCTTTGGGCAACATGAGACAAGACAGTTTGTTTAGTTAGCAGCACAGGAAGATTTTAATACAAGAGTTGTTTCAGGATCCTGTGAAAAGAACTGAATACGGGGAAGATGCAGTTCATTGTTCTTTCTAGTGCAAGCAAATAAAAACAGCAGATAAGAGACAGCTAGCAAAGGGCAAGATAACAAGACATGGAGGTTTGGGAATTTATACAGTCCTGAGTTACCTCCTCAAATTCTAGTTTTTCTAGATTAGATGGTATTCAGGATGGGTACCAACCTCCCAAGGTTCAAAACTGGCAAACCTTTTGGGCGTACTTTAAACTACGAAGGAAAGAGGGAGATGGGAAGCTGTTATGTAACTCAAATGATCCATCATGTTGTTCCGACATACAAAGTAAGGCAGGAGATGGAGTTCTGAAACAAAAGATGAAGAATAAGAACAGTATTAACAAAAAGGGTCTATACACAAAAGCAAGGAGAATGGAAAACAAGCAAGAATTAGAAGTCATTAAATTATAATGTAAGGCCATGGGCAAAAAAATCAAAGACCTCTTTGCCGCACTTTCAAGAAGGGCATGAAAACACATCATGCACCTTCTCACACCAAAACTAATGTATATTTTTTTAGATGACACTTAAGGTCTACCTGCTAACAGCTGGAACACCAGCAACCCACCCAAGAGCTCAATGACTACAATTTTCTAAAGCAAATGACCAATTACAGCTGCACGTTCTATACCAATTTTTTTCATCTTCCAAGAAGTTAGACCTTGCCAGTTTGGGGAAGGGGATGTTAAATCCAAAAATACATATGCCTGCAAAACTTTACATCTGTAAAATAGGAAAAACTGCCAGGTGAACAAGCACACTAAATGTCTTCTAAAACCTGCTGGTTTTGTGACGATGTTGTACTCTAAAATCCTGAGTTACAATTTGCAACATTACTGTGAGTTAGGTAAAAAGCATTACTTCTACTGATAGTCAGAATCTAGTCTTGAATAGTTCACTCAAGATCACACAGAAATCAGGCTGTACAATTCCTGATCTCATATTCAGTCTGCCTTGTCCGTGACAAGGTCCCCAGTTAAATGAACACATCTTAGTTTGTGTGTATAAAGTCTAGTAAGTGATATTTATTCATCAAATTACATCATATACCATTATGAAGCATATCTCTGCCTTACATTCTAGATACATAACTTTTCATTTTGCAAGAGACAAGCATTTAAAGTATCAGATACAAAGAACAGAATCAGGAAGTCTAGGTCTCTATTGCTTTGATCACCGATTAGATTCAGAAACAGATACAGTAAGATACCCTCTCAAAGATCACAATCTTCATTCACTCAGGATGCCAAAAGTGTGCTGCTAAGTAGGTCATGCACATTTTTATGTAATCTTCATCACCTATCTTAGTAAGGCACAAAACAGTCCAAATTTACCTTCAGAGTTAAAAATCCTTCAACAAGAGTAAGATTTATACCCCTCAGCAACTGCTCACAGCTGGACACAGACCCAAACAAATAAAGCACTTTTTGGAAAAGCTTTCTTTACACATTTCTAGTTGCCATATTTTCCACTCTTAATATATCTTAATTACTCCTTCCACTAAAGAATTAGAATGGCTTTCAGAGGAATATACTTTTTATCCTGTGACAGAATAATCCAACTCCCACTTTAAATTGGAATATGGACATGGACATAATCTGTAAACTTAGGTCAGTTACTGCAGCCATATGTTGCTCCGTATGTAAAATAAGACTAATCACACATTTCTCAAAATCTTAAGTAGCATAGTTAATGTCTGTAACGTACAAATGTATAGAAGCAAGAAATGCTGCTCATGCTTCCCAATGGCAGAAGAGGAACATAACCAGAACGTCTCACAGTTCCTGGATCTCCGAATACACAATATAATATTGTTTTCTTCAATTAGGTTGTGTTAGAGGAGAATTAGAGATCCTCCTCACAAACTTTTAAACAAACAGTGAATTTTTGCACAAAGGCAGCTTTTTGACTAATCATCACAAGAGGAAAATGCCCCACAAATTTTACGAACTTGCATTTAGCTACCAAAAATAAAGGAAACCCAATTAGAGAATGTGCTGATCAAGCTACTTGGATAAAGAATAAATAATGAGGAGGCAACAAACATACCTTCTACAAAGAGAACATAACCTGGAAAAAATGAAAAATTTCTAAGCAACACTCATTTTTCTGAACCTCAAGTCACAGTGCATGCAAAAGATTTAAATAAATATATCCAAAACTGAACTGTGACAGTTCCTTGTTCACACAGATAATATTACTATCAAGAAAGTATGATAACAACCAGAAAACCTAACTTCACCAGTTTTTTAGTATAAAGGAGACACGAACTAAGAATAGGAACTTAGAAACAGTGACCAAGGTAACTATATTTATATGAAGGAGAGGAAACTTAAAGCATATTACTACAAAACTATTCAGATTTGAAGACAGCCAGTTTGTAGGGAGCTTTCTGAAGTAACAGATAGAGTACTAAAAGCCATCATGTAGAAGTACAGCAAGAAATCAAACCCAGCTAGATGTTACAGGAATGGAAAAACTGAGGTTATATAGCTGAACAGAAGGCTACAAAGATCTCACATATTAAAAAGAAAAGCCTATAGAAGAAATGGAAAAAAGAGAAGAAACAAAAAAAAAATCTTTCACTCGCAGAAGAAAAATAAAAACAACAGGAAGGCATAAGACTTAGTATATAGACATAATAACAGAGCTAAGAACAGCAAATAGCATTAATTAAAAAAACATCATGGAAGACAAAACTACTTTTGTTTTTGATGGTCTTCCCTAGGGAATTATTAAAAGAATGTGACATTTGCTGTATTTATTTTCCTAAGTCACCCACCGTCTTTTAGAAAGGTTTGCATATTGTAGACTTTAGGATGAATATAAGATCAATTTCTTTCTCACAGTACTATTCCTATTCTATAATTCAGGCAAAATTCTGGCCTCACTAGTCCTGAAGTCAGTAGCAAGACTCCTGTTAATCAGGTCAGGATTTCGATCTTTATCTTCCCAAGTTCTTACCTGCCTCCTTTCACTTCCTTCTTGGTAGGGATTTACTGTTTCAGACTTGAGTTTCAAAACCTTATAAATCCTTGACACAATCAAGCATGAGGAGCTTGAACGGGACACAAGGTACTGAAATCCCTTCTTCTTGTGACCCTACTGCTTAGCATACCTATAGTCACTAAGAAATTTTCTGCTGGTAAGCCAAAAACATCGTGTCCATTAACGTACATCTTTAGGCTGTAACTAGAGTTTACAGTATCTAGAAAAGTCACTAGATGTCTCAGAAGATACTGTCATTAGAAAACAGTATACATTTATCAACCTCTTCTGTCCCCACCATCTAACAAGCATTCCAAAAAAATACAAATGTACAGCTGAAACTATTCACACAACTCTTGCAGCACAATTAGCTTTCAAAATATGAAGACAGAAGATTATGCAGAGGGTACGTTCTGTGTTGCAGTGAGATAGACTGAATCATGCGGGCTTTTCGTTTCTGGACTATGAAATATGCATAAAATAATGAGAAAAACCTTTGTGAAATTAAATATTTCAAAAGACAGAAAAGTGATCAAGTTATGTTGCAGTCCATTGAAAAGTCTTTTTCATCTTAGATAACAGACAAGAAAGTAAGTACCACATATGAAGGCTCTTGTTCAACAAATATGTTATTCTCCTGTAAAAGGAGTACCGGAAAATACAACACAGGCATATAGCTCAATCCCATCCTTTGTGAAAAGACTCCATTACAAGCAGTAATCATTATTGAACCTTTTAGCCCAGATGTAATTTCTTACATGTTACAACAAGTTTCACATGCATTGTGAATTTCAGCCAAGGTTGATGAAGTTCAATAACTTGGCTAACCAACCATGTGTACTACTCATTACAGAAGTAATAAATAGATTCATCAAAATGGACATGAAAAAGCAGTATGAACATCTGACACCATTTTCAGCTTACTCAATAAGAAAAATAAATTACAGAAGTCCAAGAGGACCTTTTAATATTTACAATATGAAACAAGCAGACAGTCAGAGCCTTATGTAAAGCAGAGCAGTACTAGTATTCCACAATATTAAGCCAGAGTTAAAACAAAGTGATGGCACTCATGGAAAAAATCAATCACTATGATCTACCATAAATTTTCAGAATACAGAATACTGTAAACTAAAGAGAACTCTCTCCTGTTAACATTATTCAAAGTTTGAAAATAATAGCTTTTAGTAGTTTTTTAATTGTTCAAAATACGTCAGTACTAATCCCCGACTGACAGCTACTAACATCCCGCAACAGAATGAGTTAAAAGTTCCACCCCACAGGCACACTCCCTTGCATAAAGTGTGCTTTTCTACACCAATTACCCAGAGAAGTACTCTGGCCAAAAATACACTTCCTGCAAGATCCACGCTCTCCTGGAAAAGCACTGTATTCCCATTCCCCCAAAACACTGGTACAACAAAATTCATGCCTGCTACAAAGTTTCAGACTTCCACAAAAAAAAGACCTGAAAAAAATTAGCGAAGTGTAAATTTGTTTTTTAAGGTGTGTTTAAGTAAGAAGCAAACAACAAAACTTCTATACAGACGCCAACATTTTTATGGTAGGGCTACTCATGCAGTTTAAGATAATAAATGCCTAGTTTGGTCCACAGCATGTGGATCACAGGACTTAAAAAATTCAGCCTTTAATTTTTCGGCATTACTTTTCCCCTGAATTCTTCATTAAGCAAGCAGTTTTTCCTCAAGAGAATGAATAAGTCTGTTGAAGCCAGAGTAACAACACGAAACTAAAATACATAGCTGCATATACAATACCAAACTGTATTAGGCTGAAGGATGATTATTTCTTCCCCTCACCCTCCCTGTCCAACCACATTTTAAAAGGGCTTAAAACCAAATCTTCGTTGCCACTGTTTTGCTGGCTAAAGATCGCAAGAAAACAGTCCCTAAACAACACAACTGTGCTGGCAGAACACCCTACTGTAAAAGTTACATCTGCAAAACAATGTTTTTATTGGGTAACTTATTTTTCTCATGAGGGGTTATTTTATTCTACCAGGGCAAAGCATACACACACTGGCTGCACCCAGGCCAGCCGTGCTTTTCTGTTAATGTGCTGTGCTGCTTGTAATAGTGAAACACGTGATACATGGAGCCTAGAATTTACAAAAAAAAATAAAATACACATCAAGGAAGAACTCTTCCATGCTTTTGAAAGCCCAATAAATGCAAAAGTATCCCATGAAAATAATCTCAGGGACAGCTAGGACTTGGCCAAGAAAAATAATCCAAGGTTATATATTGCTGATCTTTCTGTCTGCCTCACAATAAGCTTTGAACCCAAACCTCCATAAATAATATCCACTTCAGCTCTCCACATGTGAAACTCTTCCAGCATGAAAACATACAACCGTGCAAAGGCTGTAATAGTTCGTTCACCACAAGTTATGCTGGTTTAGTGAAAACAAGATGCATCTCCTTAGCAAAACCCCAGTATTTCCCTTCTCTCTGCACCATCGAGCTACAACAGAATTATGTACAGAAATTCTTCTTAATAAAAACAGGCAGAAGTTTCAACTTATTAATCCACAGGAATTCATGCATTTATGAACACTAGTTTTGATTCAGACAACAAACTCTTTTCACTATATTGAGAAAAAAATCTAGATAGTAGGAAAAGACCATTCAAGAAGCATTGTCACAAGCTTGCTCCCCCACGTCGCATCCCTTTTTTCTGCTCTCATAAGAAAAAGGGATGCAAATAATAGACAATTACTGGAAAGCAAACACCTTGCTGTTTACTCATCATAATAAAACATACAAAAAAGAAGTTTACGCTTAGAAATCTTCAAGAAAAGTTAACTTAAGAATAGAATTGAGAAAAACAACAATACAGACCAAAACCAGACAGATGTATTTTCTCTTAAAGATTATTTTTTCCAAAATAAACTATCCAACAAAAACACGCTGATTTTTTCAAGGCTGACAAAATTCAGGTGTTACAGCATAAGAAAAATTCCAAAGGATACAAGAAATCATAAAGTGAATCTGAAACAAAGGACTATCTTGAGCATTTCTTTTGTAGAAGTCCTGCCAGTTGTATAACCTTTAAATACTATTTCATCTGGAAAGAGACAAGAGAAATTAGAAAATAAACTTCATACTTTCAAAGAAAAATGTGCACATTTTTCAAGGAAAATTTGCAATCTAGCTCAAAAATAGAGCTGAACAATTCCTTACTGACAGATTCAGACAAACATCTGTGGGCTTAGACCACCAAACTCCATGCAATACAGTGAAAGACAATGAACATATTTAAGACAGTCAGACTAATACTATTAAAATGAGAGTCCTCAATGGTATTTGTAAGGGTCTGTTTTATTCCTCCCATATGATCTGAGTTTGACTTAAATGAGACCATTCACTGGTCTAATTAGGATTCAGCAAATGTTACCTTCTTTGTGAAGGCCGATAAAGTCAGCCTCAGTAAAAATGCTATGTCGCCCACAAATAATCTCAGTAACTTCTGCAACTAGAATGGTTGCCCATATTCACAAAACTCTCTTCTCTGCAGATACAGAGCAGTCAATTTTTGATTTCTTAAGAAGGTGTTCTTTTTCATCATACTTTTCCTCTCTCTCCACTGCCAATAGATTTAGGGCATAGTGGTGAAAGCTAGCCAACATCTATTAGGGACCTTAAATGATTGTCACAAGAAATTTAGATAAGCTTTAAAAGTTTAATTTTGCTCCTCTTATGGCTAGCAGCTTAAATAGCCATTACTCAATTAGCTATTACTCAATTGGCATAAGAAATGCAACAAAGGTTAACCACATCTGCCTCTATCAACGCTCTGAAGGTAGATTCTGCTTTTCAACTACAAGAAAGGTTCAGAACAATACTAATATAGGAAGTGCTCAAACATTACTACACAACATACAGAAACAATAGCTCAGAAATCAGGAATTCAGAAATTCTGAAGCCATGCAATATGTCACTCCCCCAATAAAACAAACTTTCATTAGCTTCTGCCAGTATGAAGCACAAAAGCACAGAGTCAAAGCACAGCAGTCTGGCCATGTGTATTGTATCGTTTATGTACAGGTTTACTTCTTTTTTATACTCCTTTGATAAACAGAAAAAAGTAAAAAGCTACCAAAAATAACTTCGTGTTTAATACAATCAAATGATGACAAAAACAAATATCTTGGGATCTTTCTGAATTAATGTAAGCACAGTATGCTTACTGAAAAGAGAGATTCCTAGCTTTCCAATAGTTTAAAGTTCTATTTCCACCCTGACAGTATCAGATCTTAGATGCTATTTGTCCCACAATTAACACAGTTAATCCCACATCCCAGACCACTGAAACTTTACTGGTTTTTTCCAGTAAAGGAGACAGAAAAGTTTCTAGTATTTTGGGAAAAGAATGATTTAAGAGGAGTGGCCATTCTACATTGCTCACAGGTGTAAAGTGTTCAAATAACGTCCCGTACGAGAGAGATTTCTGAATTACATGCAGCTGACACAGCGAAAGGCACGTGATAAATTGCAGAGCTACGTAATTTGTATTTATCACAAAAGGACCACCATGTGTGAACAAAATCTAATCATCTACATGTTACCATGACGATTAATACTAAGTAAATTATCAAGTTACCCATTGTCAAAATGTTGCCTTCTACAGTTTCACAATGTTCAGTTATGTTTGTGTATATATACAAACCCTCACGGCAATTAACTATGACATTTGATACTGGGAATACAGCTCATTAAATACACAATGCATTTCAAAAGCTGCATAGGCTCTATTCTGATAGTTGAGCTCAAAACAGAGTTTAAGCTCTAAGTCTCTTCCCCTGATGTCATATACCTGATCCTCAAATATTGGCTACATTTGTTTAAGGGGATGCAAATCAGCCATGGGTGTAGCATAAATCAATTTAAAAAGAAAGAATGAAAGAATATAGCTGCTAACTGTATTTTAGTAGTTAAGAGAAAAAGAAGTAGGTTGCTTTGCATTTCCTTGGTTTGTAAAAACATTTTCATAAAAAATGTCATCTTCTGCTAAAATTTACTAATCATCTTTAGTTGTAACTTAATCAGACTTTTAGAGTTTAAAAAGCTAAGTGATATGCTACAATCTAACTTGCACAAGTTTTGCAATAACCATTTTTTATTACTATGTCAAGCTAGCTTTCCACACTTTAAACATAATACACCAATAGAGTCATCAGGAGGAAAAGAGCTATGAGAGAGAGAATAAAACAGAAAATTTTCTGTTTATCATTTATAAATTAAAGGGCCAGTTATTCAAAACAATTTTTTAAATCATAAAGCAGATGTTTAATTACGATAAATTATAAGCACTTTTCCTAACCTTTTGCATCAGTATGACAAAAGTTGCTAATACTGAAGTTCTGTACAAGAAATAAAAGAAATATGATAACTTCTCACACCAAAAGTATATGCAGACCAAAAGCCCACCGGAGCAGTGACTTGTCTTTAAGTACTGATTAATAGTACCCAATATACAACTTTTCTCCTGGCTAAGGCCTCTTCATTGCATAGCAATAAAAGTGTCAGAAAAAAAGAGAATTCCATTTAACCAAACATTAACCAACAATTATTTTGAAGAAATAATCTAAAACATTTCCACAATTATAAAATTACATGCTTTAGTCTGGTAAAACATCATCAAGAAAAGCAATATAGCAAGTCACATTATGACTGAAGCTTCTGGATTTTCTTCAGTATCTGAAAAAGATTAAGCTGCTCAAAGCCAAAAGTGGTTTCCATTTTCTTGAGATAATTTGTGCTTGTTCTGGGCATCCTTTACAAAAGCCATTAACAGATTTCTTTTGACCTTCATATAGCAGAAAAATTAGAATTGCAGTTTGAGCAATGTTTTGGTTGCGATTATCAATACAGTTTTGTGATAAAATCTTGGAAAAGCAGTAAGAAAAACCCTACTTTGTGGAATCTGCCTGACTGCACAGAACATACACATTTTGCCCTTCCATAATATACTGCAGTACTACTTACAGTTTGCTACTCATGCATACTCTAGCAGTCACAATAGGTTAGGTGCAACTGCACTCAATACAGAAAACAGAACACATTGTAGTTTCAAGGTCCTATAGCTACATGAATCTTAAAAACAGATAGCAATGTTTATACAAGTCATAGAAAATTACATTAGCTACACAACTGTCTCCCTGATATTAAAACCAAGTAATATTATTTTTAAAAAAATGTGTTTGATTTGAGGAGATTGCTTACACATGCAGTTGAAAATACCACATCTCTTTATGAAATTAAACCTAGATGAACAGCTGACATGCTTTTTAAAATTTCAAATTCTAGTCCTAATAATTAAGAACAGAAACAACAAAATTACAGAAGCGTTTACTAAAAACAGCAAAAAGTACCAGGTTGCTTTTGTTTAATATTTTCAAAGAGCAACACAGCCCTCTAGTGGAAAAATTAGAAAGTATGACTTTATTCATACAAGAAGCATGCTAAGGAAGTATTTTCTCTGTAACCTAACTGATGTTGAGACCTTTAAAACAGAAAAACAACACACACACAAAATTGCACACTATCTTCAATTCCTCATAGTGGAATAAGTCTTACTGACTTTAAGAGAACAAAATGACAATTTACACTACTCATGTTTAAATGTACATGGAACAACAAGTTTTTAAAACCAGAAGGATTGACAAAACAAGACTAAACTGTTCAGTAAGTCAGTCTTACTTCTTTTTACTACACCAGCTTTACTGTGACCAACAGTTACCTCAACTTCTAATGTGATACTGAGACTAAAATTTTGATTGAGCTTAAAAAATAGATGAGAAAAAAATCCAAATAATAGTTGGACTGCACTGTCAGAAGAAAAAGCTTCCAAAATAAAAAAAAAATAAGAAAACATTTTACTAATAACTCTTGGTCTGCTACGATCTCTTTATATTGTAAGAGCAGAATAATTCATTAACCTTTTCCAAGTTGCTAATGAAAACTAATGAAGTGTTTATAAAGCTGATTTTTTTAGTACAATTTTTTTCCCCCCACACTTTTTGCAGCAATTTTAAGGATTAAGTTAAGAAAGTGGGTATGTAATCTAGGAAATACTTACAGTCCATATTCCTAATCAGTAATGAAAAGAAGAACCACAAAGCAGACAGTTTCCCCATTTTACAGACACGTTAAGAGAACTTAATGGCAATGAAATAACATTTGAGAAGCCAGTACGTGTGATACCACGAAAACTCTACCACTGCTGAAGTCATCCAAAATATTCCCTCAGTAATTAAGTAAGCATCTCTATTTTTCAGAAGTTGAGGAGATTTTTCAACTATAAGGAAAAAAAAAAAAAAAAACCAAAAACCACACATTCCTGGCAAGCTACATTGAATTCCCTGTATTAGACTCACAAATAAAGTCAATTTACATATCATTCCATCTTTGTTGATCTGTTTTTAACTTTGCTATCTTAAAGCAGTGTATATGGATGAATAAAAAATAACTTCTATGTTCATCCATCTTTCAAGGGATTCTCAGCATTTTCCAAAATTTATCTTGAGCATCCAGCAATGCAGTAATTGAAAATACATTTTTCTGCATTTTGATAGACCGCAGCCTACCAACTTACAACTTCATCTTTGTTCTACCCATCTTGAAATGAAAAATTGCCTCAACAAATGTACAGATACCATAAAGTTAGTTTAAACATACCATTGAAACTAATTTTGACAACAATGAAAGGGTTGAGTAATTTTTTTTTTCTTACATTATTAAGTACAAATGCTCAACAAGTAATACATTCTTTTTCAATCACTTTTTACTTAACGGACAGCAATATTTCTGTGGAAACATTTACACTTACCTCTTCAAGAAAGCATGTTAGTGTTCTGAAAACACAGTCACTGTTTACTCCTCAAAATACTCAGGGAGAGAAGTATTAGCTCCAAAATACACAGAGAGTTTAAAAGGAGTAATCTACAACGCAAAATAAAGCACAGCACTGAATCACAGAATCATAGAACGGTTTGGGTTGGAAGGGTCCTTAAAGATCATCTCGTTCCAAACCCCCTGCCATGGGCAGGGACACGTTCCACTAGACCAGGTTGCTGAAATCCTAAAATAACTGGGGAATAAGCTCCAAAACTGGTAAAACTCCACTTTAGCTAGCTAATTAGTATTTCCACATGGAGTCCCAAAGAATTGTGTAGACATATTAAAGCTCACAGGGTTCTCTACATTGCAATCCATTACATGACATTGACACGTTCAAAGCAGTTTGCTAAGAGTCACAAAGCATGGTTAAGAGTTAAGCTAAGACTGATACATTTTAAAGACTCAGACAACAAAGTTTCAAGAAAACTTCAAAATCTGCCAATTATGTCCAAATTAATTGGACAAGAACACTATTAGCCAACCCCAAAGAGGAAGTGTTCCCTTCACACAACACCAAGGAGTCTGAACCTTGTTTTTCTCCATCAAACAAGTCAATCAGAAGTCATAACTAGCACAAGCCCAGCTCAGATTATATCCTCTCTCAGAAGCCCTTAGAGCTAGGAAAAAAGAACATAAATTACATAAAATGCATAAACCCTAGAACTACTTTCTCCTTAATCCATGCTCCATGGCAATTGGTAAGTAGTATCAGACACAAAGCCTAGGACTATAGTAATACTAAATGGAACATGCTATGCAAGAGTTTTGAGTTATATAGGCCGTAACACCACCTTAATCACGTATTTGCTACATCACCTTCATGGTTTTGGACTCCTTATGTCCTAATCTCATATAGCAGCACAAGCCCAAGGCTTATTTCACTAATGCTCCCACTCTTCTTGGCATGCTTCTGACCAGGGGTGATATCCTGCCTTCACCTAGTAATAGAAATCAAGAAAGTATGTATGTGTATATATATCTGTGCATATATGTCACAAGCAAAGAAGATCTGGTGCAAGGATATGCTCACTTACTTGTGATCAATCCAGATTATAAACTAAGGGAGAAACAGGGGGCCAAAAGCATCATACATCTTGGATTAATCTTTTGCCATACAAGAAACACTTTCAGCTCATTCAGCAAGTCTGAATGGTAGCTCTTCTCCTGCTGAAGGCAAATCATTTGAGTCCAGGTAATTCTTAAGTGTTCTGAGACTGCACAGTTGCATACAAAGCAAACTCTACTGCTGGATGCAGTGTAGACATGCTGCACCAAGAATCTGGAATGTAAACCTTACTAGAAAACACGAATTCCTCATTGAGACAGATAAGCACAACACTTGCTGCCCTAACTGCAATACCAATCTGTAGTAGCATATCATGTAATGACAGCAGGACACGTTCTGTTAATGCCTAAATTGCAAGCCACAATAAAGCTCTAAATACTTCACCTGACTCCTGTGGGATAACACTCCCTTAAATAATTAAGGGGTAAAGGCCAAGAGAATTCAGAGTGATAAGTTCTGATATTAACCCATTTTCCAGAACGTCTCCAAGGTTTTCCGATGTTCTCATAAATGCATTTAAGTCAAGATCCTGCACTAAAAAGACACCAAATAATTTGCATAAGGACTCTTTCAATATTGATGTAATCCCACCATAAAGAAAAATGCAAACCACAAAAGGGAACAAAAGATTGTTATCTAGGGTTTAGGTAGATTCCTTCATTTACCAAAACAGTTCAAATCTAACACTAAACCACACCAGTGTTTTAATATTTGTGGCTCCTCCACAAATTTAAGCCACAGAAAAAGACATATCCTGTGCCAATTGCTGAGTGAAACTTCAAACAGCCTAGCAAATTAAGTTGGAGACCAAATTCTGTCTTCTGAGAAGAAAGGCAAAGCCCCTAAGCACCAAAGCTTCATTATAAAATGAAACAAAAGCAGCTAATTAGAATCTCTCAAATACTCACCCGCTATAGGAGTAATACTATGTAACAGATACCTAAACTGAGTGTCTAAAAGGATTTATGAACCTGGTAGAAAATACAACTAACAGGGATTTCAAAAGGTCATAAACATTTTTTTTTTTTGCCCTAAAGGAGCATAGAATATGACATTCTGACACAAGTTCATCATCAAGCTGACATGAAAATACCGTCAGAGATAAAAATTCCACAGCCTCCTTGGAAAATCTTTACCTGAGTTTACTTGCTGCCATTAGAAAGTTTTTCTGAATACTTTATCTGAACTCCCCTGCAGCCATACAAACCTTACTCCTTGTCCTAGCCACCAAGATCATAAAAAGAAACTTGCCTCTCCTTTCACAGCCATCCTTTATATATTTACATAATATAAAATGCGTCCATCAACATTTTTCTAGACAAAAAAAAATTAATTGTTTCAGAACTTGATGTCTTTCCTGTAGGTCTCCTCTAAGCTCCAAATTCTCCACACTTTTTTAAAAAGCAGTACACAAACCTGAACCAAGTTTTCTAACTAGAGGTTTTATATGGAAATAATGCAAACCAAGTTTGAATACCGAAAGTACACAGGTATTTAAACAACAAAGTAGCCTGTAAGATAAAGATTGCCATATTTTACCTTATGTGTAATGTTAACCTACCTATTCCCGAATTTGCTCCCGTGATTATAACCACTTTCCCACTCAAGTCACGACCCTGGAGTATTTCCATTGCAGTACTGTTTCCATCATATTTTTGTCTAGTAGTAGGTTTTACTGGATTATCTTCAACTGTAAAGGCCAGTCTTGGGTCAAGGTAGGTAGTCCTTTTGTTTATGTGGCTGCAAAAGAATACAAAACTTCAATTGCTTGGACCCTTCTGTACTCTGCATTTAGATTTTAAATGTATTTCAACCACTGTTGTGTACAATTCCAGTGGATTATTTAAATTCCCCAAAATCAAATTATTTCTTTCACTTTTGTTAAAATGATCCCAATTACTTTTTTTATCAAACATTTTTCCAGTTGTGACAGCATCCATTAATAATTGTATTCACATACTTCACAATGCCATTCTGAATTTCCTGTGAACCCCTGACATAGAAAGCAGAATTCTGTCAAGGAAAAAAATCTCATTATGTTAGGGAAGATCATGTTCTCTTATGAGCTCTATAAAAGGGGCCTACACTACTCCCTTGAAACAATATACCAATGAGAAATGTAGCTCAGCACTTTTTTCTCAAACAACTGAAAACAAATAGCTTCACATCAGCTCAGCAAATGGCACAACTTGGGTCAGGCTCACCTTTCTAAAATGGAGGTTTAGTTTTCTTCAGACAATTATCAGAAAGAGACACCAAGCAACAACTTTCAGTCTTCAACCCTTAATTATAGGACAGAGAGGCGACACTTCCTATTTGGGCCTGTGAATATTCTTCATTCTGCCATGTAAATTTAAGATAACTACCCCATTTTGACCCTGCTATTGAAAAGATACAAGAGGAAACATTCCCAGAAATCTCTTTCTGCTCCTGTGAACTTCCTCCTCCCTTACCTTTCTAAAGATCTTTGCGAGCTCAATCCCTATCATCTTTTCTTTCCGTGCTTTAGATTGCAAGTGAGTCGGAGCTGCAGCAATTTTGTTTTCATCTTGTATGTTTAAAGCACTACTGCAATGTTAACAATCAGCCATGAAGTTCTGGATATGTTTTTAAAGTTATAGGTACAGAGTTTATCCATAAAGGTATACAAACAAAATGAGCCTACATAAACATTGCCCGAGGGTCAGCTCACATTTTGAGATGTGGATATGCAAGTCACTTCAATCTGCCACCCAAACTAGTATTTCTGTGCACATGGAAGAATTCAGAAAACCACTAATGGGTGTTTAGACACTGCTACAACTGTAATATCTGTGTATGAATTCTGAAGTTGTACTTACTAATTTCTTTGTCTTTCCAGCTGATATTGTCACAGTACCATAACTCCAAAAGGCTACCCAACATGAAAGACAAGTTGTCCTACTTAAAAATTCTACGTTTTGACATACTTACTCTACAAAATAGACTTGTCCATTTTCATCAGTCTCCTGCTCCCATCCATATGGCAGACCTAGGAAACACATAAAACATTATCTTTTTGCAGGCATTAGAGTACACTCAGATTTGAAGTTTAAGTGCCACTCAGACAGATATGGCAGAATTCTGCATTATTTACGTAGGTAATGCAGCTACCTGCTGCACTTGAATATTGGAACTTGAAAGGAGGATTGCTTCCCTAATCACAAGCAATTGCTCTCTAGTAAGAGTACAATATACAGGAGATCTGGTACAACTGTAATGACTAGCATATTAAGTATAATCTAAATATTCTTTATAAAGATTATTTCACATTATAGCACAAACTGGCAAAATGCAACCATGCTTCCTAGTACATACACATGTCTATACTGCACACAGTTTAGTATCTATCCCTGATAAAGTAAATAGCAAAAACATTTAACTAAATGTAGGAAAAGTTACATGTAACAAATACCCACTTGAGGGTTATGATCTTCCAACTTTTGGTATGGGATACGTTAAATCGAAGTTGGAAGGACAGATAAAAGAACAAAAGTGACAAATCTTTACGAAATAAATTCTTATATAAAAGACTCCACAGAAATACTTAACAGATAGCATTCCCAGTATTTCTAATCCTGGCTGAAAAGTATTCAATTATAATTCAATCGGCTCAAAATCTACTGAAAACATTCCAGTTAGTTACAGTCACATTACCAATGCCAAAAGAAATTTGGCTTGCCAACAGTATAGTACCCCTAGGTAAGCCATATAGAAGCTTCTGGGAAGATCTAGTTTAAGGCACTGATCCAAGGTCCTTAAGAAGTCATATACCTTTGGAAGTGTCCTGCAACATTGGCTGTCTTCTGTTCTGGCACAAACATTCAGTTGGGTTAGGGAAAACAAGCAAAATGAAAACTAACAGGACTTCCTTCTGTGCCAGGGATATTCTTGGTCAAATACATTCTTTGAAATATAATCCAACTATAGATATTACCTGATGGACAACAGGATATCAGAACCCAATGAGAGAAGTCCAGCCTTTGACTATATGCTTTGCAAGCCACAGTAAAAGAATCCCTTTATCCTGAAATTAGTACTGTGGCTTTATGGAGCAATACAAGAAAGCCATAAAACTGCAAAGTGATCACCCTACACAGACACAATCACATAGGTAAAACTCCACTGAAATCAGCTGTATTTTGCAAGCTCAGTTTGCCTAGGTGATTAGTGTCAACTAGAAGATCAAAATGAGATCTAGTTCCTGCACAAACTCCAACTGATGTTTGTAACATAATTTCACTTCATTACAAAAGCTTAACACAAACCTCCTGCAACACGTTTCCTCTTCCCAGACTTAGGATGTTCCCACTGTGTTTTTTCTTCCAGGTGGCTGTAGGAAAAGAAAAGTTTAAGATTTTTTAAAATTGCCTAATAATTTTTCTGATATAATCCAAAATTTTTTTCATACAGTAAATACAGTTTAACTACTGGTTTTTTTTAAATACTGTTCACAAAACGGCTTGTCTTCCACAAAAAAAAACATGTCAATCCCTTAAGAAAGGTCAAAACTGCTGTTAGAAGTTATCAGGCCTCCATACTGCCACAGTTCTGAAGGAAAAGCAACTAACCAGAGAGCATAGGAGTCTATAAAAATTCAAATAAATGTTTGACTTCCAAGCTAAGTTTTGTTGCTTACGATAAGAAGAAAGAAAACCCTGAAGTCATTAAAGAATAACATTAACAGACTCAGAAAATGTCTTAAAGAGATGGTGATCCTTGGCAGGAAAAAGGAAGAAAGAAGCAAGAAAAGAATTTATCAGAAACTAGTAGAAACAATATTAGAAACTTTTCAAATCACAAAAGCACCTTTATAAAACTCTTGTATAATAATATAGATCTGCAAGCTGTAAGGTAAATAAGTCTGGATTTCTACACGAGCAATCGCAGCTTTGGACAGATAAGTTTATCCAAATGCCTTGACTAACAGACTATTTAATATGGGTGATAATGGTATCACATCTCTTCTTCTAAGTCAGAGATTTTATTCACTTAAATCACTATAACAGAATTAATATACTCTATCATAAGGTTTTCTGCACTACAGACTAATAAGCAAAGTGATGTACATATAAACAAGGTCTTAAAATACCTGAAGTGCTGAAATCAGGTTGGATATTAAAATCTTATCTTTCATTAAATATTTTAAAATAATAACCAAGTTTTTATATTAAGAGTCAGGCAGGGATTACTTGAAAGAGTGTCCAAACTGATAGCTGCCCAAGTATGAAACAAAGACTGACAGCATTATTGAATAACACACACAAATAATCACTAAACTACAGATCTAGTAGCAACAGCAATTTACACACAACATAAGCAACTTTTCCTTCTTACAATAATCACACAGTTAGCCCACAGTGACAGCATACTGTATTACAAGAATCACAGCTGGTGATCTGAGACTCAGTAAGTACATTTGTGTGACCTGCAGTAGCACTTGAACTTCAGGACACTTATACACTAAAGATCCAAGATCCTGAGTTACTCCTGTCTGATGTGAGATACATAACCAAATTACCATAGATTGACAAACAAATGCATGCCCACTGAGCTTCGGTAACTGACCGTGTTCATACCTGACTCATCACAAAGACTTTTAAAGGTCTTAAACCAAAGTAACCCTATTCCTGCTAAGTTTGAAGTTCATATTGTTGATGAGGTTCAAAAACAAAATTTCCAGAATATGCAGAGGTATCACAGATATAGAGCTTATGTTAAAGGTAGCAGTAGCGTAACACCTCTTCATGTCAAGTATTTTTGGACAGAGTGGACGAGATTTTCAGCTGGCAGAGATATATTAATATCATGACATTAAATTAAATGGAATTAGTTCAGTTTCACAACAGTTAAAAAACAGAACTATTCAATTAATTGTTTGTGTAAAAACCACTCTCAGTAATATCTTATTATTTTGTAGGGTTGTTACTTTCACCAAGTGATTCCTTTTTGGAAGGGCTTTTGAAGCCAAAGGAAATATACGGAAACTTGACCTAAGAAAAACAGACATCTAGAGAGAACTTACAGTGTTTATAAACCAAGTGGGGATAAACTAAAGCATTCTGTCCAGTGTTTGTAAAGCAGAACTTGTGAGGAAGATGCCAACTCACCACAGGTGAGAACGCACTACACTTTTCCCCCTTTTTGTGAAAGGGAATAAATCTTGCAGCTTTAAACAGACTGAAACAGATTGCAAGATCAGCATGGTTACAGAAACCACAAGAGAGAAGAAAATATATAAATATATATTCCACTAAGTTAGTTAGCCCTGTAGCACAACCCCTTTTGTAACCAGTGAGGATGCAATCATTTTCAGAGTGGCACAAGCAGACGGTGCCAAATGCAAATTTTTATCTCTTGTCAAAGCTGTGGTATACTGAAGCGCAGACGGAGAGCATTTGTAACGTTTAACTTCCATGCATTTGTAACGTTTAACTTCCATGGTACCTGTGCCCTCTCTATTCCTACAAGGAGGAAAACTAAGAAAACTACAATATTATGTAAGGCTCAACTGCCCATATGTAGAAAGATTACCTATAGAACCATGAAGTGTACTGCAACAGCAACAGCTGTGTGACAGCTCACTCCTGTACCCAGGAGTGTCTAGAGAGGCTCCAGCATCGCTCCCACACGAGGCAGGAGGCTGTGGCTCTGCCCGGCGGCAGTCAGCACCGCACAGACCTACCTGCCCGCTCCCCTCCAGCTCCTCCGGCCTCCCCTCCTGCTGCCCGCGGACACCCGCGGGGCTCACAGGGGGAGGCTGTCGCTGGGAGAGCCCAGCCCACACTCAACGCTCCCAGGAGTCAGGAGGGCACCGCCCGCGGAAACTGAGTCACACGGAGACCGGTCCCGCCACCAAGGCCGGCTCCGGCCCCAGCCGCCCGACGGTGGGCAGCTCGTCCCTGTGGTAAAGGGCGGGAAATGGCGGGTCCTGCCACCCCGCCCCCGCGCTGAGGGGGCAGCAGCGGGGGCGGCTCCACGGACGCTGCCCCAGGGCGAAGAGGCGGGTGGTCAGAGGGCTCCAGGCGTGCTCGCCCCCCTCCCTTACTTCGCGTAGTAAACCCAGCCGTCCTTGGTGGTGCGCTCCTCCCAGCCCGGTGGCAGCTCCTCCTCGCTGTCCGTGTCCTCCAGCCCCGCGTACTTCAGCGCCGCCATTGGGACAGGCGCACCCCGCAGACCCGCACTGCCACTGTCGCCGCCGCCAGCCAGCGGGCGCGCTCCACACCGCCTCTTCCGGCCGGCCCAGCCAATGGTGCGGCTCGGCGGCCCTGGGGCACCATGGGAAGTGTAGTCCGGCACCGCGGGGCGGCTGAGGGGGCGGGAAGCGCTCTCCTCAGCCCGCGAGGGCCGTGGCCGAACAGCCACTTCGCCCTCAGTCTTGCGGGTTTTACCTGTGTCACTGCGTTTTTAACCCCAAAGGGGCCCCGGACTGAGTTGAAATCGTCATGGATGGCACAAGAACTTCAGATTTGGGGGGTATTAAATGTTTCCAGCCCTCTCTTTTCAGAAACAGGCGTGAATACAATGAGGCCCTGGAAAGCAATGAAAAATGAACTGTTCTTTAAGCTTTTTGCCATTAGTTGTCACCTCCTGATCTCTGGGATGAGGTTCTCCGTTGTGGCCGTGTTAGTCAGAGCTCCTCCACGTTGCTTTGCTTGGTGAGGAAGGCCTGGCTGGAGAGAAGTACCTCGCTGCGCTGAACACCCGCCTGGGAGGCTGCAGGCTGCCTCACCCACCTGGCTGCACAGGCCCTTTTGCCAAGCCTGTGTCATCTGGCAACATTAATACAGTCAGCTGCAAAGACTGAAGCATTCCAGGTCAGTGAATTGACAGTAACCTATAGTAACTCCTGTCCTGGCAGCTGAAGCCCCGGCAGCCCACTTTGCAGCTGTGACAGATGACGAAGTACCTTGTCTGTTACCATTACCCAGCTGACATGGCATACGCCCCCTGACCTACCTCAGTGCTTTTGATCCCGTACCCGTATGCTGACATATTCATATCTATTTATATAAGCAAACCCAAATGTCAGCATTTGTGACAGCATCTTCCCATTGTAGTCCTTTGGCAGGTGTTTTAAGCAAAAAAAACCCAAACCCAGTGTTGGACAGAGATTGTAACCACTGAGGACTGCACCAGGTGGCAGTGCAACCGCACAAATGCTTTGACTCCTTCGGGTAACATTTTTATGCACTGAGACACTGACCTATACGGCTCACTCACTCCCCACTAATGGCATGCATATCTCTCTAGAAAAAGTAGCCTGAACTTTTTTCTGCCCTGCTGCTCCCATCACTTTGCAGGTTCCCCTGAGGAATTACACCTACTAAATTATCTCCTCCTGCTAGAAATAAAAACTCATGCATCATCAAGAGCCAGTTTTCATGTGAGTATTACTGGGAGTATTAAAAAAGGCTGTGACCATACTCTCTTGGGTAAACATATGGGAAGGGAAACTTCAGTGACATGCTCACTTCTGGTCCAGGAAGCTGATGAAATACTCCATAGGTGATTGAGTGGAGAGATGTGCCAGGTCTCAAGAAAATAGATTATTGAAGTCAGTATTTGAAGTACAGAAAAAGCTTATTAATCTAGCAGTAGTACTGTAGGAAAAGGTAGTTGTTTTCTTCCTGTTTCTGTCTGTTAGTATTCAGCATCCGGCATCCCATGAATTGTTGTCCTGGTCTTGGCTGGGACAGAGTTAATTCTCTTCTTAGTAGCTGGTATAGTGCTGTGTTTTGGATTTAATGTGAGAATACTGTTGATAACACACTGATGTTTTAGTTGTCGCTAAGTAGCGCTTATCTGAAGGATTTTTTTCAGTTTCCCATGCTCTGCCAGCAAGCAGGTGTGCAAGAAGCTGGGAGGGAGCACAGCCAGGGCAGCTGACCCCAACTAGCCAAAGGGATATTCCATACAATAGAACATCATGCCCAGTATATAAACTGGAGGGAGTTGGCCGGGAGGGGCAGATTGCTGCGCCAGCATCAGTCAGTGAGTGGTGAGCAATTGCATTGTGCATCACTTGTCTTTTCTTGGGTTTTATTTCTCTCTCTTTTTTGGCAATTGCATTGTACATCACTGGTTTTTTTCCTTTTTTCCCCCCCTTTTTTTTTTTGTTATATTCCTTTTCATTACTACTATTATTATTATAATATTTCGTTATTATTATTGCTAGTATTATATTTTACTTTAGTTATTAAACTGTTCTCATCTCAACCCACAAGTTTTACTTTTTTTTCCTGATTCTCTTCCTCAGCCCAGTGGGAGCGGGGGCGGGGAGTGAGGGAGCGGCTGCGTGGTGCTTAGTTGGTGGCTGGGGTTAAAGCACGACAGTTTAATTCAGTGGGAACATGGAAATCATTTGTCTGACAGTTGTCTTATCCCAACTATCTGTATTGCATAAAGTATGCATTATGTCCTAAATGTAAACAGCAGCATTACAGTATTTCAGTGCTAAGAGTGTACAGTGTACTTTAGAAAGAGAAAGAGAATCTTAAAATTAGGTGTATATATAAGCGTATATACCCGTTAAATAGAACCACTGCCTTTCATGTAAAAATATTTATTGAATGAAAAAGCAAAGGCTTTGTTTGACAACACAACGTGGATATTAACAAATTGCCTTGAAGTCCTTGGTACACGAGTAATATGATACTGCAGAAGTCCTCTGGGTTTATATTGTTTTCAGTGCAATTTCAGTTTCTACAAAAATATTTAAGATAACCCCACACTTCCCTCTTTGAAAATTCAGAATCAACAGAGACTCCAACAGTTATGATACTTTTCACAAATATTTCTTCCCCTCTACTTTTAACCACCTCCTACTTTTCAGGAAGTTTTCACTGGGAAAAAAAAGTCACAAGTTTTGATAATTTAGTGACTCGTGTTATTTACTTAATTGATTCCAAGAATGTTGAAATTCAACCATGTATTTCAATTTCAAATTCTGGCAAATGGAAGATTCATTCTCTTTCAGAGGGTCAGAGAAGTCCTTTGCCATCTTTTCCAGCTTTTTTTTTTTACATCAGTTACCTACGTATCTTACCTACATAATCCAAATTACATCAGGAAACTTCATGCAGACATACGAGATTTAGGTATGATTTCAGTGGGGGTGCATGCAAGTTCAGGTTTTTGTCCATTTGTACTAAATTGCAGAACTACTACTGTTAGGTTTCTCAAATGGCAGAAAGCAATGGCCATGATTTCCGTAAGAGCAGGACTGGGACTTCAGAACACAGATTGAGGCCTGTAACAGTTTTCCACAAATTAAGACACTTTTTCAGATCCTAAGATGATAGGAGTAACGCAGTCTTCCTCCTTATCACTTCTTCCCCATCAGCTCTGTGTTAGGAAAGCAAGAAATTGTATATAAATTGACTGAGTGTACGCACTTATCTTTGAGGTATACAGAACGTTCTGGTTGGGTTTTGGGGTTTTGGTTTTTGTTTTGGTTTTTTGTAATAGCAGTTGTGTAAAGTTACTATCCATTTTCTTGCACTGCAGAAAAAGAATGGGTCTCTATTATTACAGTGATCTCAGTCATCATGTTCATTCAGGCAGGGTAGTAAATAATCCATTCTGCTTTAAATCTTCTGTCACTTGCTTTCAGAGTCATATTTTAGCAAATAGTGCTTCAAAGATATCATTCTGATCCATTGCTGAAGCAATCCTGTAAATTAATTCTTCTGATGATTCTAAGCCTCGCAGACCAAGGTTAATTCCACAACCTGCCAGGAAGTGGATAGACGAGAAGACATTTAGAAATGGTTGTTGATTTCACAATAACATAAACGTCAGTTAGAATCTTAATCTCATTTTCTGTTAGCTGTACTTTAAACCATTAAAATCAAATGTATTTGTCTAGCTTCTCCATGAGAAACATTGTCAAAAATTTGGTCATATAATTACACTGGCAAGCCTAAGGCAGCAAAAACTTAATATTTCCTTAACGTTAGTCACAGGCTTATATGCTTTGCTGAATCATGGCCATTGTCCATCAGAGATCTGACTACTGATTTATCTGACAAGGATTTGGGCACTCAGAGTTATCTGGACAAGAGGAAAACAATCGTGACATATTGCAAAGGCATGCAGATGGCACAGCAAAAAGTTGATTCACCCTGTTGATAGAGCATATGTCTATTTGTTAGAAATCATGATTCAGGAATATGACAAAAATCTGAACAACCTTCAGATCATAATTTTCCAGCAGCTGCCAACACATGTTTGCATAGGTTACAGCTGTTTCTTTTCAGGTGAAAATTCTGCCTCCGTGACTCATGGCTTTCTTACCTCAGCATTAGACTAAAGCAGTGTAGTCTGCATAAGGCTATGATTTTAATCCACTGGGACATGATACATGAATATTTGAGCTACTGCCTAGTGTCAATGTGCCATGTCCTTCAAGTGAACAAATTAATTTTTTTTTTTTTTTTGGTAGAGTTAAACTCAGCTTTCCATAAAAATGTTTACAAGGTCACTTTTGACTTTCTTTCAAGTTATGAAAACTGTCTAAACTTTTAAAATCTCTGAGTTTTTACCCAAGTTTATTTTTAGAAATGTCAAGAATTTTATCCTCCTTCCTTACATATAATAACATCATTTTCAACATAATTTCAAAGTTAATAGGATTCAAATAGGCCTTGTTGATGATCTTCCAGTTTCCTCTGAAAACAACATAAAGAACGTTTTGCATATGGAATCTATCTATGAAACCTCTGTGGAAACTGCAGAGTTGGAATCCCAGTCATAAGAGTTTCTGTGTCCATTTCTTTTTAATTATATTTCCAGAGAAAATGACATACTAGTGAGATGCAAAAAACTGTGGAATGCAATTGTGCCTTGAAATGCTTGTGGCATCAGTAACCTCCGATTGGCCATATTTTAATATTGTAAAGTCTACCTTTTATATTTAATTTAATATTAATTTGTTAAGAACATGCACGGTGTGGAAATTAATGTGCAGGGTCGTATTAGATATCCTTACCTTCAAATTCTGATATCTTATTAATAGAAATATTGAACTTGTTCAACATGATTAAAAAAATAACAGTAGGAAGTGATATTTAGCAGTTTTGGTATAAATGCTAAAAAGGACAAGATTTTATCTTTTTATTCATCATTCAGGTAAGAACTTTCTGTCACCAGGAGCAAACCTTACCTGCTGCAGAAAAGTTATTTCAAGAGCTTATAAGTTTTTGCCTTATACACTAGTAATTTTTCATGTAATTGTTTCTTTCTAAGCTTTAAGTATCCTTAGCCTTGAGTACTCTGGTTCCACCTGTAGTGGCACTTACAGGGACAAACACACTGATATTAAAGCATTTCCTTTCTTGCATATTGCATGATCAAGAAGTTTCTTTTTTTCCTTATCTTCATATGTACATCAGCATGCATAAAAGCCTGTAAGATAAATTCCAAACTTACCAGTGTCAAAATTCATCATTCTGGCAACAACTTCTTCTGCAATGACATTGATCCCCTCATTGAAGGCAGTTGTAAACCTCCTGTGTGACACCATATCTCAGTTAATCTGCTGCTACGTTGGATGTGACACAAAGTCAGTTCATTCACCCTGGATTCTATATCCATCTTGGAGGCATTGAAAGATTGATGAAATATTCTTCACGAGTTGGTTAAAAAAAAAAAACACAAACAATAGTCAAGCCTCCCTAAGTACAAAACCCGTATTTGAACATACAGAGAAGTATTTACTCACACCTACTAAGTAATTACTCATCTTCCAGGCTGCAAAATTGGACACTGATAAGCTAGGGAAAAAAAAAAGAAGTGGAAGGCAGCTATCCAAACTCCTTTAAACATGTGGCTTTAATTGGTTTGCACAGACAAGAAAATGAGAGGTAAATAAAATTAACTAGTGAAAGAACAGATTAACGGTAAAGTTCTTATACCTCAGTGCGATGAACACTTCTATTCACTCTTGGTTTTGCAATCTCTCTCTGAGTTCAGGGATACTACTCACACATCTAAAGTTAAACATGGAAATGTTTGCAGCATCAGACCTGGAGGGTATAGGAGAACTTCTGGTTCATTTTTTCATTATTAGTCCAGCTTCTGCCTGAGGCAACAGTGAGAAAGCTAGAATATGCATGTGCAACATTAGTGGCAATAGAAGAAGGGGAAATACCAGTATATTTTAAAATGAAGATGAGAGTTGATATTTGACCACAGACATGAAAAACATGAAGTTTTCATTCTGAGAGATTTAAAAGCATTCAGATGATTTGTCTATAATTACTCAGGAGAAATCAAAGAGATGGAGCATAACTAAAAGAAAATAGAAAAATCATTATGACTGTTTATAAATATTAATCACCAGTACGCTTTCTTAATCAAAGTAGCTATCATTCCTGATTAATCTCATCTTTAATGAGCTTCTTCACACTCATAACAATGCTGTTCAGATTAAACGCTAGGATTTTTCTTAGAAAAATTGTTCTTTCCTAAAAATTGTTCTCTCCTAAAATTATTTCAGCACAATAGTCCATTGTAACTAAGTAACTGCATGCTCCTTTCCTTGATCTAGCAGGTTAGTGACCAGGACTGCCTTATTTATGAAAGTAACTCATTAGAATAAGTATTGAGCACTGATGAGATGCAGTCACTTTACAGCACTATGGAACAAAAGATATTATTTAGATACAGGATCAAGAAGATCAAATGGAAAAGACTTCATCTCTGCTAAACAAAGCATTCTAATCCATATCAAACTGCTAGGAAAAAAATAGAACTGCTACAAGGAAAAACAATATTTCTGATAAATTTTACAAAAATATTGTAGTGGACTTTTTTTTTTCCCCATAGGCTGGCTGCTGGATTATGTCAAGGAAAAACAGGACTAATATGTCAGAGAAGTTAGTGCAGTATGGACTGCAGTAAACTTATTTTGGAAATACTCTGCAAAATCTTGAGCTGATTCTGATCTTGCTTAAACTATTGATAACTGACATAGTGACATTTCACTTGTGAGAGATTTGAATCCAGCTTATATTTTAAAGGAACTTTAGTGTGTAATACATTGGCATAAAGAAGTATCGTAAGTCCTTCTACACTCCCCTCTCAGTTACCTTTGGATGACTGTACACTGTTTGTTTATCTGTTTAAAAATCTTGCTTTCGTTTCCTTCTCTCTCTGAATCTCTAACAGTCATCCCAGTGAAGCACATCACATCTGGTTTGCGGTAATAACTTTATTTCCTTGGTAAGACTGTGGGAATTCTTCCTCAATGCATGTTACATACAACCCTGTAACAGCATTTCAAGCTGTCTGATAGAACTTGATTTTAAAGATGCTTCATCAACTGGTTCAGGATATCCATATGCTTGGTGTGAGTGATACTGTACCACTTAGAAAAACATCCACGAATGCAGGGAAAAGGGACCAACTATCTAAATTCAGCTGGATTTCATTCATATTGCACATGACCTTCTACAAAAAACGTATCATGCAAATCTTGGTGCAAGGCCACCTGTAACAACAAAATCATGGCAAAACAGTTTTTAGGGCATGTGTGGGTTATGACGGTCTAGCCAGTAGGTTTAGACACAATAGAAAAGGGCTCCTCATATAAGGCTTACTGAGTGTGAGAAGGGACAGAGAGAAGCCTGGCAGCACAGACTAGTGACAAACACCTTGTTTTTGTAAAATTTCTGTGTCAATCATTAGTCCTGTTTCTTTGTTTGAAGTTAAATGGTCTACAGTCTCGCAGAGCTGAAAATGTGTCCTGTAGAGTCAGCCTTGTCATCTAAATAAAATAAATAGTGTGAGGCTTAATGCATGTCCCTGAGGCATTTCACCGGGTACTTCTCCTCAGTGGTCTATTATCTTCTGTTTATGGTCCTTCAGCCAATTTTTGTTCTGCCTGAAAATCAATTTTGATTCAGTAAAAGGCTAGCAGTACATTCATTTACATTCTTGACATCTACTGATTCTGTAATTCAGTAACAAAAAAGCAGTCACAGTTGCTTAATCTACTAACTTAGTGTTAAGATGATCTAATGAGAACAAAAGCATTTATGGAAGTGCAAATTAATGGATACATTGGATTTCATTTCAAATGTTACATAATGACCTGGAAAACACAATGCATTTCACTGAATAGTATGTCCCTATCAGAGGAAAAAATTCAAATGGCTAAAATCTCATGTTGGCACCAAGTAGCTGGATTTTCAAAAGGGCTTAAGTTATTGAGTGTTGAATGCTGTCGAACCTTGGGTCTTGAGTCTGAATGTACTCTTAAAAACCTGGTCATGAGTTCCCTTGAAAGTCTAGCTTTTATTGTACAAGATGTTTGAATTAAGGTATTCACCTTTCCTTACTGAATGAGAATGTATGTTCTGTGGTTTTGAAGAGGGACCAAAGGGAAAGTTACTTCCAAAAATAGTCTGTGCTTGTGCAGCCTTTAAAAATGAAAAATAGATCTTTAAAGAGTAATGGTTAACAATGTGCCCTCATTACTCATGTTTAAATTGCTTTTCTTGGCATGAAACATTTCTGTGCTGGAGCCTCTATTCCATAGTTGGAAAGAATCCAGCATTTTAAATCTCTGATCAAACTCACAAAACTCTTCACAATTACTCTATCTTCGGTGGTAAAATGAAACCCTCAAAATATGTTGATAAAAATCTTCAAACACACACTTTTGTATCCCTAAGCCAGACACAAGACTAATGGGGATCTTCTGCTACAAATATTCAACAAGTGTTTGGAATACTCAAATGTAGCATATGACAGTGTTAAAAAGCAGATCTCAGCCCTCTCAGCTAAAGATCACGTTCCTGAATGTTCTTCACATTATTCATTAACTTCTAATAACAAGTGTGATTCCTTTGGGAGCAGAGCTTGATAACATACTATTTAACTTTTTCCTTAATAAAATTCAATTGTATCTTGATCTTACAGAAGAATGTGAGGACCCTTCCTAGTTCCTGACACAAGAGGGGGAGCAGAGATGCTTATGTAGTATACCTACCACTGTCGAGCAAGAAGGTGGGAAGAAGCACAAGTAAGAGAAGCAGAGGTTCTTACCTTACCAAGATATTTCCAGCAAAGTGTACTGTATCATGACAAAAAGATAGTATTAAAATCACCTTTTAATACTGCCTGGTTGACATGGCAGCTAAGGAAGACTTGTGAAACAGTCACAGATTATGGCAGTTGGTGTGCTCTCGCTTTCTCAGGATTGAGTTTGAAGACAAAAGGTGCACCCACAGCATCTGAGGCAGACAGCTGCTGTCAGCAGAGCTTCTCAGCTCCATGCTTAGTGACTACAAAACTTCCAAAAACGAAACTCATGTCTAGCTGCCTCAGGACACGTAACTTAGAGGATTTGACATTGCAGACATACCCTATTCATTCTATCCTGAAAAGTATGTGTTCTCATCAGCTGTTTTGGAGAGGCTAGCTTGTACAATTCCTACCAGGCAAAGTGGATCAGAGATCAGCTTTTCATTTTTTTGGTTCGTTTCTCCCTACCCCCCTTCCCTGCATCCAATCTCTCTTTCTTCTTCCCTCCAAGAAAATAAAATTTAAAAAAACTCTCAAGATTTTCTGCTTAGTTTGATCATTTTTCCCCCTCCTGGTTTTCTGGTTTGACCACAAAACCAGACAACTCATTATTCACCCAGCTCTACTAATGAGCTCCTTTCTCAGAGTTTTTGTACCCTGCATAATGAAGAACATCTGCATCTTGTGTAAAGCTTGACATTTTCCTGCCTATTCACCGATGGCCTTTTTCTCTTTTCTTTCAATGACTGAATGGATTAAGACTGCAATACTACTAATGCAATGCATGGGAAAGGAAACTGGCAGAGTCTGCAGAACATTCTATTCTTATCACCTTCCCTTAATATTTCAGTAGAGTTAACCAATTCTTATGGTAATCATTTCCTTCTAATCAATGTTTCATATGTAACCTTGCTTATTCACTCCTACTTATTCCTACTTGCCAAGAAACTTGAATGAGACTATTGGGGGTATCTGTCTTTCATGATATTGAGAACAGATTAATAATGCTGGCAGCATGCTAACAAAAAGGTGTTTTTCATTAATTAACACTTATACATAATTTGTTAAAGGTTACAGAGCACTTAATGTATGCCTTAATAAACAGCTATTACATGGACCAGCCAACCAATACATTGCTTATAACTATAAAAGCTCTTCTGATGTGCTTAGAGTACTTCTCAACCTTTCTAAAAACAAAGGGCCACCTACTATCCTGAAAAAAATGCTGACTGCCTAGTCCTGTAGAAATGGACTCTTTTGTGCATCATTGCTATAATGTGTTTCATATGAATTAATTATATTTTATTATTCATATTAACATACGTCTTTTTATTTTGCCTTGATGGTTTGGTCATGTGCACAGGATTGTTTGTGAGACCATTTTTTTGGAAGGGAGAGAGACCATTTTGCAGGCTACCTTGTGATGTCTGGAAAACCATCAGTGATCCAGGTTGAGGCATAGTGATGTATGGTACACACTGCTCATGTAAGGTGCTATTAGCAGGTTTTTTATTAACTCTTACTAGAAGTGTACTCATGGACTTAGCTTCCAGTCATTAACATTATTGAACAGCTGCGTACACACACATGCACGCAGATACAGTTTATATTTCCTAAGAAACCATCTGGTTTTAATTTAACACTAGTAGAATATCGAGTTTCAGTAGGGCATCTAATGAAGAATGAAAAATCTGGATTTAAAATTTTGAAAAAAGGCAGCAAAGCTTGTCTTCTGGTGGTTAAGGACTACATTAAGTCTCCTAGTGTCTCTGCTATGTCAGCGAGATCCAGTGGATGTTACTTAATTGCCATATATTGGCAAAAATATTGTAGGAAAAACTACAGTGCTGTGCAGACAAAAGTTTGGGAAGATTTACATGCCTATAAAATCCCTATGAGCCCATTGTCTTCCATTTATCACAGTGTCTCTATAGCAGAGAATACAAAAGAAAGCTGAAGCTGTTTTCTTTGTTACCTGTTTCTGATCTCAAAAGCTGCATTTGCTCCATATGCATTCCAAGATTCCACAATGTAATCTGGGCTGATCCCAAGAACTGAACTGGATTCTCCACAAGATCCATCCACTACCACAGGTTTTTTTGGCCAGTCTCAAGATAAATGCTTCCTTACAGAATCACCTGAAAAATAATTTTTTAAAAAGGATATTCATACATGATTATTTTACATTTGCTAGGGAAAATGCATGAAGTAGTTCATGTTCTTTATAATGGGTATACCAGCAAAACGACCTAGGAAAATGTAGTTCTATGTCAGTTAAACTCATTAGGAATAAGTTACAAGAAAACATAAACAAAAACATTACACCTCATTTGAAAGATCCCGTGTCCAGACTAAACACACCTGCCAATTCTTTAGAAAGATCTCAAAGTACTGCAGCAGTATTAGTAAAATTTTGCACCTGATAGCACCTTGAACTAGTTATGTATGTTCCATTTTATAGACATGGGATGCAGCCTAAGAGATTAAGCAGTTAGAATTTAATTTCATTTAAAGCAGTGGAGAAATTCCACTGAGGTCTTTGCACAGAGTTAGTACCAAAGTTTTCATGAACTGGAGACTAAGCAATGATCACATAATTGTCTTTACACAACATATTTTATGAAATGTAGGACTTACGGTGGCCAAAGAGCTTCTTAGCAATGCCTTTCAACTATCTTTTATAATGTTCCAAATGGTTACAGTGATTCTTAGTAAGCAATATTCTCAGCAAATATTGTGTTTTAATCAGCAAAAGATCATACTAGATGGTTGCAGGTAATACGTATGATGATAAACAATAAGAATGGGTTGATAATGTCAATAATTCCAGAGCCAAGATAAAGTTAGGCATGAGTAAACATCTTTGAAGATAATGTTTGAACCTCTGACCTTGGGGCTTGGAACAAAGGAAGCTGTTTCTCATCTAGCGTACCAACATAATTATGCCTAGAGAGTACAGACTACACAGTCCTAAATCTTTGCATTAGCCATATTTTTATAGGAAATGGTTTAACTTTGTGTAACACGTATGAAATATATTTGCAATAGGAACAGAAGTAGTTTTCTCTTCTTTCTATTTCTCTAAGCAGTTAAAATTGTAACATTATAAATGTAACAATACATATTTGAATCAAGACAAATATCTCAGTCTTCAGCAGACTACAGTGACATTAACTGAAATAGTGCCTTCTCAAACTTGGACAGGTTTCCTAAAATAAATTTGCCTGCAGTATCCATGTTTGCATTCACCATATTGTTGCCTGCTTAATTAGATACTAGCCACAGTTTGTTTCATGCTTTTAATCTTGATATTTTTCACATTGCTTTAGCTAGCTTAGACTGATTGCTCAGCTAAATGTATAAGATGATAATTAGTTTAACAGCATGTTAGATTTATAGAGCAGTTCAACAGTAACTCATTATTAGCTACACTAATCATGTAGCACACACTAACATAATTACTGTAGACGTACTGGAGTAAATATGAAATATAATATTTATCAATTGAATGCTTGGCATAGCATTACCTGACTCAAGAATTAACAATAAAGTTAATTTAATATGGGCTTTTTCATAGGAGGGAATTCAGGGTCTCTGTCAGAGGACAGGGTAGTTCTGGCAGGAGCAGTCCTTGCCCTCCTCACCCTCCCAGCTGCCATCTTTGTTGTCTGGCACCCAGATCCTTCAACCTGGTCAGTCCCTGTGCTACTCCCACACATGCACACTCAACTGCTGCACTCACGATGGAGGTATACGTTTGTTATAATTCATTACAGACCCCAGATCTGGCTCTTGGGAAAGAAGGATAACCTAGTGGCTGAGATATTGGGTCCAGAAGATTTCATTTTCTTTTCCTTGCTCGATGATGCTTTATTACAATCCTTAATTTCTTAGTGCTTCAGCTTCCCTTTTGTAAAATGGGGATAATAATCTTCCTTTTGTCTACCTAGACTGTAAACTTTTTGGAACAGACTCTTTGTTTTACCATGTACACAAGAAGGCCTTGAACACAGGATATGCTAATATTTGAAGTTAGAGTAAGTAACTCTGATTACATATAGGGAAAAATTAAACAAATCAGTCACCTTTTGAAAAGGGCTAGTTCTGCAGCTGCTGGGCACTTCTGATTAAAGCTGATTCTGCCCTAAGAAAACAGCTTGCTTTTTTAATCCCTACCTCTTTCCTTTCTCAAGAGTCCCACAATTCCTTTTTCTCCTCCTTCTCATACTCTTTTGCATTCCGTTCCTCCAAAAGCAGACAGCAGGACTAGCAGGGATACATTTTCCTACCAACATGTTTAATACATGGTAAATATCTTTTTGCCTGGACAGAAACTGTGATCAAAAACACATTTCAACTGTTTTTCTAGATGTCTTGAACAACATCTCACAGAAGAGCAATACCTCTGATATTGCACACTAACTCCAGCTCAACAAAAAATTGGTAAAAGTTACCCCAAAAACTTAAAGAAAATTTCCTAAATCCTACGTGTTTCAAAGAGTGAGAAACTGGTTTTGCCAACGGGTGCCGCGCAGGAGATGCAGCCCGCGCTCAGAAGCAGAGGCTGGAGGGTAAAGACTGTGCAGGTAGTCTGGGGGGCTAAGTGTAGCAGCCCTGCTCGCAGCCGGGGCCAGGGACGAAACTCCACCGAGTCTCCGCCGTACAGCCAGAGGGAGCCTTCCCCGCTTTGCGGATCCCGCTCTGGGACAGTCACAGGGGAAGGGGCGCTCACCCGCCGTCTCCTCTCCTCCGCGGTGCTCAGCGGCTGCCGCGGCGGCGAAGCGCTCCTCGCCTCCAGGGCCGGACGCTGCGCGCCTCCTCCGCGGGCAGCTTCAGCACCGGGCGCGGGGGACAGCGCCCCGCGCAGCGCCGCCCCGACCGCCGCCTCGCCGCGGGAGGCCGCGCGGCCGGGGCCGCCGCCGGGGGCCGGGGAGCTGCCTGGGAGCCGGAGCTCTCCCGGCGCCCAGCCCCAGCGCTTCCGCATGGCCGCATCTTGATCACTGCTGACCTCGGGGGACAAAAAAAATCATCTCAAAAAAAAAAAGCCCAGCTAGTAGCGTGCTGGCCATCGTGGAGCTCTGAGTTTGCCGGACCGGCAGATCCCGGGGTGCGGCTCTGTGCCCCGGGAGCCGCCGTCGGGTGGGCGGTGAGTGCTGTCTGCGTGCACGGGGGAAGCGCGAAAGCAGCGTGGAAACAGCTCCTCCAGCATGCAGCAGCTTCCCCCGAAAATCCCCTTGCCCACCAACAGCTCCCTCTGGGTCCCAGCAGAGCAGGCAGGGGAGCCGCTCTCACGGTGGAGATTTCTAAGCAGGGACCGTCGAGGGCCAGCGGTGATGTAGCAGATGGCATCGGTACTTAGGGCAGCCAGCACTCACGGGCGCTGCTACGCTGAAAGACGAAATCTCTTGCTGCTGAGACACCACCTTAGCCCACTGAGGATTCACGCCTCTTTGGGGCTGGGCAGTAATAGGAAAAATATCAGGGTTTTCTCTGCTCCTTTCCTTCTTGAGCTGATGTCTGCATTTAGTAGTTTAAACACCTCCAGAAATGAAACCAGAGCGATAGCCAGTAAAAATAGACGAGGAATGACAAGTTCCTGTTTTGACCCAAAGTCTGTTGAAGTAAATTGAAAAACAGTCCTTTTCCTTCAATAGTTTGCAGATCAGGCCTTTGTATCCTGAATGGACTGAAGGATTTCACTAGTGAATACATCTCCAAAGCAAGCACCACTAAGACCTAGTTCTGCTTCTGTGTTTCCTTCACTGGGAAGGAAAAATTCACTGCTATTGAAGGAGGAATGAGTCCTTTAATTTACAGTTGAATTTTCTGAAAAAGCAAAAGGACCTGGCAACACCATCTTTTGAACAGCCATCTTCTGCAGGAGCACTTGCGAATGCTTGCCTTTGTTGAAAATCCTGTGAGATGTCACACAGCTGAAGCCAGACCAAATGATACTGGATGTATATTGTGTGGAATGAACAGGATGAAAGAGTTTCTCTTTCTGACAACCTCTTGTAACTACTACCTCTTATGATAGAAACCAATTACTGCTAAAACACATAGCAAGGCAGAAGCAGAGAGATGTGAATGCTGCAAGGGACAACCTCTTGCTCTAATAAGAGATGAGCTGCCTAGGGACAGAGCGGAGAATGGTGACCTAACCCTGTGCTACCCTATATGGTAACTTGACTGTGAACATCTTCTGTTATCGAGTCATAAAGGCTGGGGAGGGAACTTGCTCACTTAGGTGCCCACTGCCAGCTTTGCATTCCTTTAGGGCAGGAAGGTGGAAGAATGAGACCTCCCTTGGGGTGAGGCAGAGGAGGAGGGAAATCCATGGACACATCAGATGGAAGGTAGGAGGACAAATATGAGTACGAAATAAGTAGGGAGAAAAATCACATATTATTTAACCTGTTGTGATGCTGCAATGCAAGCAGTGGTTTTAGGTTTTTTATGTTGTCATATCATATATTCAGGGCACCATTCCTGAGGTTTTTATCACAATGACTGCTTGGTCTGTCAAGATAGAGTCCATGAAACAGTTTGAGTTAAAAAAAAAAAAAAAAACCACAACTTTTTTTTTCTGCCTAAAATGAAAATTTGATAATATTTATCATAAAAAAAAAAAAGAATGTAGGTTTAGCAGCTGAGTGTTAAGCACTTTTGAAAATTAGTATAAAGTCTTTCAAAAAATCTTATTTTCTATTTTCTTGCAAAGATGCTAGTAGATGTTTGGACATGTTACATTGGATCTTTTTCCTTTAGCAAGCAACTAGAAGCAGGATTTGTTACAGCAATCGCATTTAAGTGGCACGTCACACTTTGTAAACTCTGCATTCTCCTGTTACACCACTAGGTGTGAGTGTTGGAGCTTTTTCTGTTGTTGGTTTTGCAGTAACGTGTATAAAAGTTGCTATCGTGCGTCCTGTTGAATTCCCAGTCACCCAAGCAATTCCCAACTGAACCGTGATGACTATCCAGTGTGCAAATGGGAAATCACTAAGTGACTGCCCACTTCATGATACAGCACCCATCTGCAGAGCAGAATATCCCAGCTGCACGTGAAACTCCAGGTCTTACACCCTTTTTGCCAGCTGTACATGCACCTACTGGGGAGCAGGGGTCCCTAGTGCACAGTTTTGTGTGACTTTTGCAGAGATGAGGAACCCAGAGTCGGAATTTGAAGGAAAAACGTCACTGGGAGATCTCAGAGGATTTCAGAAACTAATTGCAGGAGACTGGTGTAGAGAAAGGAGCCTAATCTGCTTGAATGGAAAAGATGGGCAATATCACGTGTTTATCAGGAGAGAGGAAAGGTAGGGAGCGAAGGTCTGGGGACAAGAACTGGTGCAGCAGCGGGTCAGAGCCGGCCGACCAGGCAGCGCATACTCATCCTCACTCTGAGCTCACTTTGCACAGGCACATTCGGACATTGAGAGGAAAGAGAGTGGCAGTTAACTTGACAGGACAAAGTTTGTCTCCCTGCTGTGCTTCTGCTTTGTTTTCTGCCTGTCTTGCTCCCATCAGAGGCTTTTCTGGAGGAGTTTTTTATCCTCCTACCATCTTCTCTCAAACTCTATCCACTTGATTTTTCCTCCATCATTTTTCCCGTTTACTGTATGTCCCTATGTTATTTCTTAACTAAGCATTCTGCTGGGAATCTTCAAAATGATACTGATTTCTGTATGGTGGGTTTTGTCTTTGGGCAGTAAATCACTACTAAACAAATAATTATTTCTGTCTCTGGTATCTGTATCCACTGGTTGATAAAAGTCCAGCAATAACATCTATAAAAGTTTTCAATTCCTGTGTACAACTTTAGAAGATTGGCTGAAATAGATTGAATAGGACATAAATTTATAAACTCCTCAAAGGTAAACAAGTTCTGGAATTTGTGGTGAATTTTCAGTTTGACTGTAGCTGTAGGAATATGCTGAGATACTGACCTATTTCAGACAAGCCAGAGGTAAAGAAGCCATACAAAATTACTGCGGACTTTTAATCATGTTAAAATGTAGGTAAAAGGAATATTGATCCCAACCTTAGCAAAGGTTGGTAGATTTTGAAAGAAAATTGGAGATATTTGGGGACTCTTTGCTCCTTTATTTTAACTCAGGATCTAAGTGAGGGAATTCAGAATCAGGCCTATTTTACAAATACATTAAGTGTTGGAAAATGAAATTAATTACAACACATTACAGTGGTGCATTGAACAGTTGCATCTCATGCAGCACTTAGGCAAGCAGGGATCCAAATTTTGTCCTGTTGCATGTAGGTACACTAGTGTAAAAAAAAAAAAAAGTATAATATAATGTGCCCAAAGACAGTACCCCTTTTGAATCCTCAAGAAAAGTCCTAGGAAAGAATGGCCTTCACATGGATGCATAAGCTGTCAGAAATACTACTACAATTAAATACCAGTAATCGCAAATTTATTGCATAATTTAAGAATATCTTGCGCAACTAAAAGATAAAAAGTAGGAATTTAACCTCCAAGCAGCAATATATTTAAATATTTAAATGAAATTCCTTTACACAAGAGAGAAACTGCTATTTATAACATGAAGGCAAATCTCTATTGTGAGGTTAAGAACAGCAAAAAACAAGCAGCGCTTTTTACTTTATTTTCAAATGTCAGGTGTTAAATTGGGAAAATTTGCGTGTGGCCGAATGAGCCACGGTTTGGCCCCACTCTTTTGTGCCAATCGGGCATGGTGCCTGCCACGTGGGGAGAGGTGAATGAGCAGTGATGATGTGCCCAGAAAGGGGATCCTTCCTCTCTACTTGTGCTTTCAGGTAGTGTTACTCTCTGAATTATAAAGCTTCTTTCTGATCCTGCAGGAGAGAAGGCTTTTGCACATCTTAAGGCATTACGCAGTAGAGGTATGATCTAGTCCCAGGTTGGTTTTTCCATGGGAATGTTCCAAATGACATCTAATATTTAACCATAATTGAGACATTTAGAAGCAAACACGTTTAGACTAACTGATATTTTAGAACAGCTACTTCCCCCATTTTCTAGTAGTGTATCACTTTTAATTCCATGTAGTTTAAAAATTAACATCAGATTTTTCTGTTTCATTTGGCTTTCTCAACCCATAGATAAAACTCTTGGTCACAGATCTGTCCTGTTAAACTATAAGGATGACAGCCATTTTTCACAGGAGCTCACATAATCCCAAGTCCCTCTTAAGCACTGGAACTGAAAGGATCCCTACACCTCATATTGGCACATGTCATCATACAGCAATCTTTTGTAAACTTTCAATAAACTCACTAGAGTTCTGAGTTCAAGTAAATACTGCCCTACTGTGGAGATACAAAGTACAGAAATAGGAGGTGAATTCCAGCAACCTGAACATCAGGCTGAAATAATATGCCAAAATATGATACAATGTAGGTCAAAACATAATATATGTTCCTGTACGTAATGAGAGCACTCGCTAAACATAACATTTTTAGCATCTGAATAGAAAATAAATTAATGGAGAGAACTTCTGTTTCAGGAAAGAGTGAGTACAATGCAGGAGACGGGTATTTTTAACTTGCCACTGTCTAAGTGGGAGCAGTTACTAACAAGCAAAACTGCATGTTAATAACCCAAAACATGGTCATTTGTATATGTAATTATGGGATCAGAAATTCACAAATATATCTTTTGGCAGTACGACAGACTTCATCCACCCACTTGCCTTGTGATGACTGAGAAAAAAAGACACAGTTTTCGTGCTTCCCCCCATTTGGTTGGGCGCGATCCCAGTTGAAGTACTGTAAAGCCATGCCATTGACATCAACAAATTTCCCTTCATTTATCATGTCATTGACACCCAACCAAAACTCAGACACTCTAGGCATACTTTTCTTGCCATAATCTCGAAGAGCGTTTGTTTCATCGTTATTCCTTGGGATAGCCAAGGTCCCTCCCTTGGCTATGCAGTCTTCATTGGCTTCATGAAAATGTTTGGTGCCTTCTGATATGAGGTAGCACTTCTTATAGGCCTTTGTCCCACGAAGACAGACTGTGAATAGATATTGGTTTGCATGTTCAGTAAAAACTTGGGCTATAGCTTTGAATAATGTTTCCTAAAATGATAATTTTCTAAAGGTATGTAGGGAATTAAGCAGACAAGTCCCTCAGCAGGTGAAAGGCTCTTGCCTCCACAGAGTGGGCCTGAAAGTACCAGTAAGATCAGACTTCCCTGCTATTCCTCCTGTTCGTGTAGGACCTTGTATGCAGCCAGCATTTTAGCGTGCCTTTGGGAAGTCTGAACAGACTGCTCACAGGCACTTTGTAAAGCACCTTGGACTACAAGGGATGGCCAAAAGCAGAGCATGTTCTTATAGCTGCTCCAGAGAAGAGGCACTTAAGAGGAAGGACAGACATAGCTGTGATCTTAACACCATAAAGTGCTTTGGAGAATCTTTCCTGTGTTTATGCTGATAAACCTCAGGCATGATCTTGAGCCCCAGATTCCCTCAAGCAATGTAATTCTCTCAAGGATTTTTTTATTTTGCTGTTTCAGAATGCTGAAATATAACCCAGGCCTGTTGTCAGTGTATCTTCAGTCTTCTTTTAGCAAATAGTCCTGCTTTCACACATTTTTACCTTATTTCATCAGTCTCAAAACTGATGGAATGGATGAAGTATGGATGTTTGTATTGTTGGCAGATGTGAGCTGGTCATCAGGAACTCTATACTTGGCTTTATAGTAGAGAGACAGATCTAAAGGTCTTCTCATATTTATGACATTTAGGTGCCAAAGAAAAGTAAAGTTTTATGCATTAACTAAGCCTAGTTCCTAGCAAACAAAGGCAGGACAGAAAAGTGCTATTTTAAATGTGTCCTGCTCACCAGAAAAATATTGATTTGAAATTCATAATGCAAATTTCTGTCTGGATGATTGATAAAAATATATTTCCACCTGCGGAAGAGTACACGTTTGCCACTTTAGCTCTTGATTTCTGGTCTTTCCAGCAAAGTCTATCCCTTCAAACTCTAAATTCAAATGAGGTAAAGTGACTTAAATTTATAAACACTTTTAAAATGTGTACACTTATTTCTGAGCTTGCATGACAATCTGAACCAAATAATCTAAACATTTGCATTTATAAATCTGTTTGCTTTTAGTTCTACTGGAACATATCAGGGAAGTCTTGGTGTAAAGTCCAAATGTACTAGAACGTTATTTTGGCATATGCTCTGTAACTGGAATTGCCTTGCAGAACCGCTGTCAGAGTTCTTCCAGCCCAAGGTCTGTGTGGGCAGGCTTGCAGAAGTGAATCCTTGAACTTTGCTTTCCAGCTCTCCTAATACAGATATGTGAAAAACTGATTCTCCCAAGAAAAATACTTACAAGAAGAGAACCCTCCTCAAAGGAGTGTTCCTTCTGAGCTGAGGAAGGTAGCAAAGGCCTTGAATAAACTCCTGTAACAATTATTTTTAGAATCCTGCATATGACTACTTTGAGATTATTCAGTTTATTGCTCAAACTCATCTTGTACTTATATGAGAAATATGTCATGAAACAATACGAACATCTTCTGTCCTGATGTTTTCTATAATCTCTTTCTAATTCCTGTCATCTGTTCTTGTAAAAAAAGTAATTATGTATCTAATCAACAGAACATGCAAATCCACTTTGGTCCATATCCTGTATGTCCCAGTTTTTTAGTATTTCCAGTTGTAGTGTTCATTGCATTCCTTAGCTGCATTTTCAGGATCATCATTTTATATTAGGGCTTATCCTTCAAATTTTGACCTTTCCAACTGCTAATGGCCAAAGAAAAGTAATGAACGTATTTGCTAAATGTTGAATTCTTTAACAAATTTATATTCATGGGAAAGATCAGAGAGACCTTATCTACTTCAACAATACTGCAGTAATGATGGAGACTGGCCCTCTTTAGCAAGAAAGTATGTGCTGCTAAATGGCGTGTGGCAACATTTCACAGTATGTAGAAAGGAGACCTAGGAAATTCAAGCAAAAGAAGAAATCAGATTGTAATGTGTGTCTCGGAAATGTCCATAAGCTAAGAAAGCAGCTCCTTTTTCAAGTATCATAATGCCATTAATAAAAGCAGTCAGAGCTAGAGGGGTGATAGATCTCTCTTTGCTAAATTTGGAATCCAGCTGAACAGTGTGGGTTCTGAGTTTAGAATATAGCTCAAAATAAGTTTTGAGGATAGAAAATCTCCTGGCTCTGGTTTCATTTCTAAGCCACTGCATGCTTACTCTCAAGCTCCTTCTGGAAGCAACACAAGAATTACTTTCAAACAAGAGTTACTTGTCTAGCACAGGCTCCCTCTTTTAAGAAACTTCTAAAGTCTTCTTATAAGAAATTTAAAATAAAAATATTTTGTAAAGTTCAAAAAGCTCTATGTAACCCAAGATGTAAAACAGGACAACCCAAATATTACCATCCCTAAGGAAAATATGTTCTGTTTCATATGAATGATGTCATTTCCTCTGTAGTGTCCTCTTGTACATGTTTAAATGCCAAGTTTTGTGTCAACACTGTGAAAAAGCACAACTGTCTAGTAGGTGCATGTGTATTTACCCTTCTTATTTTGTTTGGAAATTTCCATCTGGCTATTTAAATACTTAAAGGACTCTGCACATCAATACAGGGTATTTCTGAACTCACAGTGGGTATTACTTTGAAGTTTTATGGCAACATTCACATTTGAATGTTGCGAACTGCACACTTTTAAAAAGGCTCAGTCCTTTTAGCTTCCTTTCGGGGGTATTCTCAGCCTTTTCTGTGAATATTTTTGCCTTGTTAGCCCATGTTCATATCAAAGCTGGGGACCTAACTCATTGACCATCTAAACTCTCAAACCCAGCAACCCTCATTGTGTTGCCTTTGTCTGATTATACCTAAACTCACAGCTTGGGGTTGTGCATAGCAAAGACAAAAGTAGTTCTTGCTCCAGATTAATTCTTGCTCTTAGTGAAGAATGGTCACTTGTACACCTTTAGTTCAGACTTGATTTTACTTGAATGCTTCCTTCAACATTTGTCTTACCATTACAGCTATGGCATACTATGCTCTTAAGGAGTTGTATTTCTCAGTCACAAATCCCCATTAAAGAGAAGGATGGGAGTGAAGGAGAGAGGAAAGGCAGTGATAACTTTTGGAAACCATTGACCAGTGTAAGCTGCTTTACCTGTCTGAAGTGCTTGCATTTCTTTCAGAGCATTCACTTCTCGCCACAATTTGTCAATCTGGGTCTTTAGGTCATCTTTTTCTTAAGTAAAAGAAATATAGAGAAATTAATAGATATGCACAGAAAAAAAAGAAAATTCACAAAATTATATGTTAAAAGCTGTTTCAAAATATCATGGGTTTCTGCATCGTTGAGATATGTTTTGATTTCTTTTAAAGATTTTTCCTTAATGAAAGGGTTCCTGTAGGGTTCCTATATAAAAACAGGAAGAACCCACCTTTACCTTTCAGCCTCATAGTTTAAATCTCATTTTCAGTTGGACTGTATCCTAGTAACTGTTTGAAAACCATGCATTGTTGCAGTTAATCATTATTTAGCATGCCAGTATCTAATTTACAGCAAAATTTGCCTGTTTACTTTTGAACCTATACACTATGGTGTATATATATGACACACAAATAATAGCAGGACACAAGTTGTGTTTATTCAAAGAAATGTTATTCTGTAAGCATGAAAGTTTCACGCAACTCTTGTTTTAACACAGTGAGGAACAACTAATATAATCCAACTTCACAGTCTGAATGTATGCAGACAAGCTTGCTGAGCTGCAATTTCCCCTCCCCAGGAGGAGCTTTCTTTTCTCTGCCAGTACAGAGGGCCTGGTGACTTGAGTCACACAAATTTAGGCTGAATCACCATTTTGTAGCACTTACAAAAGCACCAAGAAGATGGTGGGACAAGAAAATAAGCTAATTTGCGTTTAACTCCATTTTCATGTCCTGTTTTCTATTCTTTTTTTCTTAATCATTATAATATTCTACCACCATCAAACAACTAGCAGGCATGTTTCCATTGCACAAGACGACAATTTGATTGCAGCAGTAACCAGACCTTCCAGAAGCCACAGTAAAGAACACGAGGAATAAATAAGCTCTTGCACACATAGCAGAACTAACAAAACCACAGTTCCTACAGATCTGTGTTACATCACCTAATCCTCCAGCTGCACCCCAGAAAGCTTGTCTCTTCATGTTCCCTACTGCCTGTGGGGATAACCCCAGCTGTCCTTCATGACTCCCAGTTCCCCAATCCATGCTACTCCCTGCAAGTCCCAGTTTACAAGAGCCCCTCCATGTTCCTCTGCTTCAAAAGAGGCAAAAAACAGAACAAGCTCCTGGTGCAACCCCTTCATAGTGGGACACTAATGCAGATTTCCCCCCCCTAAAATATTGGGAAACTTATCCTCAGGAACTACATTCTTCTGCCAAATTGTTTCAAGTTGAAAAGTTACTAGTGGAAGGTTGACAGACAAATGTGCTGGCAAAACAGATGTATTAGCAGCCTGTCCTTAGGACACCAAGCTTAAAACCATAGAGATTCCAAAGGAGAAGGAAGTATATATAACTGTATAGCTCCAGAGCAGTGTAATCATGTTGTACAATGGCTTCATCAAAGCTGTAGTTTTTTCATTGACTAGGAGTTTAAATATTTGCCATTAGTGTAACCTCCATCAGACCCTCTTTTATTAGAAATAAGTCTTTAAATTAAATACACAGACATTTCCAAACAACATTCAGCCGTTTTGTTTGCTCTGTAAGCTTTGCTCTGGGAATTTATGCTATATCTTTTTCTGCTAATTCTTTTTCATTAGTTTGACTTGCCATTTCACAGTACTTTTCACACAGGTAAAGTAATATTCCACAAATATTAGACAGACCTTCTGTTAAAATTAAGAAATGGTGCAAAAATCTGAACAATAACCCTTGGAGACTGAATATTTTATTCTGCTCTTTTCCACCATATGTACCTGAATTTCCATGATCTTAGTCAATATAACTACGTAACTGAGAATGATCAGCCAGAGTCCTCTCTCAGCTGTACCTGTGAGTCCTGAATAATGTTGACAGAGATGAATAGGCATAACAGGGCAATATATTTACAACTGTTATACAGCTCTATTTCCGTAACTCATTCTGGCACCTTATTCTTGGCTTTGCTAACTCACAAAAATATTTTAAAGACAGATATAATACAGACTCAAATGTCCTTTGTTAATAAGCATTTGTATAATGTTAGTTGCTGGTTCATGCAATGTTATTTAAGTACATAGTAAACTTGCATAGTCTATAAGCTTCTATCCCTCCTCCCAGTTAAAACCCAGTACCTTTCACTCTACGTTTGCTGTGCTTCCTGGCTTTGAATTTGGAAGCCTGGCTGATGGTCTGATCCAGCAGTAGTATGCTTATGAGTAGAAAAATCATAAGTCCGGCTTGTGCCATGTCTCTTTAAAAGAGCTTAACAAGAAGCTTCAAGAGATTCTCTTTAGCAGCTATGAGAGCAAGTCACATAGACACATCTCGGCAGGGACTGACTGAGGTCAGTTTTATAAAAGTGCAGTGATAGGGTTGGCTGTATTCCTTGCTTACGAAATGTGTTTAATACTTAAGCTCGCTGTAGCATAAGGTACCTCTTTGTTCTCTCATCTCATCTGAAATTCCTGTTTCCATTTTGAGTTCAGCTGGGACAAGTTGCTTTTACAGAGGCCATACCAGCACTAAACAGTGCACTGATTGCCACTAATAAGCGCCATATCTCCTGTTTTAACTTTGAAGCCAAAATGTATGGAAAAGCAGATGAATGCTCAAAAACACCTTGTGCAATGCTAGCCTCAAGGAGGGGTAGCCAAAATATTTCCACAAATGTAACAGGCTCACCCAGCATGGCTGTGTCGCAAGCTGGTTAAGTCATGACAATGGTCATGATCTTATTTACACTGAAACAAAAAAAGAATGTTGCCCTCTGAGTAAATGCAAACACTGAAGCTACACATACACACACACAGAGTATATATACATTAAGATCACATTATGTAAGGAGTGCATTTATTATTTTATGAAGAGTTAATAAAAGCCTAATAGATATGACTGCATTTCTGATTAAGAACAGTGTGTGCTATCAGCAGGGTCTAGTCAGGGGAACAAAAGATAGCGATACTCTTCCAAAAGTTCCCAAGTCCTGACTATATGGTCAGAGGAAGAGTAAAGCACAAGATGCTTGAAGCAAGACAGTGTCTCTCTGGACTCTGGAGAGCTCTCTGCGTTTGGATCTCTTTCATTTGCCCTTGGGCTCTGTTGAGTTTTGTGGGGCTGCCTTTTAATTGG
The DNA here is from genome assembly GCF_018139145.2 of Gymnogyps californianus. Taxonomy (NCBI): domain Eukaryota; kingdom Metazoa; phylum Chordata; class Aves; order Accipitriformes; family Cathartidae; genus Gymnogyps; species Gymnogyps californianus. The sequence continues at coordinate 7,252,739 of NC_059482.1, forward strand.
GATTGCTATAAGTAGTAGAACCTCTCACTGATTTAGGTGGACAAATTGTCACAATAATGTGCCCATCCATCACACTCTTTTCTCTTTCTCTCTTTCTCCCTGTCCCCGCGCCCCGTAAGAGAGGGTTTCTTTAAAACATTGACACCAAAGTCATTGTTGGGTGATGGGGTGCTGGCAGGCGTAGTTCATTCCCTTCAGAGCTGTTGTTCCAGACATCTTTGCCATCTCTACCCTGGTTACATTATGCTCATGTTGCCAGATTTTTTCAGTACTGTAACAGCAAGAGACTTATTACTTTATTAAAGGAAAGCTGAGATTTAGGGACAAGCTGTTATACTACATGAATGCATACTGGCTTTTTCTAACCCCCACATGCAGTCTAAAAGCACTTCAGTACTTAATGTAAAACACACCTACACCATCTGTTTGGATACCTTTAAACAATTAGCTGTATTCTGATAATCTATAACCAGTAAGCATCTATTAATCATTAGTTAATAAACTTTTCATAAATGCATCCTGGTATGATAAAACTTAGTTTCAGTGGTCCTGCTTCAAAATATTGAAGTATGTCACTTTGTGCAGGGGAACCTCTGGATCACCAATGGTAAGTCCTCAGTGTTGTTATGGAGCACAGCACACCAGAGATGGCTATTGCAGGGTCCCACCCACCCAGAACTGTCTCACAAATCACTCACACAGCTGCACATTTCAGTACACAGTTAAATGTGGGAAGGGCTGTCATTCCAACTAGCACACCAGAAACTGAAATGTGAGCTGTCAGAGAGGGGGAAAAAAAGGAGCTTTGCAAGGGTCTAGTTCAAGATTTAATCGGTCATGTAGAACTAACCCAAAGTTCAGGGTTGATCCATATTTTATCCCAGTGATATTGGGGCATCAATATAAGTTAATTAAGGGCAGACAGCTGAATCAATAACTACCTCCAGTTAGTTTTTCACTTGGTGCCTTCTCAGAGGTTGTAGAATTGCATGTGAAGCTGATCCTGAACCATTGCAGCTTGTAGCCTGACATATTGAACTAGTGCTAATTTTGGGTTACCTTGATAAGGGAGCTGTAAACCCCTGGAGCTGTTTCACGTGGAGCTTAGCTGTCCCACAGGCTTTGAGAGAGGCAGGACCAGTAGCTGGGGTCAGCAAGCATTTTAGTGTGTGTGTTTAAGGACTCAGTACCAAAATGTATTTGTTCCTGCTCCTAGGAACTTGAGTTTTCTAACACAGGCTTTCTTTTCTTTCTGTGAAATGAGTCTGACAGAAAAAGATTTGTACTCTACTGAGGCAAGCACACAACTCACTAGAAATGGAGGTATAAAGAAAACACAGATTTGGTATTCTGAGAGTTCTTGGCCAAGAGCCTGAGTAAAAACTTGTGCTTTTTAGAGTATGCCATGTTATGTCCTTTTAAAAACAGACTGAAACTCTGTTTTGAAAGATTCATCTCCCTCATGCGGTAGTCTCTTTGACCATTTTACCAGTCTGCAGGTAGCTCAGCTGGACTTCACTCCTAAAACCTGAATCACAAAGCTGTCCTTGCAGCTGCTGTGAGAGACCACAAGGGTATAGGGGCTTGTTTGTCCAGAACTTGTCTAGAGTACCTGAGAAATAGGTGTCATGCTTATAACTAATCTATAGCAACTGAGGAAGCAAGTTTAACTTCTTGTATACAGTGTGTGGGCAGAAGAGTCAGAGAAAAGTCAAAATATGTTGCTGAGAAGACGTAAACTCCCAGTGCTACTGTGAGGAAGCAGAAAATGGAACCACATAGGAGGCCTAGAGCCTCACTGAATGAGTACCTGGTCTGTGTACGGTCTTGAAACCAGCGTTACAATGTCATTTAGAGTTGTATTTTTTCTTTTACTAGCATAGTTATAGTAATATAATACATCCCAGAAAGTGAACACAGTTATATATGTATAAAGTAATTTTTCCTGGGACAAATAATTCCTCTTTCTATATGAGAATGTGCTATACAAATATAAATAGCCTCATACCTTTATAGCTGCATCCAGACTAGGGTGGGATTGCGCTTTTTTATTTACACCAGTATAGTAGAACTTCTGCATATAGAAAAAATCGTGGTTTCTCTTGCAGTGCTTAGTTCACTTCAAAGCACTCTTGAAGTGCTTTGTTTGATACGAAACATCTTGTAAAAGCCATAGCTGCTGTACTGCGCAGGCACCTGGGTTTTTGGCTCCTGTCAACTTTCAGACAATTGAACCATTCAGAGCATAAGCATCCTTTGGTAAAAGGTTTATTTCAGTTTCTCCACAGAGGCTTTTCAAGGTAAAAAGTCTATTCCCCTTGGAGACAGTTCTACCTTTATATGCTCCTGTAAACTTGCTCAGAAAAACTCTTCATACAGCTGTTTTTTCCTCTCCATTCTCAGCCATCACTGGGTTTGTGGAAAGAACATGCAATTGGGCACAGAGTATGAGAAGTCGGTGTGAGATGAGGACTGGATGCTAGGCTGAGATCCTGAAATAGGTCTGGCTGCAGAAGCCATTTCCTGTTGTGTGGAGTAAGATCCTATGTAGGGGGATATGTCCTCTACTTATCTCCTGAGGTAGTAGAGCTACAAATAGAATACTACTTGTAAAAAATATCTTTAAAGAAAATTAATGCTTCAGTCTGTTGAAAAGCGAACTGCTCACGTATTGCTAGTAGAGTGGCTATGTTTTAATGAGATCTACAGTCCCCTCCATGCTTCAGAGCTAATTGTGTTGTGGCATGTTTGACCAAATGCGAAACTGATGGGCTGTGTCTGCTACTGAAATCATAGTGAACTTTTTTTTTTGCGCAGCATTTCAGTTGTGGAAAATTCAGCTCAGCGTAGGATTTGGGAAAAAAGCTTGTATGTGGGTAACTATTTGCCACTTCTACTCAGAGTATAAAGAGAAAATGAAAGCTGATCAGAGTTGTTCCCAGGCTAAGGAATTTCAAGTGGGGCAATCCCAAGAGCCAGTATAGCCAACAAAAGCAGATAACACAAAGGTTAGTAAAAGGTTTATCACCTCCCATGCATCAGTTTTTATGACTGTCTTGGGTGGTTAACGGGATCCACTGCTTGATTTTAATTTGTTTCAATTAATTGTAACAAATTTTGCAAGTTCGCTAGTCATGGATTATGTCGTGCTTGGAAAATTACTGTACGCTTGGTTTCTTTGGCCTTGAAAAGTCTTGGAAAGTCTTTCTTAAGGATTTGATCTCAGTCCAACCAGGTATGAGGTCGGATTATGGCCGACATCCCAACACCAAAGTTATTTTGGGGAAACTTGTACAAACAAACTGTGTGTTTAGAAAAGGGAAGGGCTAACCTTATGGTATGTGAGGTTTTGTGAAACTTATTAATGATATTTTGGGTTTTTGCAATCAGTTTAAGCTTTTTCCTGTCATGCTAATTTGCTCTTTTGAAAGGAAATTTTCTGGCTACAAGTGATCTGCTCTGTCCATTAGAATTAAAGAAGGCTCCAGGTTTATTGCAAAACCAGACTGCCCACCAGTGACCTGCACTGAATGTCACTGAGTGTTGAAAGGAGGGCATTCATGTCGTCTTTAGATATGTGATGCTGCTATCTCAAATGCATGCCTTACCTTGGCACTGTGGCACTGATAATGGGATTGATGAATAAATAGGCTTCTCAAGGTAGTATTTTTCAGTTCCAAACCTATCTGTTATTACCTACAGGTCTGGTGCTTTTCAATTCCCATGCTGTAAATACAAGCTTCGAAAAATGAAGAAGTTGGAGATATAAATAATGTATGTGTACTGAAAAGATGAATCAGGGCAGTATCTTGAGCTTCTGGAATAAGTGCTTTTTGTATCTCTTATTTGGGGTCTTTGTCACAAAGCATCTCACAGCTGGGTCTTAGCAAGCAGAGAGGAGGGTAAACAATTTGCAAAAGGCAGCAGAAAGACTTGTCTTACATCTACCACATATTTAAGGCAAATGTCATTATCTTGTCTATGTAACCAAACTATCTCATCTGTACTCCTTTCATTCTCTTGTAATGGCAGTGAATATAGATTATAGGTTGTAAAGCTAAGAAAATACTTCTTCTCAAAGTCAGAAGAGATTCAGAATTCAGAAGGGATTCACCAAATCTACATGAAGCAATGTTAGCAAAGCCGTTGCACTCTTTTTTTTGGTTACCTATCCAATGCCGCTCTGCACTGATAAAGTTGCCTTCTTACTGTGTTCAGATATCAAAGGAATGGCACAGTTGCCAAATCCTTTTTACTTCAGGCCTTTAGCTGCAAAAATAAGTAGGTGCTGAGTGTTTTGCTGACTGTCATTGCCTATTTCTTTAGGCAGGAAGGACCCCAAAGAAATAGGTATTTATGTAGTGATAAATGTTTTGATGGCTATGTGAAATGTGCAAAGAGAGCAAACCATAATCCCCCTCAAAACAGAGACTTTTTACAGATCAGCTGACTCTGTGTCATCTCTAAAGATAAGGGACTTCAGGAGAAAATTTAAAGCTGTTTCTTTGCAGTCCAGGTGCAAACAGAAGAGTTGAATGGGGTCTTTTAAAATGCGGACTTGGCAAAGTTTCCATGTTGGGAATTACTGGCAGCAGCTCAGCTTGTTTAGCCCTAGGGATGTGTGTGAGAATGTGTCTCTCTTTCTCTTTTGTAAACACGAATTACCTGTTGTACTAATTTTTCTCTTGTAATGTGTACTGCCTTTTTTCCTTCCTGGAAATGGTCTGAAAACATCCTGAGCATTTAGTTTCTCCCTTTAAATATTTTATTTTTCATCATCACAGTCTCCCTAATATGAGGTTTTCTAGCTTCACACTAACATAATCTTAATAGGTTCTGCTCATCCTTACATGTGCCAGACAAAACAATTTGGACAAAGCCTTGATTTAGGCACTGTGAAGCTCTCCAGACAGTCTGAATTGCACATTCATAGGTTCATAGCAGGTTACCAACAGTGCAGCTTTGCATACTGCCAGTAGGGCCGGCCAGAGTGAGGATTATGTTTTGGCTTGTGTAGATGTTTGTAGGATTTTCCTATACCAGATGGAAAATCAGACCTTCTCAGGAGTGTGATCATGTCTCCCTTTGGTGGCCGCACTTCACTGAGGACTCAAAGGTTCTGCTCAGGGGCTGAGGCATTCTGCTTTGCCAACCCAGAAACTCGAGTTCCCACTTCATGTATGGCCATATGACCTTTGAGGTCCCTAACTCCTGCGCCGTGGCCCTTCTGCAGAGGTGCTCTCAGAGACGCTCCCAGTGCTGCTGCTCCCAGCCAGCCAGTGTGGCTGTCCTCTGACAAGGAGATGCTTTGGTTGGGGGCTGCCAGCCTGGCTCAGGGCAAGAAGCCAAACCACGGCTCTGCAGTTCAAGGCTGTCACAGGATCTGCAAACAGCTGACCCTGCTTCACTGTGTCTTAGAAGCAGCACTACCCCATGCACAGGCATAATCAGCTCATGCACCAGGCCCCAGGGCTGGAAAACACGTGATGTAGTCCAAATAAAACACCGTTCTTTAAAATGTAAAGGAAGTTTTTAGCTGCCTGGTCAGGAAGGAAAAATAGTACCTAAATGTAAATGCTTGGGAGACGTCTGCTTGTCTCTGCAGGCAAACTCAAGCAGTGGGAAGTGGCCCTGCCTTGCTGGAGGCGGGGGAAGGGGCAGCTGGGGGCAGAGACAAATAATGTAACAAGCCCTACCACCATACACTGTGCATGTCCCTGCCCCCATGATGGGATGAAAGTGCAAACCACGCATCACCTACTGGGAGATGCTCACACAAGGATGCTGAGAGTGGAAAAGAAAAAATAACCTGTATCTGTGCAATTTTCACTAACAGCCCAATAGCTCTATTGAGAAGTAACGTTTGTTTCTGGGAATGCTGCCCTCTTGTGAAAGGTCAGTGGTATAACATCCCCTCCTGTCTTCAGCTCTCCTGCCCTTAAGGCTGTGTTTTGATAACATACAGATCAGTTATATGCTGTTACTGTATTAGATGTCACTTCAAACGCTGTCCCTAAAATTTTCCTGATTACAACACAGAAATCTGTAAGGGCTTTTTTGAAGTCTTCATTGCTTTTCCCTGCTAGCTGCTGTCTTTAAGGATTTGAAATCTTAGTACGTCATGGGTGGATACTGTAGCCAGACTAGCATGGCCTCCAGTGCATACTAGCCAAACATATATTTACCTATCTTTTCCGATATGTTCTGTAGCTTGTTTGCTGGTAGTGCTCAAGCTATCTAGTATAAAGCTAGCTTGGTAACGTCTATATAAAATGCACTCACTGCACTGTCTACAGTGCAGACAGACCCTGGCTAAGATACTGGCAATATTTAATGAGTAGGATTAGTCCGTTTCAGAAATTGCAGGACATTCCAACTCCTGCACTACATGTTTGAGAGAACCCTAGAGTTTTTAAATGAAAACTTTATTGGAATCAGCAAGAAGGTGGCTGCAGTTACACCTGAGAGGGTGGACTCATCTGCATTTCAGGGAGATTTCAGAAGTGAGGATTATGGGTCTGGACATAGCATCCTTCAGAACTGAAGGAATTCTTGTTGTAACCTTATAACTAGCTAAAAGTGGCTGTTGGTCATGAAAAGGGGGATATAAACCCCCACTTCTCCTCATCTTCTTTTCTTCCTGAAAAATGAGATTCCTCTGGTAGAGTTGCAGGATGCTGTAAAACATGTATCTCCCTGCACTGCTTGGGCTATGTGTGAACCTCATGTCACACTCCTGGATCACTGTCCTTCTCCCATGAGTATCCAGCCCAGTGCAGCATCCTCTCCCTGTGCCATGACCCTACAAGCCAGGTGCAGCCAGAGATCCTGAGCTGTGGGTTTATAGTGTGGGATTAAGCAGCTGGGGATATGCAAGTGGCAGGGCCACACACCCTAACAAAATATAAAATGTTCTGGGAAGCTCTTTCATGTTGTGACTCCAAGTCTTCTTTATTTGTAAGCAAGGCATTTGTAAACAGGATTTGTAAGTAAAGAGGGAAAGAGAGATTTATGTGATCCCCTGTATCCAAGTGCAAAGGCAGCTGATGTTTGCATCCATCCAAAGCCTGAAACCTGGCCTGTACTTTAGTCCCAGCACGTGATGCTACATATTGTGCATGTATGTCTGTTGTGTGACCTTAGACATCAGGGAAGAAGGGAGTTCAAAGACTGCATTCAGGCTGGAAGTTTTTTCAAACTGAAATTTGATTCCTCAGTGGCAACTAGAACAGCAGGAATAAACAAACTATTTATTCAAATATTTTCAAATAATACTTTCAAATGGAAAATATTCTGGCATTTGCCAAGTAATTTAGACACTGTGTAAACATAAACTTCACAGAACTTTTCATTATTCATTCAGTCATGTACATTCTTACTGCAGTTTATCTCATTTCCAGCAGATGTCTTAAGTGCCCTAGGAATGATTAGGAGAGCTCTGATTTTTATATTGCTTATCCATCAAAGTAAAAGAGAAAAGACCAGGCTCTCCTCTGTCTGCATAATACTCAGGGTAAATCCACTTTGTATGGCCTTACATCAGTGTTACCCAGTAGAGGATCAGGCTCAGTCTGATTATGCATCTTCTAGATGCTTCATTACTGTAGGAAGAGCAGTTGCAGACACACACCCATCAGGTCAAACACGTTTGTACAATTGGGGTTTCAAAAGGAATGGGAGATCGTTTGTCCTGGCTTTGTCAATATTGTTTCCTAAAATAACGCTATGGGCTCCGCCTGGATTAAATCAGCCTCATAAAACAAGGTAACATGGTTTCACAAGTTACATGGACATCTGGCTAATTAAATTGCCTGATTAATCTTCTAAAGATCTTTGAATCTCAGGATCATGTGTTTGATACCACTTCATCGCAGTGGGAGAATGAACAGGTTAGGTTTGCCTGGATTTGACATTCACTGCCCATGTTCATGTTCAGTGCCTCTGCAGCCACAGGACAAATCTTTGCAGTTCTCATACCCCTCCCTGCAGGGCCAGGTTCCCCGCTGACATGGAGGCCTGCAGCTAATGTGTACCTGCTAAGTCTTATGCTTTACCTTGCTCCTTGCCCTGTGCTTTTCCTCTTACAGCACTGGCAGCTGTACACAGCTGCAGTGCAGTGCGGGCAAGCGCAGGTTCAGGTTGCAGCCATGTGCCATGGTTCCTCCCCTCTCACATGCACTGGGCAAATAGTGGAGAGAGATGGGGTTTTTTATGGCTGTATCAAGCCCTGGGCTCTCCCTTGCTCAACAGACTTGCATGTTACTGGAAGGCTCTCAGCCCACAGAAATGGGGAAGTTCCTATGGGTTAAATTCTCACTAAAGGCAACAGAGTTTTGCCTGCAGAAGGCCAACAGCCTTTGCTCCTTCTCTGATAACTAATGGCAAAACAGTCCAGGACCGTCTCCCCATTCAGAAGAAAAGTGGTGCCAGGTCGCCAAAGCTGGACATGTACAAATGAGCCAGTAATATTTGTGCAGCACTAGATCTGAGCTAGTCCAACCTGCTGAGGTGGCAAGACTGCTTCCCGATAGGAGCTGGTAGGTTTGTGCAGTGCCTTGTGCTGCTACATAGACTTAACAGCTCTGGTCTCCGTTAATTTGAGGAACTTGGCACTGCATACTGCTACTTGATGTAGCTCCCCAGGTTGCAAGCAATGAATGGTCTCTATCAAGGCAGTCCCTTTACAAGGGATCAAATGTGACCAGGAAACAAAACAGCTGTTCTAAAGAAAGGCTAGCAAATTCATCTCTCAATGTAGGACCTGTAAGACAAGTGCTTGCTTTGCATATCCAAGCTTCTTAAACAACGTGGCACTCGATGCAGGAGCTTGGCCGGCCTTTGCATGCTGCCTCTGGTAGAGTGGAGGGCCGTGAGTCCCCTGGTGCGTCAGAAGCAGCACAGCTGCAAATGCAGAGGAGCAGCTGTATTCTCTGTGCAAGGATTTTCCATTTTGTACTTCATTTACTTGCTCCAGCGGCTCCATAAAACCAGTATAAACCAATACTGCATCCTCAAGAAAGATAATTGGGTTTGGCAATGTATATAGTGTATTTTAATATGGAGAACAGAGTAAAGATTAAAAAGATTCCTGTGGGGTTTTTCCCCACCAAATAAGTTACAACATGGAAATAAATATTACTCCCTGAATTTTTAATACTGCAGCTATGATTAGGTTCATTTAGAGGACCAATCAGCTTGATGCTGTCCCTATCAAAGCCAGTGGTAAAACTCCTGTGAGATTCCAGTTTGAGTTTACCATCTTAATGGGAATAAGGAAGGAAGCTTGCAACAATTATCCTTTTATTATCCTGTTTTGCTTGATGATTAGCAAACAGAACACTGTGTAATAACTTCATACATTGCTGACATGTTGAACAAAATGCAGATCAAAAATCTCATATGAATCATATTATGTATGCTTTATTAAATTAACCTACAAGGCCAGGGAATGTGCTCCAAGAAGACAATACAGAAATAAGACTAACATTTAATATGTGAACTGTGAGAATTGGTTAGAGCAAGTGTCACACAGCACAGCCAATGGCATCTAATACGTTTAGGTGAGTGGTTTTAGATTGATCATTCAAGTGAGACCTTAAAGACAATTCCTTCTGCAAATCTCCTGTTGCATGCCTGTGCTGAGACTGAGTACTGCCTCTCTCTAGTGACACACTGCATAAACACACCACTGATGTATGGGTCCAACATCACTTGGTAATCAGACTTTATTATGGCACTCATTTTTACAGCCCCGTATGGAACACCATTTCCCATCTGATCCCCAGATGGAGCAATCCCAGTTCCACCCGTGAGGTGAGGATGAGCCAGAACAGCTGGATCTGCAGTCTCATCTGAATCCAGGCACTGCTTGTTGGAAAAGGCTGGGTTCAGGGATCCGGGTTGCTCCTTTCCCCGTGATGCCCTACCAGAGGCAATTACTCAGATATGCGTGGAGAGGATGATCAAGAAAATAGTAGAAAATGCTTATAATGGCCACATTCAGTGTTGGTTCAGGCTCTGAGCCATCCTATTTGATCAGAAAGCAAGGAAAATTTAGACTATTGTCTCTCAACTGCATATATTTCTATGGGGCTTTGCTGACAGGGTCTCAGCTGAGGGCATTCAGCATAAGGTTCTGTGTACCTTCTTTGCTTTGGAGCAGGTATGAGTTTAGACACAGCTTTCAGCCATGGAGGCAAAACTTCCAGCTCAGCCGCAAAGTTCAGTCAGGATTCCTTCAGTAAGTGGAGTATTAAATGCCAGAGAACCATAAGTCCTTAAACCAAATGGCAGTATTATGGCATTGGACAAGTCACTTAATTTCATTTTTCCTGTCTGCAATAGAAATAGTCCAGGAACTCAAAGAGATGCTATTATACGACCAATGAGATACTTGGTGAGTCATAGGAGACTTGGTTCGATTTTTTTTTTTTTTTTTTTAACAGTGGGAAAATATTCCTAATATAAAATGCAAACACTAGAAGGAAAAAACAGCAGCAGAGAAACAGAACAATAATCTGCCAAAGCAAACTGACTTAGAAAAGAAAAACACTTCACTTGTCATCATCTCTCTTCTGTGTTAGCAACAAAAGAAATGTTTTTTCCTGGAAGCCTCTGGAAAACATCACTGATCTGACACATCCTCCAGGCTGCATGATGCCTGTATCACCAGAAGACACCCCCAGTCACCATTCAGCTAACTTCACCCACCAGCCTTTACAAATATTGTTTGGTTATTAGCTTATCACTTGGCCAGCCATTTCAGGGAAAGTACAGAAATCCTTATCATAAATAATGCATCTAGCATATCTGCTGTCTCACTGTTCTTCTAGGGCAGTTAAGATGCTGCATCATTTACTGCTCCACTATAGAGTGAAACACATCTCTCCATATGGGAAATGTATTTACAAAGATTACCCAGCAGAAGAGCACAAAATGATTTGTACTGCAACCTGCAGCTTATCAGGAAAATGATGTTTGGCAGGGACACAGCTGATGTCTGGCAGAACGTAGCACGTTTCCAGTTCTGGTGGTTGCAGAGGCAGGGCTGCAGGTAGCAGGAGGCCGATTGATGGCAGACAGGCCTTTGACCTGGGACTGGCAGAGAGCCCCTGAGCCTGGTGGGCACAGCAGCTTGCAGCAGCTGTGGGCATGGGTGGTGCAAGTACTTCACAGCTGTAGCTCTAAGAGCAAACCTGCCCCCAGAGAAGTGCTCACCTCCTATTCCCCAACCCCTCAGCCCTCACAGTAGAACAGTTTTTCCTGCACTATTTTTCCCAGTTCTTTTGGGCTAATTGTAGCACCTCAGCATGGTCACTGAGCCAGAAAAAAAAAAAAAAGCTGTTCCAGACAGATCAAAGCCCTCCTAATCTCAGAAGGAAAACAAGCAGGCCCCCACCCCTGCAGCCCTCCCTCAGTCACAGACCCCATCCATGCAAAATAAAAGCCTCTTCCCCTTTTTATAGCTGGCAGCTGCTGTTCCTAAACTAACAAGTGGCAGTGGCATCTCTTGGCCCACCCATTTAATCCCTGGCTGCCCAGTTTGTAACTCTGTCTAGTGGTGTCTGTACCAAGCATTAAACATCATGAGGGTTCAGAAGCTGCAAGATTAAAGAGTCTTCCTTTGTCTTTTTCGATTATGTTTTAGTTCAGTCAGTTTTAAAGCTTTTACTAACAACTGTGAAGACTGTTCCTTTCTAAATGAAAGCTGATCTTATATGATGGCAGGTGTTTGAGTTTTTAAGAGACAGGCCAATCACTGTGAAGGCTGTCAGCGCTTCTTCCTGGCCTTTTTTTCTCGTCTTGCCCAAAATGCCTGCAGAAGAGAAGAAAGGTTCCCATATGTGAAGGGTTAATCTACCTGTGTTAAGTCCACTAGGAGTTTGTCTGTCACTCTCTGTGGGGGATGAAAATGGACATGACCCAGTATTCTTCAGGAGGTAAAAAATTAATTTTCCTGAAGTGCTACCAGAGAACAACAATGATTATTGAGTATTGCAGGGACTCTAGAAACCCTGCAGAGGAAGGCTGGGACCCCCATGTCAAACCTGGTGAGAGGTGGGGGGCTGTTAAAGTAGCTCCAAGGAGGATACTGACTTCAGCAACAGCAGTGTCAGGCACCCCTTTATACAGTAAAAAGCAGCATCTTTGAACCTTCCCTTTTTCGGCTTTGCGCAGGCCTGGCTGGCTGGGGTAGGAAGCAATGGTGCAGCTGCCCACTTTACCTCCCAGGTCTGTGTTGATGGGCTGTGCTGCAGCCTGATAAACATGCATGGCTTCATACAGAGAGACAGGAGCTAAACTGAACTCTGAGTACTGAACACGTTCCCTGAAGTGAGTCAGGTTTCCAGCAATGTGGTAAAAAACAGAGCAAGACCAGAAAGCCTTAGAGGCTGCCACAGAGCAGTGCAACAGTCTGGGCAGTGAGTAAACCCCTCACCCGTAACAAACCTCCCCACAGCCTCCCTTTCAAGCATACAAATAAATCAACAGATAACATGCTGCAAATTCTACTCACTTGTTACTCTTGGGCAGAGACATACGTGATTCATTTCTTTTCATATCTTCATCCTTTAACTCTTCATCATCTGCACTGTTCTCACAACACCTTCCAGTTTCTGCACAGCATACTGGTGCTGAGGTGCCCAACACAGCATTGTTACAAATAGCAAAGATCAAGGCAATGTTCAGAAAACCACGCCATTTGCTGCAGAGGTAGTTGACAGAGATAGGCCAGGTAAACATGAAAGGAATGGCTAAGTTAGGATCAACTGAGCACAATCAATCAGCACGACAGCTCAGACTGAGGAGATAAAGCTGCGTTTGCATTTATACGCTAACCTGTTTTCTCAAAGGAGAGCATTAGGATGTTTGCCTAGATGTTACAAATTACTTGGAAAAAAGGTGCCTTGATGCAGATAGCAATTATACTGTGTTGATTGCTTTGGCTCTTTCTGCAGTGAAACAAAACACTAACTCGCATCAAGGGACTTAGGCGCTGCCAGGGGGAAGAAACTCCTGCACGGTTCTCTAGGAGCTGCAGGTTTTAAGTGTGTTGTGTGCTGGCAATCACGGCCATACCAGAAGAATCTTTTCTGACAAAAAACCACCAGGATTAATCACTAAGCTCACAGAAAATGAGAGAGGAAGCACAAAATGGAGGATGAGGTGAGATCCAGGGATACTCTGTATCCTAGGATGATTTTTGCATTTTATCTGGCGATGTAGCACACAAAGGCAGCCTGCTGCATCCCTGCTTGCCTGCTAGCAGCCTCTGTGTGTTAGATAGATTGTATGACAGTCGAGTATAGATGGCCCAGTGGAAAAGCTGGTAAAAGGCAGAGCTTTATTAGTAATCACAGAGAGTTTGCAAAAGGCTATGGCTGTTTGCTTTCAGCCTTATCCTGACCCTGTGATTAGGGATGCACTGATCATTATTTGCTTATTAAGACTTGAAAACAGAGGGCAGAAATTTACTCTGCTCCTCTTCACAATCAGCAAGTGTTCATACAAGCTTTTAGATTGTAGAGCAGATGCAGTACCTACTGAAGTGAGATTTTCCAGGGACGTTACAGGCTTTAGAACATGTCCTGCATGACTGGAATGAACCAAGGCTAACACTTCCTCTTTGTTTAGATGTTAAACTGAAGTTTCATTGAACCATTTCTTCCTTCCATGCAGGGAGACCTTTAAAGCCATGTACTCAACTACAGGCTTGAGATGACTTGAATCAGTTCTTTGAAAGAAAGGGTGTAAGCCTCCTTGCAGCCCTGAGTTAAGATTAAGACCCAGGGAGAGTGAGATTTTAGATTCAATCATGTCCTCCTGCTTTCTGTTAGCTAATTTGGTGGTGGCTGTTTTGGATCCTATTTTAAGATTATTCCCTTATATTCATTTCTGAAAGGAACTGTCTCTCTGAGGAGAACTTGTGTGTCAATCCATCTCCCAATGCAATTGGAGTGCTAAAATTCTGGAAACTAGTTTCTATCTGTATCAAAATACACTTCCCTGAACACTTCATGAATGGTGCTTATATAATGTTTTGAATTTCTTATAAAATGTTGAATGTTACAGTCTATCTAAATCGTTAATGTTCTATAAAGTAGCACACTCAGCCATTTTAATAACCTCAATGTACTCTGTAATAAAAAAAAAATTCTTTGTATATCCCTCAGTGACCAAAATGGAAAATAAGACCTCAAATTTTCCTCTTAACCAATTCCAGGTCAGTTCCCTACTGTGACCATAATATTAGAATAAAACATGTGAGCCAAAGATAATGCTATGCTCAATATTTTATTTATATTTTTATGTAAACATAATTTGCTTTGTAGGCACAATATAACAAAAGCTCTAAAGCAACAAATACAATTAAACAGTGTTTCAGTTCACTTCAATCAGGCTTAAGTTAAAGAGAAGCTTTCACAGTTCCTTTAAGGCAAATTGAGAAATAATTTGTTTCACTTGAAGAAACTATCCAATTGTCTTAGAGTTGTTTAAACAACACTGTCAGTAGTAAGCACAAACCTTCATTTCTACTACAATGAGACTTGGTCAGTAGCAAGTCTCAGCATTGTCATTTTGTATAGCATGCCCTCTACCACTTCAGACGCGATACTACTGCTTGTGGTATTCTAAAAGGTACTTAGGGCTTGTGGGCCAAATTCTGCCAGCACAAATCCTGCTTCCAGAACCTGAAAAATTTCCAGTCATTTCAGTAGTAACCTTCATATATGCCATATTAACACCAGTAAAACACAGAGTAGAGTTTAGCTTGCTGATGGTAACACTCATCTGTGTTGCACTTAGGTAGATCCAGAAGTATTCCTTTGTACTCACTGCAATTACCTGATATTCTGCTGATCAGAAAATGGCCCTAAAATTGGTATGAATTAGCATGAAGAGCATTTTTGCCTTGCTAACAAAACCAGAAAGAACTAGCCAAAATTATTTCATTTGATTGTTGTCCCTATGGTGTCTGTGGCCCTGACCAAGATCACCCATCTGTATTTGTCTTGAAGGGTAACTTAACTGTAGAGCCAACCATACTGTAGTTTATAACAGAAGAACGGATTTGCTATTCTGCTTGCCCTACTAATTTAAGGCCTTGAGAATGCCACTTTACTGCCAGCTCGAAGGTGACCAGCAATATTGCTCACTTTGGCGTCAAATCAAAATTCCTAGTTATGTTAAGGTTTGTTGCAGGACAACATCGTTACACTAACTGCAAAACAAAATTGGGCATGTTTCCTACCGTTGTCAGCTTATGAGTCATGAAAACTTAATGGCCTTTCTTAAAATCCCAATTGGCAAGCCCAATACGTGGAAAAACTCTCACTGAATATATATCTTTTCTGTGGATAAAGTCCCTGTTTGGGCCTGATACAGCACTGGAAGTGTAGGCAAGTCCAGCCTGAAAAGAAAATCAACTATACTGAAGTTCTGCATCAACGTCTAGAGAAAACTGAAGTTCTGGTTCGATTAATATTTCAAAAGCTTTTTTGGCATTTTTCTCCACAGTTATTTCTTCTCATTATTTTTGAATTTGTTTAACCCAAGGGAAACTCCTTCAGAATGAACATTCTGCACAATTATCTGGTATTAGAACAGCAACTTCATGAGTACGGTATAAAGAGATGGACATTAATACTCAGGCAGCAAGATGAAACAAACAGAAAAAACAAGAGAGAATCGTCTAAAACCACACATAAAAGTCATCCAGACCCACAAGTCCGTTCACATTGAGAAAAGCCTGAGAAGCCCTCCCTCTCCACTTTTCTATATTAGTTTTTTAACTTCTATCACTACAGGATACTTGTAGATTTAGGTGAACAACTAGCCATGCCTGGGGAAATACTTTCTTTTGAAAAAAAATATATTCATTCAAAGATATATGGCATTATACAAGGTCTCTGTCATTCCTTTAGCATTTCTACTGTAGGTGATTGCAGTTATTTTAAAATAATTGTTTTAACAAGACAATTGAGGACCTGAGTAGCTGCTGCTTGGATAGGTGAAAGACATGGAAAAAATACTTACTTTTGTCATGTTTAGATATAGTTTCCACTAGTGGGAGGTAGATAAGACTAGCTGGTCTTTGAATACTTGATCCTGCAAATAATTACAAACATAACTGTACATATGGAGCAGAGCTTTTGATAGAACTACTCACCTAGATAAAGTTATCCCTGTGCATAATTTCTGATGGGATTAAGGCCTAAAACTCATTTTTAACAGGGTTAACTTCCGTAGGAGTTCAGCTCCAGCTTGATAGTTGATCAACACATTGGCGATTTCAGAGCAGTAAACTCCATCAACAAATTTCTTTCCACATAATGATGAGTGATCCTTACCAATACGATTTAAAAATGAAATTTAAAATTGGTTTGGAATTTGGACACAGATGAGTCAATGTGTCCTTAGCAGAAGATATTGATCTGTCAATAACAATGCTAATCGCTACAGGCAATTAAAAGTTCTGGGTCTAAAAAGAGCGGCTCACTGACCTTTTTCTTTGCCTGTAACGTACGGGGTGATAGCTCAGATCAACAGGAAAGCATGATAGTTGGCACTCTGAATGAAGTGTTTAATTACTGGTGCTGATGACTAACGTGATTATACAATACAAATCAAACTCTCTCAATTAATGATTTCTTGCACAATTTCAGATTCCACAATTCTAAATGAGGTATTTTTGAAAATGAAGATAGGATTGCTTATAAAATGATAAAGTATGACTGAGGAAAATGAAAACTCATCTTTTTTGCAACTTTTATCTGTGGTTCATAAAAGGAAAACTATTTTAACACTGAAAATACACAAACTTAAAATCCTTCCTCCAGTTACTAGAATTTTCCAGACAGCAAGTGGGGAATTTTTTTTGTTACTGTTTCCAACTTGCAAAAAAAGCCCAACCCCCCCAAGTAACTTTATGCAAAATGTTGGAATTTGCATGAGAAAGATGCCCATCTAAAATTACACAGTAGGTTAATAAGGCTTTTAAACCAGAACAGAAAAATCCATGGGACTCCTACAGGGAAATTGGGTATTACACAGGAATGTCATAATACTGCACTGGATGAGAATGGCACTTGAGTTCAAAACAACAATGATCAACAGCTCATAGCTCAGCTGACTGCAGACAAATACAACACACACTGTACTACAGCATTTGTTCACTGATGCACAGAATAGATTTCCCAGTCTTGTTCCCTTCTAGTTCATCAATCTTTCTGCTTCCCCCACTGGCTGTTACTGGATGAATGGCATGCGCTCTTTATTCTCATTGTCCCCTTCATGGTCTTCTTCCTCTTCTCCAGCCTCACTGGTCTCTGTGCTGTCGTTGGCCATCTGTGGGATGAAAGATGAAGGACATCAGAGCACCTTTCACATTGTTTTATTCATTCTTATTTCAGTTTGATTCATGTGATAAAGTGACTTTAAAAATGAAAGAAGACATGGTTGCAACATGAAAATAAACATTCTGTCTGTGGAAAACTTCTGTTGGCACTACGCCACTTCCAGTGAAAATTGTAAGCTGTTCCCCCACGGCTTACAGCTGAATTACATAACAGAAAGCTACTTTGTAGGACAGTTGCGCAAGCGGACTCTGATCTGTGCAGTTGTACCTAACTGATACTAAGGCGCTCAGATAGGAAATATGACTGTGTAGGAAGTTTACAGAATGTGTGAGACCTCTGGTTTACAACTCCTTCTGTATCTGCTCTTCCAGAAACAGGTAACACTATTCTTTAATGCCAGCTAATGGATGGGATCTAGCCTCGCGTGAGGCATAGCATCATGAAAACTCAGAGAGCAACTGTTTTATACAAAAAACAATGAAACTTTATAGAGCAGTGGATATGTAGATGCTGGCAGAATATACCCATGACAGAGTGCAAATCCTGAATCATACAGGAGTGGGGAGAAACTGCATTTCCATATTTTATTGAAGATGCCTGTACAGGTAGTAGGCAATTGCAGAAATTTGTAGTTCAGGATAGCATTTAAGGAGCACATTGTGTTTCTTCACACAGGAATATTTATTACAAGCTGTGTAAAGGTGCAAGACTCTCCTGTACTTCACCTTGTCAGTCTGACTCGTCTCTGGAAGCACAACAAAAGTCTGGTTAGCTGGACAGGTAGTAGTGCTTAACAGCATGGAATTCTCTTATACACCAACATTACCTCTCTTAGGACACAAGAAGATTCTTGTATTAGCTTATAACTATTTCAAAACCAACTAAGCAAGGGACCCATTTACTTTTTAAAGAGAAATGCAGTGACATTGTACCTTCCCTGTTTGATTACCAGCCTCTGCTGGAAATTTTAAGATGCAATTCGGCCACTAAATAATGCCCAGTTTTCGTATGTGAGGCCCCAAAAGCCTTCCTTTTCCTTGCAGCCATTTTGTACGAGATTTGGGGCCAATTTTAGAGTAAGCGTGAGTAAGAGCTTAACTGTAACTCCAGATTCCTTTCTGTTCTTTTGAAACAGGCAATATCTCAGGTCTGAAAGCAAACTTCACACATCGGTATTGATTTGAAGGCAGTTTTTCATTATCTTCTTTACTGCTCTTTCCTACATCATCAGTGAACGTTTAGGCGTAAGCCTGACTATCATTTACTACTGCTCTTTGTAATATTTCAGTATCATGCTAAGTGCTCCAAATCCAGTGGGCCGGAGCTCCATCACAACTATCTTCCTTCAGGACATTTCTAGAAGGAAGTATTTAGATACTATACTTCATACATTATAAAAAAAAGTAGAAGAAATTTCTAGCAAAGGTAGACTCCGACTTTTGTATGGGAATCAGAAAGCACTTCTATGTTTGTACACTGAAGTAATATTGACTGTGTCTTTTTCTGTTCAATCCACTTATTAATACAGGAATTTTGTATTATGTAAAACGTCTATTTGTTTTCCATCACAGGGACAGAAATAGATGTGGCAGTTTTACCCAGATCTAAGACTTGCAAACACATTTTTGGAGAGGCAGATAGCCATTCAGTACAGCAAAGTAACTGCTGGGACTCTAGGAATTACAATTATATTTTACTTTGGGTTAAATATATAAATTAAGATTATTGGTTGTATTTAGGTGCTATGGATTTAGAAGAAAACAGTATTAAAAAAAAATTATAAGGGATGTGTCCAAAAGTCACTACCATGCTTTAACTTGTGTGACTGTACACCATGTATGTAGTGCTTTGCACTCACCAGGGGAGTGGGTGCTTTCTCCACATCCAGAATTAGTTTTCCTATATTTCCTCGGTCATGGATTCTCTGCATGGCCTCCTTCACCTGAAAGAAAGATAACCTATTGATAATTTTCAGGCACACGCTAAGAGAAGCCTGAACTCCTTCCTTCCAAAACCAGCAATATATTTAAGGCATGCTAGGTGCAAGGTCATTCAAACAGCTGCTTGAAACAAAATTATAGTTAAACATTTTTTAGTGAATTTGTAAGGCCTGATTTTTGCATTGTGTTTGCCAAAATGGGATGTGAATCTTGATGACAGTTTCTGAATAGCATAATACATACGTAATGTTAATGCAGTACAACAGTAATGATTAGCTGAGGTGCAGAGAGAAATATAGGCTCAGGGAGTTAATCCTTACAGGTTGTTCATTAGATTTTGTCTTTGCAGAATATTTATCAAGAAACCCTACTTTCA
Source organism: Gymnogyps californianus (assembly GCF_018139145.2). Taxonomy (NCBI): domain Eukaryota; kingdom Metazoa; phylum Chordata; class Aves; order Accipitriformes; family Cathartidae; genus Gymnogyps; species Gymnogyps californianus. The sequence continues at coordinate 7,272,415 of NC_059482.1, forward strand.
CTGAAAGTATGAAATGTTTTTCTAATTGATCTATGATATTTTTGAATTAATTTATTTTGCATTCCTATAGAGGGAATGCCGTATCCAGGCAGTGGCTGTGATTAATGCAATACTGTGGTTCTCATTGTATTTCTTTCCTTCTTTTTTCCACTTTTTTTCATTTTTTTTTTTTATTTTAAATAAGTAGTGTCCTACCGATACCACTAAGACTTGACATTTAGCAGCTGGCTGCAATTAGTACATGTGAGAAAGGAACAAAAACCTCTTCTTAATAGTGCACTGGAGAGGAGTTTATTTTGATGTATGAAGTTTCAGAACTCATGAGAGCTCAGTGTTGATGAATTGAAATTGTGTGTGTGTGTTGCACTGAATGTTCAATGTGCAGCATGCAGACCACTATTAAATCACTGAAAATTGGAAGATGTCAAGAGTTTCCTCACTTTCATGGTGAGAAACTTCAGGAATTGAAAATGTACACATAAAGGCTGTTTCATATCCTCACCACACTATTTTTTGCCGGCATAACAGGATATGTTGAGACAAGAAAGAGTTTTATGTTAATAGGATCTACCATCTGTGACATAGTTTTATTGAATATTTTAAGAATAATAGCACAGAAGTTTGAAACAATATGCTGACTTGGGAACAGGTGAGTCCCACAGTACATTTAAAAGCCTGAATTGGGGTCCAGGCACCTAAGATAATTACTGAATGTCTAATACAGAAGGAGGTATGAGATTTTTAAAGATACTAAGCGAATACAGCTTTCAACTTCCAATTAAATTTAATGGATGCTGGGCACAAAATGTCTTTACCATCTGTTGGCCTTATTTTGAAAGCTGACTGCAGTGAACTCAATAGTACAACCTTAATTTTGCAAAGTGGTTCCCTCAATTAGTAAATACCAGACTTAAAAAAAAAAAAAAAAAAAATCTGTTAGAACAAAAGAAAAATTGCACTGCAAAACACAATGACTTTGTAACTTAGGGCATAATTGTAAATTAACCTTGGAAAACACAATCTTATGAATCCCACTGGATAGAAGGTTGACCTCTAAATGTAGTCCACAAAATCACAATAACTTTTATGAAGTTACCTTACAGCATAAACAATACCTAACTATCCTATAAGACTTGTTCTGCATTATGGACAATATTCCTTTAAGAATATCCAAAAAAGACTCTGAAGCAGCAGCAGCTGTATTATTTTTTATGACTCCTATTAGCCAAATCAAGCTTTAGGAGTCTATAGCATGGCATAAATAACCAACACAGATGTGACAGAATTGGAGAAATCAGCAAACACACTTGCCTGTCCATTGAAATTTATTACCAGAACATCACATGGAAAGCAGGATATGCAACATTTATTTTAATTTGTACCATATCATCTTTAGCAAGGCAAATTTGAGAAAATGTGGTTTCCCTGCATTTTTCACATGCACAGTATCAAATTTAAGACCTGGAGAAAGGTTCAGGAGTTGTTGCCAGGACACTTGTAAGTATCCTGCAAATGCAAACAGCAGGCAGGGGCAAAGGGAACCATAAAACTTGTAACAATAATAGTGGCTATGGAATCCAGGTGGAGCTATTAAAATATATACAAAATTTGAAAAGATGTTTGAAGAGCTGATACAACAGCTGTATATTTTAGTGTTATTTGCAACTTGCCTACCCCGTTAGTCAAATTCTGTACTAGTGCAATGCCATTCAGTACACTATGTCTGAGTTAAGAACCATGAGCTATTCTATAAATGAGAAATTTTTCTGTTTATGGCTGCTAACAGCCCACTTACTCAACCAAGACTGCAACTACTTGTTTCCCAAGGTGCCTGAATATTAAAACCATTCCCTCTTATACTATAGAGGGCAGAGAGCATTATAAACCTTCTTTGCTATGCAAGTATGGTTAAGGCTTAAGTTGTTCTATGCAGACTATATAAAAGCATTTACTTTTTCATGTGAACATTTAAGTGCTGCATACAGTCTGCCTTTCACAGAGTGTGGTACGGAGCTTCTGCTAAGTCTGTGCCTGCGTGTTTGCACATTACCAATGAAGACAGTGAATCACTCTGCACTTGGTTAAAATCAGACCCAGACTTAACTGGTAGTACGGTGAGGCATGTGGAAATCCTGGAATTTACTGGAGGTTCTCTGAAGTGGCCGAAGTTTGATTCAAAATAAATATCCCTTCCAGTAGCAAGGATCAAAAGGGTTTCCCTCTTCTTACAGAATTGTGTCCCTAAATTACTTTTCACCAATTATTCTATATTGGTTGCTATTTGCATTTGTCAGCTCAAATCCAAGTAAATGGATCTGATGTACTTTTATTTACATGGACGAGTTAATTGAATTTCTTCTTGTGCAGTATCATCAGCAGAGGGCTCTTGGATTGGAAATAGTGCACAGGAGTGTTTGCTAATATAAAGAGATTCCATTGGAATAAAGGACAAAAATTCTGTTGGCCTTTGTCTGCTTTCAGTATAGCTCAGCCCTTAGAGGGTTTGTGCCTAAACTAATGCTGAACTACAGATTTGAGCCTTGAGAGCCCCAAAACTGACACAATATGTATCACAGAGCTCTGCACTGGAATCAGAACTACTTTTACACGTTAGTGGACAATTGGAAAATGCTTCCACTTTCCATGTTATTTACGTAAGGAAAGTTGGCAAACCAGTTACTGAAAACCAAGAAAGACCCAGAATGCTGCACAGACATGCACTGTCTGATGAATCCAACACAGGCACTCCTAGGCAGCAGTAGAGGAAAATGATTAATAGCAAAGGAGAAATAAAAAGAATCCCAAGTTTGCCTTTTCCCTCAAGCACACTTGCATTAATTCATATTTTAGTTTGACATACTGTTTTTAAGCATACTCTAGAGTAGAATCATCTTCCCCTATCTGTTCAGTCTAGTGGAAAATGATAACAAACACAGGAAAAGGACCTAACTCAGTTTGAAACAATTTGCATTTGCTTTAGGGAATATGCTTTTATAATTGGAGAAACAATTTTGAGCAAGTATATTTCTCCCACCCCTTTCAGCTCTACAAACGGTACAGTCATGGATATGTTATCACATACCCTCGTTCAAGTGTTTTTCAGCAATGACAGTGAATCTGGAAATTGAGACGACCTATGCAATAATGAGGTCATCTGTAAAACAAAAAACATGGTCTAGAAAGACAAAACCAATGTACCTCAAGGTCTTTTACAAGTCATGCTTACCATGCCCTGTGAGAAATATTCAAATTCTCATTTTCCATCATAACTCCTCAAGTGCTGCAGATTTTCTGAGCCTTCTACGAGCTCCTTCCTCATACCACTCTGCTGGACCCAAGCAGAGAGGCAAGGAATATAAAATACATAGAGCTTAATTGGGAATGTACAGAACCATTGCACTGTGTTAGCCTTATAGGCAAAATTTAGCAGCTTTAACATTTCTTAGAAAATTTTAATCTATTAACACACGCACATTTAAAAAGGTGTTATGCTACCAACAGATTTCTTCAAAGAAGTCTTGATACAAACACAGGATAAAAAAATCACAAAGCTGGCAAAGAAGGCCTGTTGTGAAAAAGCCTATTCAAGTATATTTTCCTGAGGGGATGTTACGGTCAGGATCTTGGATCAGAGCCACAATACAGTCCATCCGTATTGTGTATCATACTGAGAAGAGCAACAATTACTGTCAATAGACCTTGGTAGGAGAGTAAGGGTAGAAATGCCTTCATGTCATCGGTCAGAGAATGTTCTAAAAGCAGTTTCACCACAGCTGTGTTCTCTCGAAGTATAAAGTTTGATGGCTGTACTGAATCCTCTCCAACACCACCGTAGTGTCTCTCTTGGGGTACTCCTCAAAAGTATCAAGAACTTTGGATATTGTGTCCTTTTTAAAATTTCTTATTCCGCTTCCAATAGGCTCATCTTCTCCAGCCTCAAGCTGAGGCACTTATCTTAACCAACAATGCTAATTTTCAGCATATTGTTTCATACTTTCATCTCCTACCAGACTAGATTTTCTCTGTCTTCAAAAACAAGCTGTAACAACAAGGCACCCCTCTAACAATTTTTATACAGGTAAGTATTGCAAAAAGTTAGTATTTTTAAAAGTCTGCATACAAACTAAAACAGAAAAGCAAAGAAAAAGCAAGTTGACAACGCACACTGGGTTCTACATTCAAGGGACAGATATCTGCCTTGTCTTCCTACTTTCAAACATCTGAGCTCTACAGGCTTTCAAAGACAATGCAGGTAATGATTTACAGTAAAGAATAGAATTTTGGAAATTCTAACGATGGGTAAGTCTGGAATTCCATGTGGGTCTAACAGATTTTTAAAACCTGGTTTGAGAAAGCTCAGTACTTGTTCCTCCCAATGAGAACTTTGACAGTAACTGGCTGTGCCAATAGTTGTCTGCAAATTCAGAAATGATGCCACACTCGGGGTAACGGCATGCAGCATTCTGCTCAACCTTCCTTCACTGATTAAAAAATTAAAATTATTGAATATTACAATCCTGTCCAGTTCATACAAGAGCAACACAAAGAAATCAACAGGAAAACCTCAGCACATCTCAGGACAATGCCTGGATGAGACAGGTGTATGTATTTTGGGGTATTCTGTTTGTGTGTTTTGGGTGAGTGTTTATTTCTGTGCTTTGCGATGGGGAAAAGATTAGTCTGGTCTTTACTTTGTGGGTTTTTTTAAAGATAACTTTCCAATGGAGTAGGTTGCTAAAATGATTCATTCAGTGTTGCTGATTCTATTGGATTTGGGGAATTTGATATCATTTTAGAAAGACTGATTATGTACCTTGAAATTACTGATACTTAGGTCTTGATGCTACCTATTACCAAAATAAGCCAAAAAAGAAGACACAAAAATTAAGTAATTTTTAAAGTTTGTCTGTGAAATTTTAAAATGGTATCTTTTTGTAAAAAAATTGTTGTCACTGCAGCAAAGAGAATGTTTTCAGCTGGGCTGTAGTTCACGGAGCTGCCTATATAATCTCATTTTAACAAAACAGTTAATTTAGTAGTATCACATTAGCTCTAGATATTGTTAAAAAGAAATAGCATGGTATTATAAATACAATAGATTTCCTGTTCCTTGTAGCAATGATATGCTAAATTAATATAGTATCTCTAAAAGAAAGACAGCTTTCCATATTTCTTTAGCTAATACCTCATGGCAATAAGTTTTTATTTCACTAAAAGCAAAAGAGAATACTCTATAATAACAGCCATAAATTATTTTCCTCTACTGAATACACCACCAGTGTATGCATTGGGAACATGGTATGATTTTATTGTAGTCATTTGGTCATTAGTGAGCTGATAGCAATTCTAATTTAAAATAAAGTACAAGCTTGCATAAAAAAAGAGAAAAAAATTATTTTAGTTTCTTACTAGCACTTCTAAAATAGTGAAGTACTAATAATAGCAGAGTACTAATAGTAAAGTACTAATACTGCAACTAAGAAACCAGCTTTTAAGAATCACATTATATCCACAAATGACTTACATAAGTTCAATGAAGTGCTCTGTCAGCCCTCCTGACTAATTTGCAATACATTTCTATGTGAGATTTATATATAAAAAAAGCACAAAATGAAGCATGTTATTACCTGTAACCACTCAGACTGCAGAAAAGATCTTCATACTGAAATTAAAAATAGCAGCCACAACATATTTTTTTACTCAAATAGTTTCTGCAAATCTAAAATCATGAAAAACAAGGTGTATTCCAAACAGAGCAAGTAACATAATATGCTATCAGATGATATTACATTTGGATATTTGCAGCTAGCTTGTGATTACATTGGTTTTCCATAGCTTTTGATGGGAGTGTGTAAAAACAGTCCATTTTAAATTGACTAAAAGACTTTTTCTCCTGAAATGCATCTTGTACACCTGCCTTAGTACTAGTGTTTTTCCTATCTTCTCCTTGGATTTTTCTTGTTTGTTTTTAGCACTTTTTTTTCCCCGGGTGAAATTAGTAACTGGGACAGATTTCTTGTCTGCCTTTTCATCTTAAGTCATTCATTTCAGGTCTCCACCTCTACTGTCCTGGTAGTCATGGCACTGATCCTTCCATCGCTGAAGTCTGCAACTGAAGTGAGACCAAGTGAGGAGTGCAGTGCCTTACAGAAGATATCTTACGATTTAACCTTGGATCCCCATTACAGAACAAGCTTGAAAACTGGACTGAGACCATGATTACTTTGGAAAGTTCCTGAATAGAGATGTTTTCCTGGGTGTAAGTCTGACCCTTTATAAATAATATATGCCTGAAACAAACAATTATGCTCCAACTTTGTATTGCTGTAGTCAAGCCTCCACTTATTTACCCATTTTACTTCAAACTAATTTGTTGGCTGTTCTCCATTTGAAATCAAGGGCCAACAGTAATCTCTACTGAGGTGTTCATAAATGTTTGCTGACATTCAGTTGTCTCTGGAACTTCATTTTGTTGTTAGAATATAGCAAAAGCAGTCTACTGCTTTATAAATATAGGAAAAGTTAAATGGCAAATGTATTACTAATTATCTGTTGCACCATTTCACAGCGTGAAAGAGAAATGCAGCCTGCCTAAGAAACGGATGCTATTTTCAAGCCTTTGGATATTATTTTAAACATAATGATCCATTTCTGTATTTGGCTCTTATAAGGAACCAACCTCAGGAGTAAAATAAGAGAGACTGCAAAGTTGGAACACTAAACCTCTCGCTATGCCAATATAACACATTGGGGGCTTTAGGCCCATGTTAGTAATACTGATGTTTAGCAGAGACAAACAATGAAGGCAACATGCCATGGAAAAACTTCCTAGTGGAAATGTCAAAACATAATGCTTTCACATCCTACATGAAGCTGTTCAGCTCAGTAATTTTATCAATTTTTTTCAGTCAAGTTGCACATTTACTTCAGGGGAAAAAAAAAAAAGGAATTGAAAGACACCAGTGCAACAGATGAGTGGATATTCTTTTAACTCCATGAGGTTGAATGCAGTTTGTTGCACAAACTGCCATCTACAGATTACAGTTTCATTTTTGCAGATGACTTCTTTAACCCCTCACTCTCAGCTAAGGTAGGTTTATTGGATGGTGGCAGAGGACTGTGTACTTTCTTTTCTTGGCCCCCTGTGGTGATAGTGGGTTTCCCTGAGGTATATGAAGGGATTCCTGCTTACAATAAAGGAATCCTTCATTCCCCTTTTTGCTAAATTAGGCCGTAGCAGGAAAGGCTGAAGAATCTTATGCCAAGGTTACAAATTTAATCATAGAATCAGAGAATGGTTTGGGTTGGAAGGCACCTTAAAGATCATGTAGTTCCAACCCCCCTGCCATAGGCAGGGACACCTTCCACTAGACCAGGTTGCTCAAAGCCCCATCCGACCTGGCCTTGAACAATTCCAGGGACAGGGCATCCACAACTTCTCTGGGCAACCTGTTCCAGTGCCTCACCACCCTCACAGTGAAGAACGTCTTTCTTACATCTAATCTAAATCTACCCTCTTTCAGTTTAAAGCCATTAGCCTTTGTCCTATCACTACATGCCCTTGTAACAAGTCCCTCTCCAGCTTTCTTGTAGGCCCCCTTTAGGTACTGGAAGGCTGCTATAAGGTCTCCCCGGAGCCTTCTCTTCTCCAGGCTGAACAACCCCAACTCTCTCAGCCTGTCTTCATAGGAGAGGTGCTCCAGCCCTCTGATCAACTTTGTGGTCCTCCTCTGGACTTGCTCCAACAGGTCCATGTCCTTCTTATGTTGAGGGCCCCAGAGGTGAACACAGTACTCCAGGTGGGGTCTCACCAGAGCGGAGTAGAGGGGGAGAATCACATCCCTCAACCTGCTGGTCACGCTTCTTTTGATGCGGCCCAGGATATGGTTGGCTTTCTGGGCTGCAAGTGCACATTGCCAGGTCATGATGAGCTTCTTGTCAGCCAACAGCCCCCAGTCCTTCTCTGCAGGGCTGCTCTCAATCCACTCATCGCCCAGCCTGTATTTGTGCTTCCAAGCCAGAAGTGAAATTAGTTCAATTATCTCAGTGTAATCTGTCAAACTCACCAATCATTCTAATGCTGTATCATCACGTATTGTCAAAAAGGTAATCAGCACCCAAATAAAGGGAAAGTCCCTCACCTCCAGATGGGCACAGTGGAACAGAGCATCAATTTAGTTTATGATCTACAACCGTAATTTTTCCCTCTCACTAGTTCCATATATTTAGGTTCAATATTGCTGTTTATTTTCATACATGATCTCAGAGAATCACCTTTTGTCCTCTGTTTACACATTGAAAATGTCCAAGCCTTCCAGCATGTCAAGACCGTTGCCCTCTAGCCGTGAAATAATCCCCTCATCCATTGTAACCTGCGCTGCAAAGATCACCCCAAAGTCTTACTTTTCCAGCTACGTCCCTTCCCTCTTTAATCTTTCAGCTGGTTCTTGACTAAAAGTGAAGACACAAGTAGCAACATTTACTCTCTGCATCTGGCCATCAACCCAAGTCTTTTCTGCCCACATCACCTCCTATGAGTACTTTTACCCAGTATTATTTTAAGCACCTGCACAATTTTTCCTGTGCTGCATTTATATGTAAGAGAGAGTCCAACAAAGACATCTCTAAAGCTGGTGCTTTAGTGATTCTTTACAGTAATCCCCAAAATGGCAACATCATTACACCCCTCAAATTCTTCATAAGTCTCTTTTGGTGTGTATACAGGAGGCTGAAAACAGCTGATTATTTGAGAAGTAGCTGCCATAGTCAGGTAACAGTCACCCCTTCCTGGCTCACACCACATGATGCTCTTGGACAGTTTTTGAAGCAGGGACTGTGTCTTCTTAGGGGTGCGTATATCATGTCAACAGAACCCCCACCTGATCATAGCCAAGCCTGCTAATCATGGCTGTAGCACACAGAAATAGTAACAGCACCTTTTAACCATCTGTCATTGTACAGCCAATTTCATACATAAGTAAAAGAGGCAGAACAAAGCATTTTGCAACAGCAAAATAGCTTTATCCCGAGGCTCTTGCCTCTGTTCTCCAAAGAATATAGGGAGAAAGGAGGGAGCACCCATTTAGCCTGCTTAACCATCAGAAACAGAATCATGTCTTTTCTCAAAAGTTTTGTTGTTTAACTGTATCGTCAATAAAAGAACTTTCAAGTTCAGGGGAGAAAGAAATAGCAGTAATGTAGAGGCCAAATACAAGAAATGCAGAAATTAGTGAAGGGAGTTAGATAATTGTCTAAACATTCAGGCATGTGCTAGAACTTAAAGTTAGAAACCTTGGTTCAGAAATAGGTTGGAAAAGACAAAGAAATACTAGATTATCCCATGGGATCTTTCTAACACTCAGCATGGTCTTTGGTTTGGTATTGTTGTGCAGAACAGGTCCAAAATCCACTTCATAATGCTATTGTGAGGTTCAGTAGATGTTGGAAAGGAAAGCGCACAGCATGACAGCTACTTTTTGAGGAAAATTTGGAATATTCTGTGTATATGAACAAATTTCACTCCCTGTTCCAAATTCGACTCCCTGTTCCACTGATGTAACTTCTCTGACATCACTAGGTTGCAGGTGAAGGAGAAGAGCAGGTATTGGGAGAGGATAAAAGCCCCAGTTTATAAAGGAATACTAGTAGTGTTCAATAGGCTTCAATTACTCGAACATACATTCTGTAAATGAGTATTATCCTTCAAACATGGTTTTCACACAGGTCAGCACTTTCTGACCACTCCTTCAATCTTGGCAGAGCATGAACTTTCCATTAGGAGAACGCAGTATTTTCCTTATGAAAGCTGAGAGAGCTTCCTCCTATTACCCTTGCGCTAGTCCTCTACATGCAGCTAAAACAATAAGGAGAAGTTTAGCTGACAGAGAGAAGAGCTGTCTGCAAGAGCATTCCTTACCAATAATTAATTCCTCTCTTGCTCAGTCGTGTGTCTGAGAAGCCTGCAACTGCATCACGTCTGCAAAATCACATGGACAGGATCTCCATGGTGATAGTGTCATGCGGTATGCAAACATCAGCTGGCTAGTCAAGGTTACTTTGGCAACCCAAGTGTCACAGGTAATGATCCACATCCTGTTCAGATTTATGAAAGAATAATCTAAATTAAAAACTTGCCTGTTTTTCATTCTAGGGTTGGTTCTGTTCTGTTGCTGTTTGTAACAGACACTATTTCAACGAGCCCAGAGCTATCTCCACTACAATTACAAACACTAATATCAATAATATTTATTTAAGCATCATTTGTATGCAGTGATGAAGAAAAAGATGCATACTGCAGTCTATTCTAGCTGAGATATCACATAAGAAAAGCTTTAATACTATAGCTTTCATTAGCGCTATAAGGCAACATGATTTTTATTATCAGACTCACTGCTGTGGTCTATTACAAAGCTATGTTGTCTTTAATACAAATTGTGAGCTGCATCATAATTGTAGATGCTCTTCTCAGACCAGGAGAAGAGTTTTCTTTCATGTCATTGGCCTATATGGCTTTTAAAACTGAACACAGCACTCCATACAAAGAAAAATCATGTAGTCTGTCTAGCTTTGGTCTGTGGAAGGGAGGAAACTCAAGAAACCAAGGATAACAGTTTCTTAACTTGCTGGCAGCTCTGAGGGAACTGAACTGGTACACTACTCCATGCAGATTTTGCCAGGGCGTTAGGGCACGGGAAGTATAGAGCGAAAGTAAATCTCCCTTTTAGGCTACATTTGCCACAGCCCTGTTAATGTGGCTTGGGGTAAGAGAAGGGACAGGACACGGGCTCCCTGGATATCCTGTGACACACACAGAGTGAGCAGTCACTGGGCTCCTTTGCACTAATGACTGTGTCCTACTCTCAAGTGTGACATCTGTCAAAATTTAGTCCTCTTGTTTTGGTGGCATATTTCCTCCTCGCTAATCTTGAAATGTCTCTCTCATGTTTAGTGGAGTAATATTTCATTAGGAAACATGTTGACTTTTTTTTTTAAAGCTTTTTTTGTTTCAAATGAGTTTGCAATACTTTTCCTTTCTCAGGCTAAGTCTTCTGTACAAGCTTTTCTACAAAAGCTGTTTGTCTGGGTGTGATTACTGACAATTACCCTACCACAGACAGTTATTTAGACAAAACCATCCTTTTGCTGGTAGGGATTATTTCCCTTGGGAACAATGGAATAACCTGTATTGACCACAACACATTTCCATGGGAATGATCTGCATTCATAATAGGAATATTTTCCTTGCACTGTGTAGCAGAATAGCTAGCAGAAAAGTGCTTCTAGTATTTAATTGACCTAACTGCTCTGACAAAATCCTCCAATTATCTGTTTGCATGGGAGCTGGGTATATAGGAGGCTGGCAAACCTGCATCTGCAGTTGGCCTGGATTATCCTCTCTTTCCTAGGCTGATTCTCCCCTCTTACCTACACCATTAATTCTAAAGAGACCTCTCAAACTCCCTTTGTTCTCCTGGAGGCTGAGGGTATGCAGCATCTTGCAAGACAGATGGAAAAGAAGCATAATATTTACAGGATTTTGAATAGGCTCTATTCCTGCCCACGGTGAATACAGCCAGCTCTTAACATGCAGAAATCAAGCACCGAGCATATGCAAGAAGACACATCAAACTCAGGGCATCTGGGGCGCAATTTGCATCAACACCTACTGAAAAAAAAGTGCATGGGGAAAACATGGATACAATCAAAATCAACTGCTAAAGTGTTAAAAAGTTAGTATCATTAGCAGCGATTTTGAGCTGATTAGAGTATTTTAGACACAAGAGTAGCAAAATAACTTGGGTCATGGAGTCTATTTCCTTGCTGTGAAGCTAACATGTCATGTCATTCTGGTAGTATCCATCTGAAATCAAAAATGATTTTATCCAACTCACCTTTTTATGCTCTGTTATGCTGAACTTTTGCACCAATGTTTTTGCCTGCATACACGCAAATAGAAAGTACTTTTTAAATCCCTTTCATTCCTCCATTGCTATTCACAGCTGCAAACAGCAGCTCTGGCCTCTATTCCCTTCTGCTGCCTGTCAGCGAGGAGAGACCTTTTCTCTGGAATACCTTTTAGCCTTGCTGTATGTTGCCATGGCAGCAAGACTGAAACCAGACCCAAGATGAGAAAAATGTCAAAGGAATAAAAACTGATGCTACAGGCAAATTCTGACTCTGAGTCCTTCCTCGGCTACTGAAGACATCTATTAAGTTATACATCTTTTAGATGGAGAGCTACAGCTGCAGAACTGTGCTGTTTTCACTCTTCCCTTATTCCTATAAGCTCCTGCTGACGTCAATGAGTATTTGTTTTGCCTCAGTAAAATTCAAAGAAAGAGAGATTTAAAGCCTTGTAATTACAGAATAACTGAGCCAAATCTTGCCAGCTTCTACTTACGGAGTCAACACGAATAAAGCAGAAAAAAGGCAGAACCAACATCAGATTAAATATTTAGAAGTACTAAACAGCAGTGCCTAGATTATCAATTTGGTGGGAGCTTTCCTACATGGTAAAAGAGGAGAAAAGACCTTGAAATTTGATCCATCAACACAGAGAATTCCAGCAAGTTAGGACAGCTCAGGGGTATTCAGCACTTTGACAGTTAACGACTAGCGTTTTGGTTGCAAGCGAAGTACTATAGAAAGAACACCTCTATAAGATGATGTGTATTATCTTAGGAAAACCTGCACAGAGTGAGAAGGAAAGCTATTTTTGATTTAAACTGGCACAGCACAGCTTTTCTCATTATCGCTTGTTATTAACATAAGCTTGAAGAAAAAGGGAATTTTTTCTGCATTAATACGGGAAATAATTACCTTATTACTTTCAAAGTCAAGGGTTGTTTCTGAAGGGTAGAGATTTGGTGAAGAAATCCCTGGAACACACTCAAGCAGAAAAGCCACATCTTGTGAATCAGGATGAAGCTTTAAGGATCCTGTGCTGGAATTTCTTTTAGAGCGGGAATAAAAACAGAACTCCTGGACCCAGATCTTCTGCAGCAGTCTGTCTAGTCAACAGCACATTACAATCATATTGACTCTATACTGAGACTAACCAGTCTGAAGATGAGCAGAGTGTTGTGTGGAAGGGATATAGAACTATTGTGATAAAGTTAAAAAGTTCCTCAAATCCACTGACCAAAGGGGGATCCCTCCTACATCACACTTCTGGTTGCCACTATATGCCTGTGAGCCACTGACTCCCAGCTGCTGTCTGAGTCTTTGGGATTCCTGGTGGAAATTACAATAGCATGGTCCCAGTTTATAGGAGGAAGATGGCTTTAAGCACATCAAAGCCACGAGTAGAGGAGCACAGAACTGGTCACCTTTATGGTACCTTTCTCCATTCTGAGCAATAATGCATCTTACAGTAAGTTGCAGCCAACTGTGCACACAGGGATGCCCCAGACACTCCTGAACCTTGGGGTATTCAAAAGTGTAGCGGTTCAGATTCCACTGTGGTGAGTCTGGTTTGGTCCGCAGCAGCAGCTCTGACACTGGGGAAAACTCCTTTGGCTGCAAAGGAGTTTTGGCAGTCGCGGGCAAAAGAAACAGGCCCTTTGTATTCAGTTAAGATGCAGCAGTCTCCTGCCTAAATTGAATTCATATACAATGTTCAGTTTGGTGTATTTCTGTATTCCATCACAATCTGTTATAACAATTTATGGCAGGAAATAAAGTTTATTACATTCACCACTATGCAATTAAAAAAAAAGACATTTTATGTTGTTATTGACTATCAAACTCCATGACATCAGTTTTTAAACTCTCACCTCAGCAATGTTGCCTTGTGATCTCTTTAAAAAAATGTTTGGAGAAAAACTGCACCAACCCACAAGTATGTCTTATTTGTTCTCTTTTGCATAAGCATGCTCTAACAGTTAGAGTGTCATTAAACTCTCCCCCTCCTCCACCCCCAGAACATGCAGACTTAATTATAAGCATGCTGCTTTGCGTGGTGTTGTATTGTTGTCTTTCTAATTATAATGCCTGGACTGTAGAAGGTGAATGTTGTTGATCTCCTCTGCACAGCCTTGCAGCAGCAACCCTGTCTGGTTACTTCTCTGTGGGAATCTGGCAAACAAGAGATCCCTCTTCACACACAAGCAAAAGATCAGACAGCCCTTCTGGAACTATATTGTTTCACAGCCATACGAGAGCTCCAAGTCTGAAATACTTCCAGAACCACAGCTTTTCACACAGACCGTCTAGACATTTGCAGGACACTATTTAAAGACAGAAGAATCTTTTCTTTGACACCACATTCTGAATTGCCTCTGAGCTAACTAGCTTCAAGGTGTTCCAAGTCAATCCATGTCTTAACTCTGCCTCTGGGCAAATGGGCACAAGCACTGGCACTTGGGGGGAGTAGGGGGAAACCCAACAAACCAGCTTGCAAAATATTAGGTGATTCTTGAACATGTATTATCAAGAATCAATGCCAATTCTACCATGTTTTTGTACGTGTATGCAGTTACACCAGAATATACATGAAATACCAAAGACTAGGTTCTTTTCTGCAGGGACTCCGCTTCATTTGAGCAACACTTGGGACTACAGGGCCCTGATTCCCGAGGTTTCCAGGCACAGCAGACTTTACATTAATGGCAGTGTTAAACCTTCACAGTGACAGCACCTGTGGATATTATTTATGGATTTAACACTGCTTCACTGTATGGCTGTGTGCAAAACATTCGAATTACATGCCTTGGTTTCTTTGTCTTTACAACAACACACAATATGTACATAGTCCATAGGAATACTGCTGTGTGCTAGTGCTTCAGCCAGGTGGCCCTTTAAACCATACCACAGCTTTAGTGTACAGGCTAGCACAATTTTTAGTGTTCAGAGCCAAATAATATAAGAAAATTATTCCAGAAAGCTCAAAGTGCCTGTTCTAGATGCTGTTTCTTTTATTGTCTCTCTAACCAACAGCCCTTCTCCTCATATGACTGTTCACGTGCTCCAAATGTGATCAAATCAGGGATAATGCAACCTGAGCTCAGCCGGGTACACTGAGGTTTGAGGCGTGAATAAAGATGGACATTTAACTCCTATGTATTATTAGTATTGGTTACTCTGCCCCATTCCAGGATGCAGTCCTACACGCACCATTTGGGTTTGTGTGTGTATGCAAAAGGTAATTTGTACTATCACTTTTTTGCTACTATGGTGAAAACACAGCTATTCTTTTTACAGTTGTATGTTTAGGCCAAAAGCCCTTCCAAGTACCTTCTGGATACAACAAAACCAAAAACCCGCATGTGGTTACTTTCTTGCTCTTTCCCAAGCTTTTATCAGTACCTGTTTATTCAAATTTCTGTTTATTGGCAACAAAACAGTTTCTTATATGAAGGAGACGTTTCTATGTGTGTACCTCACTAGAGTGGATTTGCTTTGTTTTAGGAAGCTGCAAAACTACAGAAAACTTTCCAAAAGGAAGGTCCTTTTTAATCTCCTATTATTTGACCAGCACTCCATGCTGATGGCCTATATTACTCCCCCCTCATTTGTCTTTCAGGCTTGTTCCAGTTCTCTAATCCACCAGAACCATCATTCAATAACTGGATCTTCACAAAAAACTCATTTCTACAGCCTCACTATTAGAGACTTCTCCATAGCTTACCAGCACCACCAATTTTTTCACTACTTCTCACCAACACTTTTAAATCCAGACTTAAAGCAGTACAGCCTGCATGACAGTAGTTTCCTTTTTTTCTCCCTTAACCTTCCCTGTCATGGCCTCTCTTCTTTGTCTTGCAGTAGTAGGGGTTGCTTACTGTGCCTTGCTTTCTTCTACTTGAACCTTGTAATAAGATCCTGCCTCATGAAAACATGTGCTTCTTCCCCTACCTTTCCCAAATGGCAGGTGATTAAGTCAGGCACAAAACCTGTGACCAACATGACTTCTGCCACTGTAACTTTTCATCATATTTTCTAACCAATTCAAGTGAGTCAAATATTTTTACTCCCAAAGACCTTCTATCACATATGCCTCGGACTCTTCCTTGAGTTCTATTTTGAGCTATTTATTTCACAGTATGGGATCTTAAAATCAGTAATAAAAAATCAGAAATTCCTGTACTACCTGTCTGCTTATTCCAAGGAAGTTTAAGTCTTCCTTTATTACTACTATGGAGAAGAAATTTTGCTCTATTCCAGAACCACTATTCCAAACCA
This sequence comes from Gymnogyps californianus, assembly GCF_018139145.2. Classification (NCBI taxonomy): domain Eukaryota; kingdom Metazoa; phylum Chordata; class Aves; order Accipitriformes; family Cathartidae; genus Gymnogyps; species Gymnogyps californianus. Next base: position 7,288,597 of record NC_059482.1, read on the forward strand.
TGGCAACTAAGCTTACTGATTACAAAATACAGTAAACATTCACTCATCCAGATAGTAAAGACGTAATCATTAAAAAGCCTTCTCACTATAATTTCCAAAGTCTGAGAAGCTTCATATACAAATCCACCTACTAGGATCAAATTACAAGAGCACATTAATATTGTGTCTTTGGAAAAAATCTCCATGTTCTTTTGTAACAATGGATTCTCTCCAATAAAATTCATCCCTAATCAGCAAACCAATTATGTAAATTCTTGAAACTCATCAAGGTAAATCCCAAAGGTCTCTAACGATCCAAATGAGAAAATATTTCTCCTTTGATTTCTTGTATAATTTTTTTTTTGTTTCAGAAAGTAGTACCATGAGGATTGCAAATTAATTATTCGTAAGTCATCACTGCATTTTTTGATTAATCAAAAAGCTAAGTCAGATCCTACCATTGGGTGCCACTCCACAACTTCATTAAAATTATACTTAAACAAAAACAAAACCCGGTGATATATTAAATTGTAATACAGTTGTAATGTTAGAGAGGATGACTCATGCTTATCCTCAGTTTGAGCTATATCAGTTTACAGTAAGATTGAAATCATTCATCTACGTTAGATGAAAGGTATTTGAATTTATCTTGTTCGCTAGTTGACAGTTTCACAATATATTTTGCAGTCCTATTTGCTTTATTACTTAATATTTCTCCTGGCACTATTAAAAAATGTCTCATTCTAAGCCTATACTAAGATCTTAACTCCACATAAGCATTGTACCAACGTGATTGCTATAAAAATTGATTTAGTTTACAAGAAGTTTAATGCTCATGTGTGAATACTCATTCAGCTTAGCATTACATTGTATCGACTGAAATCAAATTGCTATGTAATTGGTAGCAGGGAGCCAAAGCAGAAGTGGTCATGTGATAGAACGCCACTGATTCAGCTGAGACAGTTTCTAATCTAATTCAATTAAACTTGCACATGTAGATGCACCAAAAAAGCAAATGGCATGTATATTAGCTACAGTAATTCAGGAAAATAGGCAAGAATTTTAATAACACACATTTTGCTAGCTCTAGGCTAACGTAGGCTTAACTGCAGGAACTCTTAGAGTTACACTGGATGTTTCCTTTAAATTGAAGGAAAAGATACAGCATTGTGTTACTTCTGCTAAAGAATTCAAAGGTTGTGCCCTTCTTCCTCAGGAAGGTTTAAGATCTTTAAGATATTTTACCCAGGACATAACCATAGCATGTAATAGAAAAAAACTCAGGTTCTTCTCGAGGTTGTCGATATCTGGTGACGGTAGGGAATTCACTTTTACACAGCCTTTATTCTACTAAACTAAATGCATTTAAACAAAGATTTGGAGCTGTCTGATGTGCAAGGCTTTATTTCTTATAGATATGGCCCACATTTTCAAATGTGTGCACTTTAATACCACATTCAAAGCCTGGATTTTAATATTCAAACTAGCATATTTAGTAAAATCAACCCAGTGGAAAATCAGTTGCTCATTTGAAAATCTTAAATTACATTGCTTCCTTTTAGTATTGTTTTCTCTGAGTCAGTGATCGTAACATACAGGTTTGGCCTACAAAATCTCTGTGTTCAATCATTCACAGCAGGCTAATATATATAGGAACCTTTTAGTATCGACAATATATCTGCTTTGCTGCCTTGGTGTTAATTTATATCATTATCTGCAATGAGCAATAATATCATTACTAAACTGCAATACCACATAAAACTCTCAATTATTACATTAAATTTGGGTTATATTATGCTAAGACATGTCTTTATGCCCAAGAGTAATTTTGCTTTTAAAACTCATCTGTGTTTAAAACGATTGAAAAGAATATATGAGCCATTTTCATTAGGTGAGAACATTTATCTTGATTAATGACTGTTATGCACTAAAATAAAGTGTTATTTTGGATACAATCATTGCATTTTGTTCAGGGTAAAATTGCTTTCAACTAAAAAGTTCCCCATTATACTTAGAAGAGGAGAATTTAATCATACTATGCATTAATGTTGTAAAATGTTATAAAATCTTAAAGCTTTAAGACTTTAAAAATCACGACAGGGGATTTTGGATAATAGAAAAAAAATTTCCGAATCAGAACAGCCCAATACTCAGGTGGCATCAGAACAGAGTTGTACATAGTGCGTGCTGCTGCTACTACTGAGTAAGTGTGCAGGACCAACTTTCACAGCCTTTGGGGAAACCGCATGAGTCTCTTGGTGAGCCCCAAGAGTGGGCTTAAAGCACACCCTGGAAGATGCCAGTTTCCACTGACCAGGATACTCATTCTCTTGCTCTCTAGACAGTAATGAATTGGTCCATGTTGTGATGGTCTAGTAATGAATCTCAATGTGTGTAAGGTAGGACTCAAACACCATAATATGTTGACTCATCAAGTCGAATATTCAACTGTCCTTCCTAATTACAGTCAATACCAGCAATGGATCATCTGGTTAATGTGTAGATTATCTACATAAAACTACAAAATTATCTTATCTACAAGTTTTGTAGATAAGACAGTAATAAGTGCTTTTTTGGGGATATCGGCAAAGTTGTATGAAATAGAACACAAAACTTGTGTCTTCTTTGCAATAAAGAGAATCTAGTAACTTAATTAGACTACTAGTATGAAAATAAAAATAAAAAAAGAAAACAACCACTCAGGAGATTAATTTTGTGCTACTGCTAGATGAATTTTGTGCTACTGCTCAAGAGATTTCCAAAAATTCTACCAGTCTGCCAAAACTACTCATCAACATGATTAGTTGCTGAGACAAACTTGGTTTTGCTGATGGAACTAACAACTTACTTTTTCTTTGGCTATTGTTACATAGATACACTGATAAGCAGATCCCAGGAGAAGAGCTAGAATGTTCACTTTAGAAAGGCATTTCTAAAACCAAAAAGGACCAATTAATTTCATTTACCAAAGTTCTGTGTCTACTAACAACTAAATATCCTTCTACCACAGCTAAAAGCTTGTCAATGCTATCTCTTTATAGGCCAAGCACCCAAAATCCCCCAAAACAGAAAAATGTGAGCTAGAATATACAGCAGAAATGCTGAAAGCATAGTACCTACTGATGTTTCTCACCACAGTAACTTTGCAGTCTCTGAAAGCATCTCATTCCCTTCTGCTCTATTAACCTTTCTGCTCACTGTCAGTCATGGAAGATGGCCACAGGGACCAACGCTGCCAACGTAGCACCATTTAGACAAAATGGACCTATCACATTTAGATAGAGAGAGATGTTTTCCTTATTCTTATCTCCCACTCCCTTTTGATTCTTTTCAGTGACTCCTTAGATGGCTTTCTAGGCATTCATTGATTAATGAACTATTAGACTCATAGATTATAGCTAGAAAAAAACCCCAAACTAACTAGTCTGATTTTTTGCAAATCAGAGGCCAAAACCTCATCCAAAATCATCATCAGGGATCTCTTCCCAGTTTGAAAATGGGAAGGTTTCAAAGGCAGGAGGAATCTGAATTATTTGTATTCTGTATTGTGCCAGACATAAGGATGACATCTCTCAGCTCTCTCAACATCACCAAGTAGACTTCATTATTTCTATCTCAGGGTTTTTTTTAAATCCTGAGCACTTAGGAAAATAGGTCTTTTTAAATTTGAACTGAGACCAAAAAAAGTTTCTGAGAGAATGAAAACAATCGCTAGGAATTGTTAACACAAACCTCAGATTTCATGATACTCTGGGAGAAAAGCTGAATTTCTCACATTAGCAGTCCCTGCCAGTTCAACTTGTACAACCGAGAGCTTTCTTTCTGAACCAGTCAACTAATTAACAAAGAAGCGTGAGTGGAATTTTTTGACACAGAGGAAAATCCGAGGTTCCATTCACAGACTCTGTGGCTTAAACTACACACATTAATAGCGCATAGCACAAGAATGAAATAGCATCTAAATGTGTCTTTGAAAACTGAGTTTCTAATATTTTCCCTTTAGTACCTGCTATTTATCTCGTGTTTTTCATTTATGGCATCCAATAGTTATTTCTCTGAGTGACAGAAAACATTCACTGTTCCAAATCTTAAGAATTCCTTTCCAGTTAGTGGTACTACCAACTCTGTGGAACAGGAGATAAAGTAAACTTTCTGTTAGAAGCCATTTAAAATTATTTCTGCTGGTGGATGTAATGTATTGGCATATATTTAATCAACCTGCATGCAAGACTAGGAGAAGACAGGCAGATGTTTCATTGCATTGTCAGGTAGAAATAAAAAGGAAAGGATTGAGGCACGTTTGGATCAAGGGTATAAAAGTAAGTAGCTTTTGTTCTCTAATACTTCATGAAGAGTCTAGAAATTGTTTTTGAACAGGGAAATGACTCCATGAAACCCTGTTTTCCTGACTCTTGAGAACAGCTTGAATTCTACGACACAAACAGTAAAAATGAAGTGTAAAACAAACGTGTTAAGAGTCAAACATTCAACATAAACATAGAAGAAATATACTCTATATCCTGGAGTTACGCACACACATTGGTGTTTTTAAAGGTGTCCTTGATGTCTAAAGTATATCCCCTCTGCTTTGGTAAAGCTTTCCCTAGCTAGGTCTCTTGTTATTTTCTTGCACAGGTACAGTATCACCGTATCAGTTCAATACATAAGGAATGTGTGCCAATTACTTAAAAGCCAGCTAATACATTTCAGTAAGCAGACTACTCCTGTAAAATACTGCTTCTTCACAGTAATCAATCAGCAGCTTGCTCCATGTAACAGGTTTCTTATTTTTTCTAATAAATGACAAACCAGTTTTTCCCATACACAATCTCCTGTTGCTAATTTAATTAACTGGAAGCAGCACACCTTCTTGAGTGGAATCTACCAATGCTTCCTATATTATTTTCCTGCCTATTTCCCCCCGCCCTCACATTACCCATCAGGAACCAAGTCTACATGTTGTTTTCCTTTGGCCTGCAGTTACAGAAAGCTATAATCTGTGGCACACAAGGGCAAGCAGAAATGACAATCTGTCCTGACCCAGAAACATGTATCATGACTCACCACTGCACTTTCAACTTCCAGTGTCTCATGCCTTCTAGAAAAGTATTTTCTGCCTGTGTATCTCCATAACTAATTAATTCTTAGCAGAGTGCTACGTAGATTAGAAAAGTGCTGTAGCTGCAGGGTGTATTTATGTTAATTGAGAGAGGTTTAGTCTCACACTAGTCAGCTTCTAACCTTTGTAACTGCAACATTTGAACACAGAATCAATGTCCACCAGAAATATTGCCAAAATACTTCTCTATGTCTGCTGCTTCATTCCAAAACATTAAGATACCACTCCCGTGAAGTGAAACAGCTTACTGAAATTTGGTAGGACACATACCATTCGGAGATTAGAGCCCCCAATAAACGCAGTGAATCACAAAGGATGCTGAGATGCTGAATCACTCAGAGATGCTGAGACACAGCCCAGGGGCTTGGCTGTTAGAGGCCAGAACTGGAAATTAGAGATTTTCAGGCTGATCCATGATCTTTCCACTAACATGCTGCATGGCATCAGGCAAGTGAAGATATCCACTGTCTCTTTTGTTATTTATGTATTAAATAAGTATTATAGCATGAATATTCTTAGCATGCACAAAGGAGCATTCTGAAGACTCTAGATGGCAAAATCATTTAAACACAGGTATTCAACTGGCAGGCTAGACAAAACAAGCTAAATTTCAGAAGCGGTAAAGAAAATAAAAGAAAGGAAAGCACAGAGCTGAAATAAATTACTTAATTAAATTCCATTTATGTAGCTTGAATTTCACACAGTGTTTATGAATAATATATAGCAATTGAAAATAATTGACTTCTGCTTACATACTTAACAGACTTAACAAGTGAAGTCTGAGTTTCCTAAAACAGCTCATTTACCCAACCTGATTTTGTGGTAATCATAGCTAATGTTACATATCTGAGGCCTTATTATGGAGCCACAGTGCCTATAACTAAGTCTTGTCTTGCTTCTTTCTATCTCACTCTTAATAAAATCATAATCACATTACATTGCCTTCAACAGTGTGTGAAGCCAAAAAGAGTACTGGGTTATGCCATCACTCGCTGATACAGGTAGGAAGGGTAGAATGTATTATGAAATAATATGAAGTCCTGTTAAACAGCAGTAAATGGGGAAGAAATGTAAATGAAATTGCATAGGCATTTAGTAGGAACTGAATATTTCATGTAAGAGCAGTGAGGATCCCATGATCAGGTATACACAATGTTTTAGAGGGAAAACAATTGCAATACCTGATTAATTTCCAGTACTTTCAAGGTATGTTTTATTCCTCTAAGCATATAGTACTGAAGTTATTTGGAGTTTTAATTCATATTTACTTCAGATAAGCATCTTGGGAAAAATTCCTTGCAAAGTCCTTATTAAAAACCACCTTACTCATGGCTCAATTTTCATTCATTTAGAACTTGTGTTCATCACATTTAATGTTAGTGAGGTAAAACTCAAGTGGAATAACTCTCCCTTTACTCTTCCCAAAATTTGAAAGATATTTTGGCCTATAACTGTGTATAATTTGATCGTGAACACAGAAGCAAGCTACCCTGAATTATTCAGGGTTTGCTTCTCAATTTGCTTTCCCCACATCTCTATTTGGAAACCTGTTACATCAGTAAGACATAGCTCCTTGCATTTTTGTACGCTTTGATATCTGCATGAAGCTCGTATTAAACTTGTGTTAGACTTGTTTGTATAGAAAGAAACAATGGTGATGTACAGAGAAAACATTTAAATTTACTTTGAACTACAGATGTTTATTTTATACAATCAAAGGGAACACAATCTCACACACAGGAAAAATAAAGAGAGTTCTAAGGCAGTATCACAGGACAGTATATGCGCAGAGCTAATACCCCTAAATCAAGAAAGCAGTTCATGAACAACTGCAAGTGAAGTACTGTCAAAGAAATATTCGCAGCATCAAACCAAGCAGACTCTGCACTGTAATGCTAGCGGAGCAATCATAGCAAAAGGAAACACCGATATGCTCATGGGAGTTTTCACAGAATGAGTTACATCTCCCTCTTTCTACAATATAATACTGCAAATTATGCTTATGAAAAAATTACTCTTTTCTGTATTTCAGGGTGGGTTATTACTTTGGTTATAAATGAACTTCCACTTTTATCATGTTGCTGTAGATTATTTTGCTTACCTTGAAGAACAAATACAGGTTCTAAATGCTATAGAAGTCACTTGACTTCAAAAAGGGTGCAGTTTGTTCAGCTGAAGAATCTGTTTTCATCAAGCAGAAAAGAGAAAAACTTGTGCATGCCTTTATTATATTATCACAAAAAAAGAAAATAGACACGAGATGGCATTTAGTATTCATAACAAGGTACCAGCCTGATCTGATATTATTAGATTGCCCTCTTACTATGTTAAGAGTAACTAATGGGTCAATTTTCTCTATGTCTTACTACAGTGATATATGCAAGGTTTTTTGCCCTAAAGCTAAGATCAGTGAAAGGCATGAATAGCTTTTGATGAAATTAAAGTCTCTGCTTTAGGGGGTTCACTGTTATTATTCTGCTATCACGGGTTTGAGATTTCCCGGCCCCCCTCCCCCCCGCCCCGAATAACGTTGATATCATTGATATCTAAAAGCATGCACTGAGATGGTAATTTATACAAGCCGATGAGTTCAGTGGAAGAAAACAGGTTTACCATACCTGAATCCTTTGAAGCCACAGAACAGTGCTAAAACCAGACATATTGTGATGGCTTTGCCCTCCCCAAAACATGCTATAAATTCCGTATGGAAAGCGTTCCTTCACTCAGTTCTCGTCACTGGATTGCAACGTGATAAGGCTGTGATCTTAGATGTAAGGTTTCTACTGTTTTCCTTTGCACGCTAATAACATTGAAAGCTAACGCAGAGAACAGAAGGTATATGAGAACAGCAACATATGAGAAAATGTTTCTTTTAAAGGCAATTATTGTATCAGCAGGTATCCTATAATGTTACTATAATGCGATCAGTGGCACCGCACTCCTTTAGGTTTAGGTTCTTAAACACAGCTTGGTTTTTCCTTAGCAATTTACTATAGACAAAAGCTCTGGCTTCAAGACAAGGAAATCTCAATTATATAGAAATTGTATTTACAGCTAGACCTGCAACATCGCTCATAATTATTCAGCCAGAAAAACCAGCGACAGATAGTGCAGTGATCCTTACAAACTAAATTAAGGTGCAGGGCTCTTTCCAGTCAAAAATATTTTATGCGCTGACCACAAGGCACAGTCATTAGAGTCCTTTGACACTCATATCAAGACCCACAGGGCTTGATCCGTCAGTGTATTTAGTGCTTTGATTCCACTGATTTCAATCACAGCTGAGTGCCACAGTATATTCCTGGATCTGGGCTAGAGTTGTTGCATTACTATTTCCTCAGGAGCCGCTGAAGACATTATTACATTATCACTACAAAACAATGACGTGGGGTGACGTTCAGTGCCTACTATAAGGTACCGGCCTGATCTTGCAATATCCTGTTACTTTTTAAGAGTAAGCAGCAACTCTATTTCACAGGTTTCAGTATCTTCATCTTTCTTACTGGCCCTAGGGCAGTACAGGTCTTTGATACCATTATTACTGTGTAACAGTGCACTCCTTCAAATCATGTGAGAGACAAGAATGCAATGAATCCTTTGGTACACAACATCGATCTGTAGTCAGGATGTTTTTCCAAAACCTCACTGGTCACCCATATGGGCCAAAATAGCCCAAGTCTGAAAACTGTCTGACATACTGAGAGTCCTTTTTGAAACAGGTAGTCTAGTGTGAGGGAAAGGGGCCTACAGATATTTTGATGACACGGACCGTATTTTGCACTGTCACTTTCCTGACCGGCAGTTCATGTGCAAGAATTTCTGCGTTTCTGTTTTACATGCTATCAGTGCTGCTTTTAACTGCTGTAAATCACCAAAGAAGATGCATGTAACTTCTCTGTCAATAACTCGTTCTACCTTAAGTATATATTTTCTTTTGCAATTATAAAAAGCTGAAGAAAACAGAATTTTAATAGAAAAAAGTGCAACGTGTACATTTTTATTCACACTAGGTTTTTTGAGAACCTTCAGTTTTCATCCTGCTTAATAACCTCCAACCATCTACTGTGTAAAGCCAAAGATTCACAGACCCTCAGGAGAATGCTAATGCATAAATGCACTCTACAAATTAATCAGAATGAAGAAGAGCGATCAACTGCAAATTAAGGATTAGATAAGTAGTTACTAACAAAGAAACAACCACAAAGCTCAACAAATATTCACTGAATACTAATTCTGTTTTAAACTCTACTATTTGTAATGAAATGCTATCTTACCAGACAATCAGCTTTTTACTACAGAACAGTATTTTAAGCATGCACCATCTACAAATTATCTCGTCTTTTAAACACTTGAATGCATAAACAAATAGCTGCAAAATAGCGAGACATCTCAACAGCGGCTAATTTATTGTAGGACTTCACTCATCTCATGATGAATAATTCCCCAGTCAGATTTCCATTTTAAAGTATCTGTGGATTTTGTTACTGTCTCTCTTAGTTAAATCTTTCTTACATTAACATCATAAAACAGCTCTAATGGCCTACTTGAGAACAGACTTGACTTTACTAGGATTTATGGATGTAAATTTGCGATAAAAATTACCCTTCCCAAGCCAACACCAACAGATAACACAGCAATACAAATAGTTTTGCTCCATAGCAGTAGTCAGTAGTCTAGATCGTGATCTCCCTTGTGTCAGCAATAATCTGATGCACTGAAGAAAGTGAAGTCACTTCTAAGTTTCCATCCAGAATAAATTCTGTCCCACTCTCTCTTCAGTCAATTGGTAAATTTGTTTAAGCAGCCTGTACTGAAGACGCAGGGCAATCCTCATCCTAAAACAAAGGCCAGTGAAACTAGGAGTTCTTCCACCGACTTCCATGGCCTTTGGACAAGGCCCTAAACCAGAAATCAGAACACCAGAAGGGATTATATCCTAATTAGAATGATCTCATTGATACTCAGACAATGCTGCATTGTTCAACAGGAATAGTATCAAACTAAGTCTGTCTAATAATTTCTGCTATCTTGAATATTATTTGACAATCAACTAGACATCACAACATATACTACGTGATAGACAAATGGGAATCTAATAACTTTCTCTAAACCCTGTACTACTGCCACTTGAAACACTTTAAAATGCAAAAATCTCACTGCAATTACAATATTCTCTAATCAGTATATTCTTAAATTCAAACTGTGTACTCCTGCAGAAAGCATTAAGAAATAAATGCTGTTCAAGGAACCATACCAGGCTTTTAGAACAATGAAATCTTTTTCACACAGTTCATGGAGACCTATTAAAACAGACAAAAAACCTTTCGCTGGCTGTTCTCACAAGCACTAGAACATAAAGCCCTCAATTTTGGGGTTATCATGCAAGGAAGCGGTCCTGTAGCAACCAGCCTTAAGCAGCACAGGGGAACACCACTGTAGATACAACTCATTGTCTTCTAAGACTGCAAAAACGCTTTTCAGCTCTGATACATAGATGGCTATTGCAACTGATATAGGATTGAAGAGGTAAGTATTTGTACTGTAACACAGTTTTGGAAGAAAACCAGGTGTCTTCCATGTTGGCTTTAGAGAATCTGCATTAATTTGTGAATTGATACTTGCACAAAGAAGGAATACATGAAAACAAATGCAGATGCAGAGTGAATAAAGCAAGCTGAAGGAATATGTTGGGGATATGCTTTTCATGTATAGATCAAAACTTATGTATGTGATGATATATTCAGGTATTTAAACATTTGGAAAGGTGTCCCATGGTTAAGGCTCCTCTGAGATTTTTCTTTAAAATATTTTCATTTTGAATGTCACTTACTGGATTCAAGCTCATCTCTATGGCAGAATTGCTAGTCAGAGGACAAATGGATTCTCCCGTGAGCCTCTGGAGAGGGTGATATTCCTCCATAAAAAACTATTCAATCATTCATTTTCAAATGCCACGCAGGGAGTCCACCTTTCCGTCACTCTTCAGTTAAACGTATTTATTCTCAATGCTCTTATGGGTCAGGAAATTTCCTCACAAAGCATCAATGGTAAAAATTGGTCATTTTTGTTTAGTATCTAATGAAGACTACTGAGAAGGGTCAAATGAAAGTGGACATTTGGAGAAAAATCAGGCTTACCCAACAGGAAATGAAAAGCAATCAGATATCAAACGCTGAAGGGGGAAGATGTTAGAGCTATGGAGTTAAAAAAAGAAACCTCCCAAAACAGAACAAAAATACATACCAACCTTTCTTCAGTCTGGTTCCATTTAGTCCTCAATTATGACACATTTTTCTGTGTATCATATTAACTTGAGAGTCAGCCCTAAGTTATTTTTATAGCCACAAAAATATATCCCCCAAATGATAATGCCCTGAATGCGTAATATTTCAGTAATACTTTGCAATCGATCAAGGACACCTCTAGCACTGTTACATCCCTGAAGACACTAGCCAGACATTTCCTTTGTAAACTACCAGAGAGCTCATGGAAAGTGAGCAGGCGCGACAAATGAGCTGTAGTTTTCGAGACTGCACTTTTTAACAGATGTATTTACACATTTCGCAATCTACCGGTAGGGATGGTGCGTGTTACTGCCAAATGTTAGATGAAATGTTATCAAACAGAAGTCTCCCAACAAATTCCCATCATGTTGTCTAGTAAGATCAGCCTGCCATGTGCAATTTTTCATGTTATGTCCTCGATCAAGATTTTTTTAAGCTATTGCTACTATTTTAATTATTCTTTTCTTACTCACCAATACATGAACAAAGAAATTGCAGAATGCCTATCTAGACACTTGTACCACTTAAAGTTTCAAAACACTTTGTAAGCTTATTTCATAATTAAATAAAAAAAACCACATCAAAAACCTAAATCTGATCCCATTTCTATTTTACACTGCTCTTCAAAGGGCTCTCCCTCTCAGACAATAGCAGAGGATTTTGTCTTGCCTGAGCCAGCTGATCTTATCACAACATCTGACTTCCCTTCAGCAGTTCAATGGTGAGAATTAGCCACTCCCACGCCACTGGCTGGTAAAACCCCGAGGTGTTACTGAGTTGCTGTCAGTGACAGTGTGGCCTCTCATTTTGGAGAAACAGGAGGAGATTCCTGGGGAAGTTGTCATTCCTCTGTTTTGCTGGAGAGGAACAAACGGAGCCCATATCCTGCCGGACGGTTTGCATCTGCTGTACCACGTAAAGTGGCATGTTGGGGTACACTGGGGCAGACGCAGTGATGGCATGAAGAGACATATAGTTCCGATGTGAGCACAACCGAAGGCAGTACACGCCTTGTCATATAACCTGGCCCAGGCACGTACGAGCCCCAGTGAACATGCAATCCATCCTGCTCCAAGAACTGTCATAGGCTGTGGAGTCCTGCCACGCAACTCAAGATATCTTACCTGTGTCCATGACAATGGTGGTGCTATAATGCCACTTGAATAAGAAACAACTTGCTGGGCTCAAAACCCTGCCCACAGGGCATTAAAAATCTTAATAAAATACAAAATTATTCATGTATTAAGTCTGATGGTTACTATTTCCTCATGGATGCGTGGTAATACCAGCTAATGTGTTCAGACACAGAGAGAATTTTGTTGCAGCACCTTCTGAACAGCAACCATACACTGATACGACTACAATCCACATTCAGCAGAGCTCTTACAGCTCATGCATCTTAAGTGATGTGTCAGGGCCAGCGCACTTCACAAACAGACAAAACACAAATATTAATCTGGCGGTGCTACTATCATCATGCTGTTTCTTTATATGTTAATGTCTGTTCACACCTCCAAAAATACTCACGTTCGTTTATCAGCATCTTAAGTATAAAGGTCTCAGAAACAGTGCTTTGGTCAAGGGGCTTATAATTGCCCAGGCTATGATCAGATTAGTTTCTTTACATGTCTTTAGGGAGAGCTGAGCAATTAGAAGGAAAAAAAGAACCAAAAGACCCACACTCCACAAACGTAACTTACATTAAAAGTGATTCCTGATTTGACTGCCTGTGATACCTTTTCAGTAACTTCCTGAAAATCTCCAAGCTTCCAAGGTTTGCTAGCACAAATATAATACTGAAACTAAAGCTTAAGTATTAGATCTTTTCCTCCGAATGGATTTTAAGTTGTTTTCAATTATAATGTCTGCGTTTCATGCTGCACTTGTTAGTCACATGTTTCATGCACTTAGGAAACAGAAACAATTCTCTAAGATTGAAAAACCACATTTATTATTAGTATTTTCAAGGACTTTGCACAGAGCATTTGAAACTCCAGAAATATTTATTAGAGAAATGTGTGGATAACTCTGGATCATGGAGTTTCTGAATAGCAGGGGCTTTGGAGACAACTTGTGCACAAACTAAAAAGCAGAATATGTTAATAACTAGAAAACATATTTAAATCTAATTTTACATCTAAAGGTGCATATAGTTCAGAAATTTCAAAGTGGGGAAAGAAATTTTGCTCCTACCTCTTCCAAGGCCCATAATGAATCAACCACAGGCTTGATCTTCTTATTGTTATATAGATTTAGCAGTTTGTCCATCACACCCTTGATCAGGCCACCTCGATTCTGTTTGAAAAGTAGATTCAACAGGGAAAATCCAGCAATGACTTTGTTCTCCTCATACAGCTTGATAGGATTTACTTTCTCAACCTGCCACCACTGGAAAGCAATAAACAACAGCAGGGTTAGAAAAACATTTTTCAAGACATGTACAGGAAAGTTCACAAGAAAACGGTCTGGGCAGATGTGATACCCGACTCATCTGTCAGATCTGAAGCAACAGCCAAGAGAAGCAGTAAGGATTTATTTAAGGAAGAGGCAAAAAAGTATGCAGCTGACATGTGGAAATAAAACACAGCCTTCTGTTGCATGAGATTAGGGTGTTAGCAGACTGGTGGACAGATCTGGTTTTAGGACATGGGTCTAGAAGTAACGAATTTGGACCTCCCTTCTTACTTCTGCTATCCTTCTTTGTTATCTCAAGAGAGCCATGCGAGCTTCCCAAACGTTCACAAGCAACTCCTGACTATTACTCTTCTCTCAAAAACAAGGAATCCATGCACTGCTTATCAGCTTCCATTTACGTCTCACCCATTATTATGTTTGTGATATTGGAGCAAGCCTCATAATATCTAATGAAATTATTTTATCTCATTTAGCCCAAAAGCATCCTTGAGACTGAGACAGCACTTCCTAGCAAGTTTTATTTGAATGGGTCAATTTTTAATTAAAATTTTCATACAATTTTGATGCGTTAATTTTGCAGTATAATTACATAAAGAATCTAGTTATACTTTTACACAAAATTTGATATGATTTTTTAATTAATTCCATTTATTCATATTTATTCATTCAATAAACACCAGTAGTATCTGAAAAACATTTCAGGTGAAATTGATTTCATTGGGCCAACCTACCCTACAAATTATACGTATCTGGATATGTTTATATTAACAGTAAAAAGGCTGCATAGTAAAGATTATCTTGTTTTAGCTCACAAACACATGACAATAACAAAGATCGTGCCACTACAACCATTAAGAAAATGTAGGAGGCAAAGATAGCTTCTTGCTACAGTCTTTGATTTATCTTGTTTTCAACTACATAGAGACTTTTGAAGCTAATCTCTCCTGGGAAGGGGTTGTTGCTGGAAGCACTAAATGAGCTCTTGGCAGAAAGATCATATGATAGATCTTTAGTCAAGACTTCTCCCTGTTTTTCTTGTCTGAAGGAATCACTTTCACTCTTGGTTAACTTATTTCTCGCTAGCAGTTTAGTTGATAATTTGTCCCTTTTTTGATCTCTAGGATTTCTGAACAGATTTTTGCTGTTGTAGTAAGCTGAAGAAAAAAAATTTAACATTTGAATTTTGGATTTGTTGACATCATCAGTTAGGAAACAAATGCAACATCATCATCTCTTTGACATCACTTGAAATGAACATGGAGACCTGAAAAATGCATTTCTGTACGGAACTGACTTCTGAAAAGCTGGAAATGACTGGACACAAGCCCCATCTTAAGAGATATTAAAGGAGATATATCTCCTTTAATCCACTGCACTGTCCCGACAGTGTTTTCAGATATGAGGAACCTACGGGGTACAGTTATCCATATCCATGTATATGATATTCTGCCATAAGTAAATAAATAATGCAGTCTAACTTTAAACTTAGCTATATAAGAGATATATGTCTGATAGCTAACAATTTAAATATGCATTGCACACAGATCCAATTCCTGTCTAGCTGTCGTATTAGAAGAAGACATGCCAGACCACACTGAAGTCAGAAAAACACTCTCTTTATCAACATCAGAAGCCACAACTTAGTAGAGATAAATGAGAATGATAAAGATGAAAATGCTGCAGAAAAGACTGAACTTAGAGGAAAGAGCAGAATCACAGCACTGGGACACTTACTGATTTTGCGAAACTGAAGAAGCTTTTTGTCTCCCCAGTAACCATGTTAGATGAACCTGTAAAAGATGAGTACATTCACACACAACTTATTACATGCTGACAAGCAGATCATTTATTATATGCAAGATCATTTCCATGATTCATATTTAAGAAAAAAAAAAAAATTCCCCAGGTTTCAAAGGGATTAGTAGACATCCTTATACTTTGGGAATAAATAACAAAGAGGCCAAGGTGACTAAGCCCTACAAGGCTATAGGTATTCTGCGATGACAAAAACAATCTATCAAATCTTCCAAAAGCAGGAACAGGTTAGGTGCTACTAAAACTCTTCTATGGCGCTCTCCTTCTCTGCAGTAAAATGCCATTTGTCTCTGAGACACTATGACTTAGCAGCGATCACCACACAGGTGTCCTTCCTCTGTATCTGTAAAGATACATTTATCTGACCACCACATGTGTGACCATACATGCATTGTACACCACAACCTGTTAACAAACGCAATGACAATTCACTGGCAGGGACTTCATTATAAACAGGCAGCCAGGCTGGGTTGTACAGTCCAAGCAGATATCCGAGTGACAATGCGTTTGTTATTGCCACCCAGCTAGCTAGATGAACGCCCGAGGAAGCAGATACGCTTATCCATGATGCCACTGCACCTTCCACTGCGATACAGATACATTCTTCATTTCAAAAGTTTAGCAATCCCTTCAGCTGTCCTCCTACAGAAGCTTGGCCTGCTTTATCAACACACAACATGGCAACCCGGCAGAACTGCAAGAAAGACATGTTTACTCAGTGTGTGAAGCAGTCCATGTACATGAATGGAAATTTGTGAACAGAAGCCTGGGCTTGAATTCCTTAAAGTCATGTCAAATAAAAACGATAGCATTCTTTCTGAAATCTTCCTCCCAGCTTCCCTCCCACAAGAACTATATTACAGTTTCCTTGGCCACGCTGTGATTCCTATGGTGTGTAGAATGAGAGATCCAAGCTTTCTCCTACACTTCTCCTGTATCACCCAATAACGTTTAACAACCTGAAACGTACGTTCAGTTTCACTTTTGGATTATTTTTTTAAATTTTTTTTAAGAGTTTCTTTGTATGACCTATTGTTTCTCAATAAACTTAGTCCATGCTCAGCTTCACTAAAATCCTTGATTGGAAATGGTCAAATTGAGAAAGTATAACATGGCAGCCTCCAGTTCTGGAAGGAGTGGCATGGGTGATTTTAAGAGATTTTAAGCTTTGCAAAGCTTTAGTTTTGAAATATGCACCTGGCTTTTTCCACTCACCATATAAAATATAAGTCCCAAGTGGTTTGAGAAGACTGAGGCCTTTCCCAGTATTTTCTCCACAAAGACAGTCCAAAACAATATCTACTCCATCTGTTGAGATTCTAAAAAGCAAGAAAGAAATCTCACTTTGCAATAAGATCCACAGGACTAGTCAGCCAGCATGATACAGGCTGATTGTTAACATAATACTAACATTTTCCAAGTACTTTAGAAAGGACTCTAAGGCTGAGGCTTTGACTACGTGAAAACTTTCTCCTCATCAAAAGGCAATTCAAACTCATTCAGTGCTGGAATGTGAGTTTGTTGCACTAGCCAACCCACGCCCTTCAGGCTTAGAAGAGTGGGAAACCATCTCGTTCCCCCTTTTTGAGGGCTTTCAGTAAAATTATATTATCAAAAAACAGGTGATAGATATAAAGTTCTTTTTGAGTGAATGCAAATGTCAGATGTCTTTTTTTTTGACCAATGAATGTCAGAGAAAAAGGACATTTTTGTTATTCACATCTTACATTCTTTTTCTGAATTTGTAAGGAAACAGTTCTTATCCTCTCAGATAAAATGATGGCCTTGTAAAGTTATTTAAAGAGTCTTCTGTTTCAGACTTTGTATCAACTAGACGTCAGCAGAGTTAAATCAAGCATAAAGAGAAGTCACCAAGAGCTAGAAAGCCAGCTCTAAGGATACTTTCTGCTTTCTATAATATGGCCTGATTGTATTTATACTGTTTCAATAAATAGTTTGCATATTTATAATTTTCCAATAAATAGCTTTGTGAATGCAACATTAATAAGATGCTGACGAAGAAAAAAATACACTCAAATATCCTGATTTAGTTCTTTTTTTTCTGGCAAAACACCAGCCTGCAAAATCCTATCACCAGTTTGATCTAAATCTAATATCCTACCTCCTAATCAAGTAAACAGCCCAAGCAGTTGTAAATTCTTGATTAATACTCTTAAACAATTATGCAAATAACTGGTGCAGACACTACAAGAAAATTGCAACCTGGAGACTATCAAAGATTTAAGGGGCAGTCAATAGCATCTAATCCCCAGGAACATCAATTAGCTCCTGATGACCATGCCTTCTGCAGTGGTATAACTGCAATTAGAAGTCAGGAAAGAGGTAAAGCTTTATGGCTTGTAATGCACCTTTCTGGTTCCTCACAAAACAAAGGTGATACTCAGACATCCACTGGTTACAAACAGCAACAAAATCCAACAACTTTACTCTTCGGTATTGCTGCCGTATGTGGGGTAATAAATTGTTTATATTCAGGCCACTGGATGAGCTTTCACTGTAAACGAATACTGACTCTGCAATCAAAAAGCTTTCAGTGGCTTCCACGGTTGAACTGATTCCTCATCCCCTAGGAACATTTCCACATTCATATCACTTCTGGGTTTTTTTTCTTTTTGTTTGTTCATTTGTTTGGGGTTTTTGGGGGTCGTTTTAGTTTTTGGACTTTGCTTCCTGATGAAAGCTCTTCCCTGGAATACCCCAGTCACCCGCAATAAAGCAGGTTCCTACCACTATCCTTTCTCAACCACAGGCCCACCCCTTCCTGCTCACAAACTCTCAAGAAATGAAGAGCCTTCCCCTTCCCTTAGGACTCCCCCGGACCCAGTGCGCAGCAGGCAAATGCAGACTAGCTGTCCTCCCTGCTGGCCAGGCAAACATTTTAAGCAGAACATAGTATACAGCTAATATCCAGCAAACCAACCAACTACACTGTTCCCCCCACTGCCTTTGCTATAAAGACAAATTGTCTTTTGAAATTCTCAGAATTACCCCTGTACTTTTTTATTTTTTCAATGCAAAGTGAAAATACACGGATCTGAGCAACAAATCAGAGTACTGGCATATT